>NC_138548.1:120438094-120920735 GCF_964273705.1 Natrix helvetica | reverse complement strand
ACTTTACTATCCATTATTTAGTGTGGTTGCTTTATATATCGCACGCTGCGTATATTTTAACAGGGTTGCTCTGTTATAACCTCGACCTGGGGTTCATTGCTAGTGCTTAATCGCACTAGTACCACTAACATTGGTTATGGGCCCAGACACCCTGCCTTAATATTTTATTTTTATGAACCACTTTTTGGATAGTTTATTTTTGTGAATATGGCACATGAACAGTCTGCTGCACTCTCCATGATTACCCGGTTTGATGGAACCAACTATGTTTCCTGGTCCTTGAAGTGTTCCCTACTTCTGCGTAGAGAAGGACTGTGGTCTGTGGTTCAGAACCCACCAGATGTTACAGGTTGGGATCCTGCTGATGATGAGGATGCGAAGAAGATTGTGCAGTTTAACAGGGACAATGAGAGAGCTCTCTGCATTATTGGACTAACACTGAATGACCAGCAACTGGTCCATATTCGTGGCGAAGAGTCTGCTGCTAGGTGTTGGAACACATTGCGGAGAATTTATGTTCGGGACAGTGTGGGTGCTCATATTCATCTCACACGGAAACTGTTTAGAGCCCGTTTGCAAAAAGGTGGTGATATGTTGGCTCATTTAGACTTCATGAAGAAAACTTTGCAGGATTTGCAAGAAAAAGAGTTAATTTTTTCTGAGCTTCACCAGGTGTATATTATTCTATCGTCGCTTGATGAAAGCTACGACTCTTTTGTTTCCTCATTGGAAGTTCGTTCACGAGATGAACTGACATTATCTGAGGTTACCGGGAGATTGCTTGAAGAGTCCAGACGAAGAGAGGATAGAGTTCAGTTCAGAGACAATCAATCACAAGAAGAAACACAGTTTTCAACTGTAAATTTTGTTAAGAAATGTTATTCTTGTGGTGGTAAGGGGCATATTGCTAAGAACTGTAAAAATAGCAAGAAAAGGAGTGTTGCTAATAGTAAAAGAAAAAGCAACAATGTTACTGTAACTGTAGCTAAGGTAGATAAGCCTGTAAACCATAGTTTCTGGGTGGTTGACAGTGGCGCATCCCATTCTATAATCAAGGTTAAAGAAAGGTTTGTTACTATGAAGGCTAGCAAACAGCACATTTCCTTAGCAAATGGTTGGAAAATTAAGGCTTCAGGTGAAGGTACAGCTTATTGTCCATGTATTAATGAAAAATTGGAAATGTTATATGTACCTAAAATGAAATTTAACCTATTATCTGTAAAAGACCTTGTGAAATGTGGGTTTACAGTAACATTTAAGAATGATAGATGCATTATCGAAAAGGAAGGTAATAGTGTTATTGCCAATTTGGAGAATAATTTATTTATTCTACATGAGAACTCTTTAAATATTGCGAGTTCTGAACCTGGTTATAAGAATAAACAGCCCCATGATAACTGTATACACCTACTTCATAGACGTTTAGGCCATGTAAATTTTAAAATGGTACGTCAAACTGTTATTCTATCTAAGGGAATCAATTTGAAACCTTGTTCAAAATATCTTAACTGTAATGCCTGTAACCAGGCTAAAAGTAAGGTTACCCCTGCAAACCGGTTTAAAGGATTCAAGACATCTAAACCACTGGAAGTAGTGTTTGCAGACCTAATTGGCCCTAAGAAACCTAGCTTAGGAGGTGCCTGCTATATACTCAGCATTATGGACCATTATTCTAGGTATGGTTTCTGTTATGTAATGAAATCAAAGGCAGAAACTTTCCAACATTTTACTAAATGGTTAAAGTTTGTTGAACGTAAGATGGATAAAAAAGTACTTTGCCTAGTCACTGATAATGGGTCTGAATTCACTAATCATAGGTTTACATCAATGTTGGAGAATGCTGGTATAGAACATAGGCGTTCTGCCCCCTACAGGCCAGAACATAATTCATTTATTGAAAGACGTGGTCAATCATTGCAGGCAATGACCAGAACTATGCTGGTTGATTCTGGTTTGTCAGAAAAACTTTGGGGTGAGGCTATAATGTGTGCAAACCATATTCTGAACATAGTAGTTAACTCAACTACTGGTAAGATTCCTTATACTCTTTGGCATGGTAGGAAGCCTGATTTGAGTTATTTACACACATTTGGTGTCCCTGCTTGGGTGCATATTCCCTCACAGACTAGACGGAAGGATCAAAGCAGAGCTAGGAAGATGGTTTTTGTTGGGTACAATTCCAATCATAGATCGTTTAGGTTCTGGGAACCTGGAACTCGGAGAATTATGCACAGTGCTAGTGCTAAATTTTCAGAACATGTTGGTTGGGAGAAGCTAGAACAAGAGTTTAACAAGGTTTGTGATGATGTAGATGTTGATCGTTTGGTTAATCATGATACACCAAATGAGCAGTTAGAGAATCAGGATGGTCCATCTATTACTCTGAAAGGGGAGGAAGATGTAGATGTAGAATCTACTCGTGAGGTGGAACAGGATGATCCTGCAAGTCCTGTATTGCCTAGGAGGTCTACTAGGGACAGGCATCCACCCGACAGATATCAAGCCAGATAGGTATCAGGCATCTGTTGCATGTAAGGTGGATAAGGTACCTGCTGCATACAATGAACTGACCACGTATCCAACTGAGGATAAAAATGTAGGGCAAGCTGAAATGAACAGTGAGTTTAAGTCATTGCAGGATTTGGGAGTCCTTGACAAGATTGATTTACCTTCAAGTAAATATGCAAGGGGAAGCAAACAGAAATATAAGAGTAAAACTGGAGTGAATAGGAAGTATGTAGTCCTTTATGAAATTTAAATCCCGATGAGTTAGATGATGTTGATATAATAGGTTCTATGTGTGATAAGAGATGCATTATGAATTGTATCTTGAACCAACATTATGTACTGTATTGTGTGTTAAAGAAAAAACATAAATCATTACTGTGATGTTTATGGATTGAGAATGTGAAGTTGTGTGTAACTACATTGACAACCCAAGAGGGGAGAATGTTAGGGATGTAACCCTAGGCTTGGCTTGGCAATGTATATAAGCTATGATTATGTTACTGCTACTTTAAATGCTTAAAATATGTAATTGGCTTGTTACCTCAAGCAGCTATAAGAGGGAGCCAGAATGGTTGTTAGATCTCTCTCTCTCTCTCTCTTGCCTGATGTATGATAACTGCTGTCTAACTGTTATTACTGTTGCTACTACTTACTGTGTGTAAGTTATTGGACTGTTTTTCTCTGTGTATGACTTTTGGCTGTGTTTATGGATTTTGCTATATTCTTCAGAAAGTAAAGTTTATTATTGTTACTTTACTATCCATTATTTAGTGTGGTTGCTTTATATATCGCACGCTGCGTATATTTTAACAGGGTTGCTCTGTTATAACCTCGACCTGGGGTTCATTGCTAGTGCTTAATCGCACTAGTACCACTAACATTGGTTATGGGCCCAGACACCCTGCCTTAATATTTTATTTTTATGAACCACTTTTTGGATAGTTTATTTTTGTGAATATGGCACATGAACAGTCTGCTGCACTCTCCATGATTACCCGGTTTGATGGAACCAACTATGTTTCCTGGTCCTTGAAGTGTTCCCTACTTCTGCGTAGAGAAGGACTGTGGTCTGTGGTTCAGAACCCACCAGATGTTACAGGTTGGGATCCTGCTGATGATGAGGATGCGAAGAAGATTGTGCAGTTTAACAGGGACAATGAGAGAGCTCTCTGCATTATTGGACTAACACTGAATGACCAGCAACTGGTCCATATTCGTGGCGAAGAGTCTGCTGCTAGGTGTTGGAACACATTGCGGAGAATTTATGTTCGGGACAGTGTGGGTGCTCATATTCATCTCACACGGAAACTGTTTAGAGCCCGTTTGCAAAAAGGTGGTGATATGTTGGCTCATTTAGACTTCATGAAGAAAACTTTGCAGGATTTGCAAGAAAAAGAGTTAATTTTTTCTGAGCTTCACCAGGTGTATATTATTCTATCGTCGCTTGATGAAAGCTACGACTCTTTTGTTTCCTCATTGGAAGTTCGTTCACGAGATGAACTGACATTATCTGAGGTTACCGGGAGATTGCTTGAAGAGTCCAGACGAAGAGAGGATAGAGTTCAGTTCAGAGACAATCAATCACAAGAAGAAACACAGTTTTCAACTGTAAATTTTGTTAAGAAATGTTATTCTTGTGGTGGTAAGGGGCATATTGCTAAGAACTGTAAAAATAGCAAGAAAAGGAGTGTTGCTAATAGTAAAAGAAAAAGCAACAATGTTACTTTAACTGTAGCTAAGGTAGATAAGCCTGTAAACCATAGTTTCTGGGTGGTTGACAGTGGCGCATCCCATTCTATAATCAAGGTTAAAGAAAGGTTTGTTACTATGAAGGCTAGCAAACAGCACATTTCCTTAGCAAATGGTTGGAAAATTAAGGCTTCAGGTGAAGGTACAGCTTATTGTCCATGTATTAATGAAAAATTGGAAATGTTATATGTACCTAAAATGAAATTTAACCTATTATCTGTAAAAGACCTTGTGAAATGTGGGTTTACAGTAACATTTAAGAATGATAGATGCATTATCGAAAAGGAAGGTAATAGTGTTATTGCCAATTTGGAGAATAATTTATTTATTCTACATGAGAACTCTTTAAATATTGCGAGTTCTGAACCTGGTTATAAGAATAAACAGCCCCATGATAACTGTATACACCTACTTCATAGACGTTTAGGCCATGTAAATTTTAAAATGGTACGTCAAACTGTTATTCTATCTAAGGGAATCAATTTGAAACCTTGTTCAAAATATCTTAACTGTAATGCCTGTAACCAGGCTAAAAGTAAGGTTACCCCTGCAAACCGGTTTAAAGGATTCAAGACATCTAAACCACTGGAAGTAGTGTTTGCAGACCTAATTGGCCCTAAGAAACCTAGCTTAGGAGGTGCCTGCTATATACTCAGCATTATGGACCATTATTCTAGGTATGGTTTCTGTTATGTAATGAAATCAAAGGCAGAAACTTTCCAACATTTTACTAAATGGTTAAAGTTTGTTGAACGTAAGATGGATAAAAAAGTACTTTGCCTAGTCACTGATAATGGGTCTGAATTCACTAATCATAGGTTTACATCAATGTTGGAGAATGCTGGTATAGAACATAGGCGTTCTGCCCCCTACAGGCCAGAACATAATTCATTTATTGAAAGACGTGGTCAATCATTGCAGGCAATGACCAGAACTATGCTGGTTGATTCTGGTTTGTCAGAAAAACTTTGGGGTGAGGCTATAATGTGTGCAAACCATATTCTGAACATAGTAGTTAACTCAACTACTGGTAAGATTCCTTATACTCTTTGGCATGGTAGGAAGCCTGATTTGAGTTATTTACACACATTTGGTGTCCCTGCTTGGGTGCATATTCCCTCACAGACTAGACGGAAGGATCAAAGCAGAGCTAGGAAGATGGTTTTTGTTGGGTACAATTCCAATCATAGATCGTTTAGGTTCTGGGAACCTGGAACTCGGAGAATTATGCACAGTGCTAGTGCTAAATTTTCAGAACATGTTGGTTGGGAGAAGCTAGAACAAGAGTTTAACAAGGTTTGTGATGATGTAGATGTTGATCGTTTGGTTAATCATGATACACCAAATGAGCAGTTAGAGAATCAGGATGGTCCATCTATTACTCTGAAAGGGGAGGAAGATGTAGATGTAGAATCTACTCGTGAGGTGGAACAGGATGATCCTGCAAGTCCTGTATTGCCTAGGAGGTCTACTAGGGACAGGCATCCACCCGATAGATACCAAGCCAGTGCAGTATTGCAAGTTAGCATAGAACCTTCTAGTTTTGCAGAGTTAAGGCTGTATCCTGAAAAGGAAAAGAAATTGTGGAAGGCAGCTATGGAGAAGGAGTTGAAATCCTTACAGGAATTGAAGGTTTATGAAGAAGCTAGGCTCCCTTCAGGGGAGAGCGCAATTGGATGTAGATGGGTGTTTAAAATTAAAAACGATGCTGCTGGCAATGCTATTTATAAGGCTCGTTTAGTTGCTCAAGGGTTTTCCCAAACTGAGAGGGATTACGATGAGGTTTTTGCTCCGAGCTTGAAAGCCTCTACGTTGAGGGCAGCATTGGTGTGGGCTGCTAAGTATCGGTGTAATGTTACCCATATTGATGTTGAAACAGCGTATCTGCATGCTCCATTGCAGCATACCATTTATATGAAGAGGCCACCAGGTGTGGATTCTAATGGCCAGATTGGTTGTTGGAGACTTAAAAAGAGCCTTTATGGTTTAAAACAGTCCGGTTTTGAGTGGAACAGATGCATAGTAAATGAACTAAAAGCTATGGGATTTATTCCAGGTTTGGCTGATCCTTGTTTATTTACACGGGTGAAAAATGGTTTGATCTCGTTGTTGCTTTTGTTCACGGACGATATAGCTATTATTACTAGGTCTGAGCAGGAAGCTATTGACATTGTTTCACAATTAGAGAGTAAATTTAGAATCCGGAATTTGGGTGAAATTAAGCATTATCTGGGCTTAGATGTGGTTAGAACCAGTAAAGGTTTTAAGCTGTCGCAGGCTGGTAAAATTAATCATTTGCTTAAGAAATATAGCATGGAGCTATGTAAGACTGCAAAGACACCAATGGCATTGGAGTTTAAACCTGAGGTTACTGAGGGTACTGGTTTTGATAAGGGAATCTATCAATCTTTGATAGGTAGCCTAATGTACCTAAGTAATTGGTCTAGACCAGATATATCATTTAGTGTGAACCAACTGGCTAGATTCAATGATAATCCTTCAGAGAGGCATTGGCAAGCAGCAAAGCGTGTGCTGCGTTATTTAAAGAAAACTATCCACTATGCGTTGTATTTAGAGCCGAATAGGGATTTAGTTTTGATTGTTTATGCTGATGCGAATTTTGCAGCTGCTATAGATAATAGGAAGTCAACTTCCGGCATAGCCTTTATGCTAGGTGGTGTACTGATTGGATGGAAGTCGATACGACAGAAACACATAAGCTTATCCACAATGGAAGCTGAGTTTTCATGTTTGTCGTTGACATGTACTGAGCTGATATATTGTAAGCAGTTGCTTATAGATATGGGATTAAGTATCAATGAACCTTTTACTGTTTATGAAGATAATCAGGCAGCAATAAAAATGGCGACTAGTTTAGCTATTAAGACGAGATCGAAGTATACTGCTTTGAGGTATCTTAATGTTCGACAAAACATTAAGGATGGCCTGATAAAGTTGGAATATTGTTCAACTGAAGACAATTTAGCGGACAACTTCACTAAGGCACAAAGTTCAGTGAAACATACCTCATCATGTGAAGGTTATCATCTTATATTGTGAGTGGATATATTGATCTACCCAAAGGGGAGAATGTTAGGGTGTAACCAACAAGTTGGGTAGACAATATATTGCACAAGGCATGTTATGTATCTTTAAGAGAGGAGCTCTGTTAATTAGTAGATTACAGCCTTTAAATTGCAGCTGATGTTGTTGCTCTCTCTCTCTCTCTCTTGATTGCTGTATGATAACTGCTGCCTAACTGTTACTACTGTTGCTACTACTTACTGTGTGTAAGTTATTTGCTACTTGTATCCAAGTTATCTTGGTAGTATTGGACTGCTTTTTCTGTGTATGACTTTTTGGCTGTGTTTATGGATTTTGCTATATTCTTCAAAAAGTAAAGATTTATTTTGTTACTTTACTATCCATTATTCAGTGTGGTTGCTTTATCTATCGCACGCTGCGTATACTTTACAGGGTTGCTCTGTTATAACCTCGACCTGGGGTTCATTGCTAGTGCTTAATCGCACCCGTTCCTAACAGAGGCACCTGAAGATAGGGCTAGATGGCCCCAATCGGGCACTGGTCGGGATAATTAGAATTGCAGAAAAAAACAATTGGGAAAGCCAATTGTTTGTGGGCCAGAGTGGGCGGGTAGCTGTGAGAGCCTTGTCTTCATGCAGCCGCACTGGCATTAGACAGGCAGAGGTGCGGGGTAGAAGGCAGGTGATCCCGATGCACCATGTGGGCCCCAGGCAAGCCAAGAGACATGAAGATGAACCTCCCATAGCCACCCACAGATCCAGCCCACTGACTCATCTTTCTCACAGACCATGTAGCGCATCCAGATCTTGTGGTTCTCCCCACCTCTGCCTCTGCTTGCTGCTTGGACAGGTAATCAACTCACCTGCGCTAAGTGGGCCACGGCTGCTGCTGGACACCATTGGCCTGCATGAGCTTGCTGCCTCCTGTGATGGCCACACCCACCCCACTTCACTAGGGCTTATTTTGGGGGATAGGGCTTTGACACATGCTTAAAAATCAGGCTAGGGAAACGTAATATTTTATATTTTTATGACTATGATTTAGTTGCTTGTATCTTATATTAATTATATTAATGACATTGTTTTATTTAGTGTTCTAGTAGGATTTACAGTAGGTTGATTGCTTATTTAGTATCCTATGACTATAATTGAGTGTTGCATCTTATGATTTATGATAAATGTATTTTATTATTATGATACAGCCTCCCTCTCATTTCCAGTCCATAGCTGAGGGCAGCTACCATTGGCTTTCTCTGATTCAATATGGAAATCATGATTTCCATCTTCCCCTATCACAGCCTTGGTTTTTTTTAAAGTTTTTTTTATTTTAATTAAACAAAAACACAAAAAAAGATTCATCCTTCATTACATCTTGTAGAAAGCGTGTCGATTGGTTACAGATAACTTTCATGCATTTCTTCCACAGTCATTACTTATAGTTTTTTTTATTTTAATTAAACAAAAACACGGACTTCCGCTTTCGCTGCTGATCACGACGGGCAGGCTCTGCTCGCCCCGCGCTCTCCTGGTGGGCCCTCACCCCTTGGGGGGCACAGGATGCCCCGTAGAGACTCCTGCCGAAGGGGTGGCACCGCGGGGGATCCCCTGAGTCGGCGGCGGCTGGGGGACCCCCCACATCGCCCTAGGCATCGGGAAGCATGACGGGGAGGTGCTCCGGCGTCTTCGTGAGGAGGCAGCTGGAAGAATGAGCGATCAGAAGGACGCGGCTGTGGTGCGGTGCGGTAGAAACTTCTCTCCATTCCCTTTGCCTGCTTGTAAAGAAATTGCCAGCTAATTAAAACTCTCTTTCAGCTCGGTTTGGAGAAGCGCGGCTGGTGGGAGGGGGATTTCCCCCCCCTCGGACAGGCGGCTGTAAACTGTTTTCGCTCTCAGCCCTAGGGGAGGAGGCAGGGAGAGAGCCAACTAATGACGCCACGCTCATAGCAAAGGCGAATTTCGGACTATAACCCTATAAATGAAATGATGATCTGAAAACTTTGGAAACTTTGAAAACTTTTTATTATGCCTCCTAACCCCAAAGCTGGCAGGGCAAGATGGCACACTTCTGTTGTCTTTATAAACAGTGAAAATTGACTCCACCTATAGAACTTCAGGCTTCCGGTCTTTGTCTCTGTGCTACTCAGACAAATCTCTTGTTTATTTGGATTTTTTGGATTCCCTGGAGTGAAAGACTTATTACTCCATTGCCAGAAAGTGTGACCAGAAAAATCTCCTTCTGCCTGGACCTTTAGTCTCCTGAACTCTCTTGGCGGTTCTACCCCTCTGACTGATCTTTCTCCGTATTGACTCTGAACTCTTTATTGTTCATAAAATGTCACATAAAAAATCACCACCTGGGAAGCCCGGCTTTGCTGCCTCTGCCCCGACATCTACAACATCTAGTCCCAGTACACAACCAATGCTAACATCTTTGATGCAGCCTAAAACTACTGAGACTGATTTTCAACAAATGTTTCAACAAATCCTAGAGGGACAAGAGGAGATAAAAAGGCAATTAAAAGAGATGAAAGAAGAACTTAAAGAGAACCAGGACCAGACCAGTAAAAACTCACAGAGACTGGATCTTTTGGAGGGGGGGACGGCTGAGATGAGGGGGGGATGGAAGGGGTGCAGAAGGGGAACAAAGAGCTTGAGATCCAACAGATGAAAATAGAATTTGAAAGAATGTCCTTTTACCTTAGATTTCAAAATGTGGTTGAGACAGATGATGAAGATATAAGGGACATTATGACAAGCATTTTAGCTGAATACATTCACAAAGAGAAGCAATAGATGGGGTGGGAACTAGATCTGGTTTAAAGAGTAAATTCTGCATATGCTAGAACACACAATGTACCCAGGGAGGTACACATTAAATTTCTTAGAAAGACCACAAGAGATGAAATCCTGAGTGCACAAAGGGGGCAAGTTCTGAAATACCAAGATAGGGAAATAACCATTCTGAAACAGATCCCCAAGAAAGTGAGGGAGAAAAGGAAAAACTATTTGCAACTAGCAAAGAAACTTTACCAGAAGGGGGTGTGTTTCAGATGGCTGATGCCTGAAGGTATGCTAATATTCTGGGAGGATACAAGAATTAGAATTAACACAATCATAGAGGCACAAGCCTTTATGGAAAAAAATAAAGCACTCCTAGATAAACCAGATGATCTTGCACCAGACATACAGGACACGGGAGGGGCCGGAGCTCTGCCAGCGGGGGGAGAAGGGGCAATACCAAGAAAACTCAGATCACAGAAATGAGCAAGAAAATCTGCTTGATATAAAGTGATTGAAATTATTACCTGAATTTATATGCTGACTAAATATTGCTATTTTGTATTGAATTTTGTCTAAATGTATACTATGAGTCTGGGGGGAGGGAACACCTGCCGCACACTGCAACTGCCAAAATTTGTAACCTTTTCCACTACCCCTTTCCTTTTTATTCCCTAAAAATCAATAAAATTTTGTTTAAAAAAAACACAAAAAAAGAATCATCCTTCATTACATCTTGTAGAATGTGTGTCGATTGGTTACAGATAACTTCCGTGCATTTCTTCCACAGTCATCACTTATAGTTCATATTAGATTATACACTTTAAATAAAAAATCTTCGTATATCTTACTATCAATGTACCACAATTCTCATTTGACTACAATTATTTGAATGTGCTTTTGCCTCAAATCATTCATACTTAAAGACACAACCACATAATGGCATTCATTAGCTATTTCAAAAATCCTCCAATAACATTACACCTTTATGACATGTTCTAAGTAAAAGTTAATTAATAAAGTTTCTAAACCTTTCCCCCCTTTTTTTTCAACTCGCTGTTTAGAGTTTGTATCCAAGTTTCTTTTGCCAAAACCAGAGCATGTATATATTATTAAACAATATCCATTGACATTTCCTTGTTGTTATTATAGTTGGCTAAAAATCATTTACTATTTATATCTAACCTCCTCTCGTCAAACCCAAAAAACATTACACCTTTATGACAAGATCTGAATAAAAATTGGTTAATAAAATTTATAAGTCTTTTTCCCAGATCACAATTTGCAATTTATTTCAAAATTTCTTTTACTAGTTTGCCAGTACATGTATATATCATTAAGCTGTATCCATTATCATTTCATTATTGTTATTATCATTATTTGTTAATAAATAAACATTTAATAGCAATCTAAAACAATCTAAAAATTACTAAATTCCTACTTATTGATCACCAAAATTAACTACTTTTTATTATTATCAACTTTCATTGTCAATCTGTATTTTTCCAGTAACAAAGCAGTGTTATCTCTCTTGCCAATTGTGGTGTCAGTCTTCTTTTTATCTCCTTTATAAGGTTTTTATAGACTTCTCTCTGCACTTCGTTGCTTGAAGGATCTCTCAGGTAATCTCGTTGCCCTCCATTTGCTATTAAAATTAGCTTGTCTTTGGTTGTCAATCATGCTTCTGAAAAAAATTCTCTTCTTAAATCCATCATCATTACTCTTTTTTCTTCTTCTGTATCTTGGAATCTGAGGTAGGTCTCAAGTTCGTCGAATTCCCTTTTCCATATTCCCTTCTTTCCACTTTCATCCATATTTGCTCCATTAATAAAATCATCTATTGTCTTGTCTTTATCTTCTATGTCTTCATTCTCCCCTTTAATTTTTGGGGCTCCAACCCCTTCATCCTTTGCTGTGAGGAACACTAGTTTTTTCCAACTTCTTCTCAATTCTCCCATATCCTTCCAGTAGATTTTGAATTCCAGCCAAGATATTTTGGAATTTTAAGGTTTTCTCATCTGAGTGTTGATCCATGTTTCCAAAAAAGAAGGAGAAAAAAGAAAAACTAATAACCACTACCGCTCTAGCCTTCCAGGCCTCTTTTATTTTTTTGTTTTAGATTGACTTAAACACAAGTTGTTTTATGCTCTTCAAAGGAGAAAGATTCTGTTTTTTTCCCTTTCTCTCCCCTGCCAAAATAGTTCTCAAAGAGCACCCTTGAAAACAATTCGTGCCTTGGCTCTTTATCAGTTTTTGTAAACAAATTGCAAACCCTTCAGCTACAAAGTCAGTAAGATCAAAGAGGAAAAGAGAAGAAATAAGTTGTTTCAAAAACTCCAGCCTGTGACCTCCGAGTGGCAGTGTTGTTACCTTTCACTTTCTAATATTTATCTCTGGCTTATAGGAAACAAAGTTCTTTAATGAAATTTAATAACAAGTAATAGGAAGAATTGTTAAAATAAAAGGGAAGGTTTTAATCCAGAAGTCAAAAAATAAAATAACAAAAAACAGAAGAAAAATTAATCCGTTCACTTTAAGAGGAGAAACAAAAAACGTTGCGAGCACTTCAATCCACAAAGTAAAGTTAAAAGGAAAAAAAAGCTTTCCAGAGCAATCCAATATAGGTTAATTTTGCCACTTAATTCTTTTGCTTAAGGATTTAATTTGGATTTTAAAAAAAAGTTTCTTTGAGCAGTCTTTCTCAAAATAGAAAAAATACCTCACCAGATGGACTCCCTTTCTCTTTTCACTTCCTTCCTTCTGGAGCCGTCCCAACTTCATCAGCCTCGGGCTGCCTGTTTACCGCTGGCTTGAAGAGCTTCCCTTGGGTCAATCAGGGGCTTTGTGATGTCCCTGAGACCAGCAAGGCTTCCTCTTCCTGATCACTATCTCCGCAGGACAGTTTAGGTCCTAATGGACCGTCCAGCGGCAAAAGTATCAACGGCAGTCTAGGAGTGTCAAGACCGGATGTTGTATCATCGCGACATTGGCTCCTCCTTCTCCCCTATCACAGCCCTTTTATATGCACAATCTGCATTGCTTCACTGATAGCATGGCTGCTGACTTCCCTCTGGGGGCATCTGGAGATGTGATGCTGGACAGACATGGTGCCAGAAGAAGAGCAGCCCTACTAAAACTGCAGAAAAGCAAAAACCAAAAAACTAGTGGGGAGTCACCTCAGATCAGTTTTAGTTTCTCAGCAGGCCAGTTGCTCTGTGGGTTGGCTCCCTTCTGTCTGACCTAGGTCACTCTGGAAAGGGAATTCTTTACTGCTTTCTTTACTACTCTTGAGGCTGTGCTAGTGATAGGTAAAGCCATCTCTACAATGACCTTTCTGTCAGCCCTGGAATTGGGGGGGGGGGGGAGGCCCAATAGGCATGTCACCCTGTGAGGCATTCCTTCCTTCTCCTCATTCTAGCACCCAGGTTGAGGGAACAACTGGGTGGTTTTCCCTGCAATACACGATGCACAGGGAGCAAATCCTTTGATCCCCATAGACCTTCTTAGAACAGTTAACACAAAACAGCAATAGGAGGATCAGGACTCTAGAGGGCGCTCCCGTGTAACATACATAGTAATTGGGGGGGGGGGGCGAAACTCTTCAACAGAGCAGAAGTTTATCTCACCAATGAAGGCGAATTCTGTTATAAATCATCTTATAAAGAGAAATGTATACCTATACTAAGGAGGCCTCTGAGGTCCTTGCAAGTTTTTGCAGGGAGAGTTTCGCAAGGAGCTCGATCGGAGGCTGGGATAGAGTCCCTCCAGCCTCCCTTTCACACCGTTGCGGTTTTGCCTGTTCAAACGCCTAAAAGAGGAAACCAAAAGCTGTAAGAAGCGCCGGTAGAGGGAAAGGAGAGGAAAAAAATCCTCTCCGCTGGACGAGGCCACTTAAAGAGCCTGTGTGTGTTATTTGTGTGTGTGTGTGTTATTTCTGGCGATTCCTGCAAAGATTGTGGAAGATTCCCAGGGGTTGAAAACGAGTCCCACCAAGCGCGGGACTTAACTTACTTTGGGACAAAGAGAGAAGCAAAAGTGATGAAAACGCAGAAGGTTCCTGGCCCCAAACTGTTATTTGTTGCAACAGTTAAAGGGGCAAGAAAGATGTTTTTTCTGGAGTCCTGGATTAAGGTGAGCAAACCCCTCCTTTTAGTAAATGAACGAGCCCCGCCCTCCACCTGTTCCTTTTAAGATACTTTCATTTCCTCTGAGGTTTAGGTGTGTTTCGTCTTCAGTGGTCGACGTGAGTATATTCTGATTACTTGTTTAAAAATTAATATGGAATTAATATGTGGACCCTCCCGTGCCTGCCGCTTCTTCCCCGCAGCCCCCGCAGGGCTTCTAGACGGGAGGATTTCAGGGCAGAATTTGCGGACAGGGAAGAGTTTGCAATCAATCTTGCCCTGATGGAAATGCCCAATACGCGCAAAGGCGCCATACAAATGTACAGAGATTCAATATTTGAAGTTCCTCGTTCAAAGAGGAGGGTGGATGGGTCGGGTTTTGCTTCACGTTGACTTCCAATTAATACAGCTCAAGAGGGAAGAAGCTTCCTCTTAAGCTCTGTACAAATTCATTCATTCGGGCTCTTGGGTCAGAGTTTTAAACATCCGGAGGGCTATTAGATGTCGATGGCAGTTGGGACTTTACTGTATGACTTCACTTTTTTCTGAGCTTGTCTGGAGTTTTGTTAGGAAATCCAGACTGAGGGTCCAGTTGAGTTCTGATAAGAAACCTCATCTCATCCGTGAAGCAAAGTTGGGTTGGGATACAGATCCTGCTCTTGTGTCCTTCACAGTAACTTATGTCCAAATCGGTATGACCTTCCTGGAAAATGGCAATCAATATGATCATCCATGCCTGATGCCTTTAGATCCATCTCCCAGTTACAGGACAGGAGGCAGGTACAATAAAACCTTGTCCAAATGGAAATGCCATTTAGCTGGGGGATCTGAGGTGGTGCTAAGATCAGATACAAACCTTTTGCATTGAAAAACGTTACGTTCCCCATGTTCTGATTAGCTTTTTCTCAACTGATGTCCATGGAGATTCAGAATCAACCAGGACATGGTTGTCCCAAAGATGCTTTTCAAAAGGTAACTGGACTTTCTTGGTTTTTTTCCTTGAAAACTTTTCACTTCTCAAGCAAGAAGCTTCTTTGGTTCTGGTAGAAAGGTGGGGAAAGGAAGGATTTCTATCCCTGAGAAAGTTGTATTTTTTTTTTTACTATTCTGCTCCTTGAAGCCTTCTGGAAATCTTCTTCAGTTTTACTGCAGGCAAATATTAACTCATAAAGGAGAAGGGCCAGAATTTGCCTCCTTGGTGTTAAGACGTTAACTTTTCCTCACTTGTTTGTTTTTAGGTGACTTAGCTGTGGCATCACTTCCAGCAAGAATGGCCAGTGGAACTACAGTTTTGATCCCCTCTAATGGAGCAAACATAATCCAAACGGCTCCTGGATTGTCCAGTGTTCCTCTTCAGTCATATGGAGCAACTCCATATCCCCAGTATGGAGCTCAGCAAATTCCCACCAGTGCTCCCCAACAAATCCCACAAAATGGTCCTTTGGAGAGATTCCTCAAGGCTGAGCCCAAAGTGCTTGGGGTAGGCATGAGTTGCTATTTCCTTGTTTCAATACATTAAGGTTTTAGAGCTATGTATGTAGAGACCTGAGAGCCCTATGTTGAGGTTCTGGAACTTGACTTGGCTGTTGTCTGGTTCTGGAATATACTCCAGAAACCTCTGTTCTTCCTGGCGGTTTCATTTGTGTTTCTGCAAAACATTCTGACTCCGATATGGATTTCTTTTGCTTTGCTCTTTAACTGAGAAAGTGGAGCTAAGCCAAGGTTTCAGCCAGATCTCTTTTCCCCCCTTCCCTCTGAGAAGTGCAACTGTTGGGCATTTCTCCAGAGGAAACTGGTCATGGATTGACTGCAGCCCAAGTCGGTTGAAGTCACTTTGGGTTTATGACCATGATCAACTTCCTCCTGCAGAGGAGTCTGTAGTGAGAGGTGTCTTTTTTCTCTTGAATATCTATCTTGATATTCTTACAAACCTTCTTCCTGGCAAAAGTAGCCCCACTGAGGGTCAAACTAGAGCTTAATCTGGAGTAAATGTCTGGTACATAGTGACAACGGTGTCCCAATCTTTCCTTTCTCCCCGTTTGGATTTTTCACCATAGGAAACCAGGACTTGGGTTAACACCTGCCCTGGAAACTGAGAAGCCCCAACATCTTTGAGGAACCTTTCAAAGATGGATATAAAGTGATGACTTTCCTAGGATGCTAACAAATAAGAATGTTTTTCTCAGATTCAGAGAACAAAGTTGTCTTACTTGGTGTGTTTTCCTTCCACAGGCTGTCCAAATATTGATTGGGCTGATCCACATCGGCTTTGGGGCTGTCTCCCTTTCTTCAATTCGTTCTTATGCATATTCTTCTTCTTCTTCTACTTCTTATTATTATTATTATTTCCCGGTGTCTGCAATTGGAGGTTACCCCTTTTGGGGAGGGATATTCGTAAGTATGTGAATTTTTTTGTTGAGTCATGGCCCATGGCAGTAATGGCTAATAGAAACTTATAAAAGTCCTGTTTATAAATGGTTTTTTCAATGTTTTTGATTTTTCAATGACTACAATCATTTGTTTTTCCTTTTCTGTAGTTTATTTCTTCTGGATCACTTTGTGTAGCAGCTGCGAACAGTTCAAATCATGGTTTGGTGAGAAACCTGTGTAGCATTTGAATTTCTTTTTGTGCTGTTTCTTTGTAAGCACTCACGGTCTTTTATTGTGTCAATTCTGTTCAGATACTACTTAGTATTAAATCAACATTTGAGAAAGAAAAACAAACTCAAAAACTCCCCACCCCGTTTTCCTTCTTTGATGAACTTTTGCTTCCAAGCCTTGCTTCTACTGAAAGTTCTATGTCAACAGTAGACAATGTTCAGCCATCCAGAATTTGAGCCTCCCCTGGTCTGCATTTTGCGATGGGATTTTTGCCAAGTTCCCTTCCTGAGTTGCAACCTGCAACACTCCAGGTCCTGTGAAGAAAATGAGAGAAGCCTGAGAGAGTCAATGATCATAATATGGGTGCTTGTTCCACCAGAGCTTCCTTAGTTGCTACTAGTAATTGTGAGTTGCGGTGGCACAGTGGTCAGAATGCAGTAATGCAGGCAAGTTCTGCTGACTGCTGGCTGCCTGCAATTTGGCAGATCGAATCTCACCAGGCTCAAGGTTGACTCAGACTTCCATCCTTCCGAGGTGGGTAAAATGAGGATCCAGATTGTTGGGAGCAATATGCCGACTCTGTAAACTGCTTAGAGAGGGCTGTAAAACACTGTGAAGGGGTATATAAGTCTAAGTACTATTCCTATTGCGAGTGCTGAGTAGAGGTGTCTTCTTGCATGCCCTAGCGTTGAAGCAAAGTTCCATCATCATCATCATTATCATCATTCCTCCTCCTCTTCCTCCTCCTCCTCTTCCTCTTCCTCCTCCTCCTCTTCCTCCTCCTCCTCCTCCTTGACATGGGGTCCAGTTTCAGAAGTGTTCTTACATGAAAGCAACATTAGGAAGAAGCCCAGAATGTTAGGAGTGAAAGTTTGGAACAAGTGTGGGAATCCTCCTGAGAGTCAAAGGGAGAGTTGATGGTAGTCTTCCTGCAAAGGGCTTGCTTTCTCTCCCCCCAGCCATTGATTTAAAGTGTGTTCATTGCAACACAGAAATGTTTTTGTTTTGCAAAGGGCACAGTGTGTTTTCAAGAGAAGAAAAAACCCCACCCAGGTAGAAAAATACTACATTCCTGACAGGGGAGAATTAAAAACAGAGCAATTTTTAAATGTTCACAATCCTCACTATTGGCTCCAAGGGTTTCTCCATTCTCATCTCTCTAGTAGCCTCTGTGTAATGTTTTATAGCTAAAAGAGCATTTAACATCAACATTTAATGCTTAGAGAATGTCAAGTCTTACTATAAATTGTCTGGGATTTCTTTAAGCAAAGTGTTAAGGGGTGAAAAAGTTGTACCATTTTTCCTGTCACTGTTAATCACTGGCCTTCAATGGAGATTGACATCCAGAAAAAGAAAGAAGGAATTTGACAGCGAAAGGTCTTCAAATGAATTGTAGCGTTTGCATTTCCACTGTGGGAAAATGTATTGTTGATTGCTATGATCTTAGTGGAGGTTGTCTGGTTTCACCACTGGTCATTAAACACACACACATAGATTGAATTCTGTCACTGTTTTTACCATAGTTGGGGATAATTGTTTTTATGCTTTCCATTTAGTAAGACTCATGCTGACACTGTAATTATAATTTCGCTCCTCCTGGTGTATTTCTGTTTCAGGTGAAATCCAGTGTAGGAATGAACATCACATGTGCTATAATGGCATTAGCTGGTATATTTCTCTACCTATCTGAGCTGATAATCTATGGTGCTTCTTGGAGCTATATCAATCAATATGCCATTTACCGTTTGCAAGTAAGTAAACCAATCTTGTTTTACATTTTGGCTTCACATGCAGAATTCAGAAGGAGATATGCGGCTGGGATATTCCATGCCCTTTGACTTTTCTTTGAAACTTTTCCTTGAATAAGTTTCAGTCCCAAAGAGATGTGTTCTATTTCATTTGAATTTTTTAAATATACATATATGTGTTAAATAAGGGCAAGCAACCTTATGATCATGCGTAGGACTTTATAGATTTCTTTTTCCTCTCCAGTTTCTTTCTTTTTGGTGGGGAGGAGATTATTTTTATTTAAAAAGTGATAAATATGTTTTGGTAAATAAGGTAAATAAGGAATACTTCAGAATTCTATATAGCATATAATACAGCTGTACATGTTGAAATCTATACCAGATTTTCCTGCCACCTCCATCTCCTCATCCCTTCTTTGCATTTGCCACCCAGTTTTAGAAAACTGAAATTTAGGTAAGTTCTGAAGTGTGGACAGTTTAGAACCACACCAATACCTGGCATCAATGGCTTGAATTTTTAGTATTTTGTAAAGTCATTTGCTTTCTTCTAAGAATGAAATCACAGTAGTATCACATCCAGGGCTCTCCTTTCCAGCCTGAGAGATGATTGGAATGGAGTTGGGTGAAGAAAATAGATCTATCCCCCAACCCATGAGTAAGATTTTCACCTGATGTGAGTAAGTCATCATTAGCTGTACTGGTATAAAACAAGTCTTTTTCTCTCTTATTTTGATCCCATCCAACAATAGCCTCAAGGTGTATAAAATCAATTTCCCTTAACCCATTATCTTGGAGAAAACGTCAGGCGACCAAGAGTGGCTATGTTAGGGCACTGGGGAGTCCGGTCACTTTTCCTCTTTGGGCTGGGCCGGCCTCTATTGACAGTTGCCTCTTGAAAAAGCACCTTTGGGACAACCATGACCTGAATGACCGAGACTCTCCCTAAACACTGTCCTCCATTACATATCCTGAGTGATGGATGTTTTCCTTATTGGCTGATGATATGCTGAAAATGGATGGCAGCAAAGTCAGAGGAGAAAACCAGTCTGTATTTTAGAAGCCAGGGCAATAGCATTCAGGGCAATAAATTAGAACAGGTGCAACAATGAGCAGGATAAGGTCTGGCAATATTAGATGCCTTTATTATTTATGGTGTTGACTCAAGGATATATTGCGCACATCAGTTTGTTAGATTCAGGAGATACCACACATTGAAAGAGGGCTCTTCCAAAGCAACAGGTGAAAATCAGAATCTATCTGAATGATTGTCAGTGGTTCTGGGGGACAGGAATGGAGATGGCATATTTTCCATATAAGGAAAATGGGCAGGCTGCAGAATGAGTTAGTTTGCTTTCACTGCTTTGGGTTCAGAAGAACATACACCCAAAATATTCTACTCTGTTTGGGTCATCATAGCCTGAATAAGAATAAGAATGATAAAGTAATGTACATCGTTCTATGGCCTTCACTACCTGCTACTGTGCAATGAATTAGCTTTTATGTGTTGATCTGAAATAAGGCTGATCCCCATTGGATTCTCAGTGATATCTGGAATTTCCCTCCAGAATGCTGCAGAAGATAAGAGATGCTAATAATGTTCCCTGATGCAGTTTTCTCATATCACACAGGCTGTACTGGCAGTCTTTAATTGGATGAACAACTATTCGTTTACCGACCATTCAAAGTTTCAGTGGCACCCAAAGCTATGACCACTCCTTGCATTTATGACTGCTGCACTGTCTCCATAGTCACCTGATAAAAGTTTGGGGGCTTCGATAGTAGCAATTTATTTAGGACAGTTGCAGCATCCCCTTTGCGACTTTCCCAGCCAGCTTCTGATCAACAAAGGCAGCGGGGCTGGGGTGGGGAAGCTGGATTCAATTAACAACCGTATGGTTCTCTTAACTGCAGCGATTTGCTTATCAACAGGGGCAGAGCTTAACAACCTCCTTGTTTAATAAAGGAAATTTGGATCCCAATTGTGGTTGTAAGTCGAGGGTTACCTGTACAGTGTCTCTGTTTTTCCCGATGCAATTGTTCCTCCCAATACATACCATTACATTCATTTCTCATCAGATTATAACTCTCTTTCCACTTGTCTTCCTACTCTACAGGGTGTCAGTTTTGGCATCTCCTGTGTGCTGCTCTTGTTCAGCGTGCTGGAATTTTGCATCGCTGTTTCCCTGGCTCACTTTGGGTGCCAGGCAGCTTGCTGTATTGATGCCCAGGTAACTATTTGATACGCCGATAATAGCTTTTGCAGTTCTCATTCTTAAAAGAATGTAAATAAAATTGTCCATTTTTCTTCTTTATATTTGCACTCCACCTAACCTCACCTTTTACTTGTTTCTTTGCTATTATCCTGCACAATAAGTGAGGTTGGTTACTCAGGTTACCCAGTAATATTTATAAACTAGGAGAGGCTTGAATATTGATCCAACACCCTGTAGTTTATTTGCTTCTGCATATGAATAATTAGATGATCCAATTTTCTCCCCAGCTTCTGTTTTGCTGTAGAGTGAATGTCATGAATACAACACAGTTTCTGTTGTCCCTTTATAATTCCGTGATGCAGAAATTCATGTCCTCGTTCAAGAGGGCTCAATTCTAAATGCATATATTTACTTTAAGTAGTGTGACTATATTAATTTAAAGGTTCTGTCACTTGATCCCATTTTTCCAGAATACTTCCATTTTTTGAAGAAAAAAATAGGCCCTTTTCATTTTAAAAAAATGGTGCTCTCTAATTTGGATGCTTTCTTGTAGAAGTTGCATTACTCAAATTTGGCAACATTATCGGTGCAGTGCATATGGATATTCTCAGTCATCCAGGTCATGGTTGTCCCAAAGGAGCTGAGGAAGCTTCTTGGATGAGAAGTGAAAAGTCTTTAAAAAAAAATCCAGAAAGTGTAGTTGCATCTTGTAAAAAACACCTTTGGATCATCAGTGCCAATTTATTATTTGGATCATAAAACGTCTGCAAAGAAACAAGGAAGATCAGAGGCCAACATTTAAACCCTGAGCTACAAATATTCTCCTTTGTCAGTTCTCACCACTGTCATTTGAAGCCATTTGAGAAATCAAAATTCTCCCCTGGAGGGAAATGCATCTTCTTCGAGCCTTTAAATTGTTAAAAGAAGTTAATAACATGGCAGCTTTTGTGAATAAATCATGAGAATATTATTTATTTATTTGCTCCTCAATTAAGCTGGAGCCCTGGAGGTTTACAACAATACAGGTGTATACGAATACAGAACATAAAATATAAGCAATATATAACTGGAACAAAAAGTAACGCACCAAATAAAATCAGTCCCCGAAGGTCCTCAGGAGAAGCCAGTTCGCTTCTCTTATCGCTTACTAGAGGACCATCCCAGTTGGTACCACCTTTCAGGTCATCTACTCCAGGACACTCAATGGGTTGTTGAGGGACTTCCTGTCATACCTCTTGGTTGGTAGGTGGGAGATCCTGAGCAGATATTCTCTGAATATGTGGATAAGGCTGGCAGATTTTATCAGGAAAGGTTACTTAGCCAGTTGCATTTAATATATAGTTTTAAAGAATTCTCTCTCAGGACTTTGAGCTATCAAGAATTTCAGTCTGTTAGGACACTGCTAGCATCACTATTAAGAACACACAACTGGAGAATCTATTCCTACTACCTAGAGTAACAGATGTGTCCCTGAGTACTTATTGTGTTGACTGTTCTTTTCTGTTACAGCCAACTATGGTTTTTATGCCTTACCAAGTCATCCGAGGTGGAGCAGTCGCAGCTGCGCCAAATCCTGCTCCTCTTCCGTCTCCACCGACTTACGATAACGTGGATCCCAAACCTCAGTAAAACAAGAAGGAAATATGAGAATTGTTGGCAAAAGAGCTTTCAGGAGAAGCAATACATTTTATATTACTTTCTTTTGTTGCCCAGCTTGCTTGTTTCCTTTTTAATTGCAGCTTTTAAACACCAAATTAAATGGTGGCAAGTTTTAAAAGTTCTTCTATTTTACTTAATAGTTATAACTCTTTCCTAGAAGCAAGAATTTGTGTTGCAAATCATCAGCGTATTTATGAGGAAGTACTGTACACGCCTTACAGTGAATGATGGAGGCTGCTTATTTTGTTTATACTCTAGATGACGTTTGGTTTTTTTGTGACAAATATGGAATTAAATACAAGGTCTGATGCTGCAGAAAAAGGGCTACCAAATTAAAACACAGATTATTTATAAAACACATCATTGGCACAATGCAGATAGTTCTCAACTTATGACAGCAGTTTGGACCAGAACGTCCATTGCTAAGTGAGGCAGTTTAAGTGAATGGTGCCGGATTTATGACCATTTTTGCCACTGTTGTTAAGTGGATTATTCTGGCTATTAAGCGACTCACATGGTGTTTAAGTGAATCTGGTTTCCCACATTTGACTTTTTAAAAGCCATCTGGGAAGGTCACAAACGGCAATCCCTGATTCTGGCATGCCAGAAGTGTCCTAAGTAGATGCTGGTTGCCAAGCATCTTGAGTTCTGATCTTGTGACCATGGGGATGCTGCTACGTGTGAGGACCGATCATGAGTCACTTTTTTCAGTTCTGTTATAAATTTGAATGGTCACCAGTTGTAAGTTGAGAACTACCCGTAGTAGCAGTTGCACAATCCCTGTGATCACAAAACAGATTAGAAGAAGTTTGTATATAGCTAAAATATTCCATATTGTTTGGGTACTTAAATTGATCAAAACCACATTTTTTTACTGTGCTCCCACCTCCAATAGGGAAAGTTATAAGTACATTATCTGCCTCCTGGAAGATTTCATAATTGTGTAAACATGCAATTCCAAAATCAAAGCCATTCCTAATTTTTGGGAGGGTATACATGGCTGGGGGTGGAGGCAATATTATGGCCGCTTTATGATCTGTGAACTTCAACTCAGTCAGTAATTCTTGAGCCAGCATTACTGACTCAGGAATGTAGAGAAGATTCATTGTTTCCTTGTCCATAATTACATGGTGAAAAGTTTGACTCCTGCAATGATTTTATAGGTGTACAAAATGTACATTTGCACAGTTTTTGAGGTTTAAGTTGATAGGCAGCATCCTGAATATAATCTAGCTTAGTTGAAATGATGACACTCTTACTTCTTTTCTTTGATGAATCTGCATACAGATGGGAAGTTGTACAACTAGCCTTGTAGTGTCTCTGGAAGGATCTTGAACTGAACACACTCAAAATTGTAGAAATGATAGTAGATTTAGGAGAAGCCCTCCTATTCTACCTCCACTTACAATGCTAGACAATGTTGCAGAAAATCAGGAGATTTGGACTGGGAGAGCAAGGAACATCATGTAACCTGAAGTACTTTTGCGTGATTTCTTATCACTTGCCCAATCAGAATCTGCATAACAACATAATTCTGCATAATCAGTATGTGTTGGTTCTAGCAATAACTTCATGTGTGTTTCAGGTAACTTCTTAACGCATGTCCAATGAAATTGTTTTGCCTTACCTACGTGTCGTGATAAGAGATTAACACTAAGTGCAATGTCGAGTCTGATCCAACTACTAATGTACAACAGTGACCCAATGACTGAACGATAAAGTGTTTGGTCCTCGAACTCAGGACTTGGTTTATGTGTTAAGTTGTGAAAATGTGTTTGCATGGGTGTCTTTGTTGTGTTAGCATCTTTCATGTTGCAATGATGCAAAATGTGGTCAATTTTCTTCTCTTGTGAAAGACTAAACCCCTTCTGTGTTTTGTCAATCTGAACACCCAAATAAGACCTAAAGATTTCAATGTGAAGTATCTCTGCAAACTTTTTGCAAAAATCTCACTCATTTTCTTATTTGGACCAATATTAACAATATCATCAACATAAACAAGAATTATCTCATATGCATTGTTAGATCTTTTTGTGAACACACATTCATCAGTTTTGGACTTAATAAAGCCCATTGAATTTAGTTTGTCAGTAAGACATAAGTACCACATTAAACCTGACTGTTTCAGACCATAAAGACTTTTGTTTAGGAACCAGGTATCCCCTTCTTGCTGTCGGAATCCTGGAGAACCTCTCACGCAGATCTCTTCATCTAGGTCAGCATGTAGATAAGCCGTGTCCACCTCAAACTGGAAAACTTCTAAACCAAGAATACTTGCAGTGGTTAAAGTCCATTCTTCTTCTTCTTCGTCCTTGTCCTCACTTTCATCGCTAGCATCAGCATCTGCGGCTCGCGAAGACGGAACATCAGGTTGTGAAAAACTGGTAGAAGGAATATCTGCCTGTGAATAACAGCCAAAGCCACAAAAAACCTCATAATTGTCCTTTACACAAAACCTACCCAATCATAGTTCTCTTAATCTACAAAATCACCACATCAGGAAGAAGGTTCAGCACCTGCCTTTCTGGGGAGGGAGCGATTCCAGTACAATGAATATCCAACACAGCAATTCACAATAAGGGTAAGCACACTCACTAAAGCAACAGATAATGCAGTTATGGCTATGTATGCTCGACTATCCATCCTCTGACAGGTGCCCAAACTTCCTAATACTTCTTATATCTAATAAATGGAACGTTGTCTTTGTCCTCAAAATCTTTGGCCATACGTAAAGACATCAGCTTCCAGGGGTGATGCCAGTAAGGCCTCTTGTGCCCTGTAGTAGATTGCCCATTGCCAGGAGGACAGGAATAGGGGGCGCTTCTTCAAGCGTACCACTAAAGGACAGGCTTCGTCCTGGTCTGCCTCCCAAGACTCTTCATCATCTGGCTCAACTCGAGTGCAATGAATCCAAAACTTGGATTCCAACACTCTAACTGCAAGTGGAGAACACCTAATCACAGTATATAGACCCTTCCACTTGGGTTTCCCATTCTTCTCTTTTCCAGTGTTTTACCTATACTTGTCTCCCACCTGAATATTATGACCAGATGTGCTCAGAAACAGTGGGCTAAGGGACACACAATATTGTTGGATTTCTTGTGTCTGTTTCTTTAATTCTCCCACCATTTGACTCACCCATGAGGCCTTAGGTAGGCAAGAGGGTGGTCAGATTTAGGGCATTCGTCTGTGTTTCAAATGCTTGTTTCTGTTCCCAAGCAAAGGGTTCTTTTTCACCCCCCTTTGTAAATTCATAGGGTAGTTTGGCTAGTTTGGCAAAATTTGGCATCCATTCCATCCTGTCTTTAGGTTGTTTTGTGCACAACAGAGACAGGCACTTTCTTTCCAAATAGCCCCATGAGCATGTAAAACTCTAAATACATACTTTCTGTCTAAGGGCCTCAGTGAGGAAAAAAATGTATTTCCTCTTGTCTTTTAAAGTTCCTTCTTCTCTGAAATTTGAGCCTAATTAATATATGCTTTGCATGCTAATTCCACGAGTTCAGAGATGCCTTTCCTGGGGGCCCCTTGGTCTTCTGTAATTTGGCTCTAAAACTGACCAATGAAGATCATATTGACCATTCTCTCATTTTCTTCGGCCTTAAGATCTAATTTGGTATATTGCCTAAAAGTTTGATAAATGCATTCTAAGATTTCCCCTTAATTTTCATCCTTTTTCTGTTGAATTTAATAGACCTTCTCTAAGTTCTTAACTTTTGTTTGAGTCCTAACAAAACTAAGGTCCAATAGTTTTGCAGCTGAATGTACTAGGTTCCGAATCTGGTTCCTTTAGTAACCATGTCCCTACTTTTCTCTGGGGTTAATAAAATTTCCATCAGACTTGGGTTTGTCTGCCCAAGTAGACTGGTGAGTTCAGAAAAATGGATGCCGAAAGGACCTGCATCTCATCTGGATTTTCTCTATAATTAGGAATTTAATTTTTCTAATTATATAAATTAGTCATTGAGAATGTAGCATGTATCCACACCTTACGTAGCTCCTCCTCAGCTCCTGGCAGGGGCAAGTTGAGTTTTTGTCTCAACTGCTCCCTTGGACTGGGTTTGTAGTCCACTTGATCTGTCCCTTTGGTAACCTTTTTGGTTTTCTTCCTCCTGGCCCCACCTAATGGGACCATTTGTTCTTTCTAACTAATATCTGATTCAACCTTTTGTCTCCCTGCGTCTTCTACTTCTTCAGTGTCAACCATTTCATATCAAAGATATATATAGGTGGAGGGCACTGATGTCAGAGACTCTCTCTCTCTTCTTTTTGGTAAAACAAAAACAAAAAAACACTTACACACATCAACAAAGACAAACACGCAAGTTAAAACAACACAGGAACTAAATGTTTCGTTGAGACTCTCTTTTTCTTTTTTTTAATTTCCTCGAGGCTTAAGATTGAAGCACTCACACAAATCTAGAGCCTCATTAGGATACGCCGGTTCTGTTAGGAAGGGACAGGGGGGGTGATCGGGCCCCCTCTTCCACTCTCAACCGAGTGGGTCTACAATTCCCACAATACTTCCCTGCAGGCGTCTTCTTTTCTCAGCCGGCGCTATTTATGAGCTTGTCTTGATCTTGTGGTAGTTCTTGGATTCGTTGGTGACCACCAAGTGCCAGAGGGGGGCCATGAGTCTCCTTCCAGAGAAACACCCTCTGAGGCTGTTAGGGTGTAACCAACAAGTTGGGTAGACAATATATTGCACAAGGCATGTTATGTATCTTTAAGAGAGGAGCTCTGTTAATTAGTAGATTACAGCCTTTAAATTGCAGCTGATGTTGTTGCTCTCTCTCTCTCTCTCTTGATTGCTGTATGATAACTGCTGCCTAACTGTTACTACTGTTGCTACTACTTACTGTGTGTAAGTTATTTGCTACTTGTATCCAAGTTATCTTGGTAGTATTGGACTGCTTTTTCTGTGTATGACTTTTTGGCTGTGTTTATGGATTTTGCTATATTCTTCAAAAAGTAAAGATTTATTTTGTTACTTTACTATCCATTATTCAGTGTGGTTGCTTTATCTATCGCACGCTGCGTATACTTTACAGGGTTGCTCTGTTATAACCTCGACCTGGGGTTCATTGCTAGTGCTTAATCGCACCAGTTCCTAACATTGGTTATGGGCCCAGACGCCCTGCCTTAACCATAATTTTTTTTTTAAGCACCACTTTTTGGATAATTTATTTTTGTGAATATGGCACAAGAACAGTCTGCTGCAATCTCCATGATTACCCGGTTTGATGGAACCAACTATGTTTCCTGGTCCTTGAAGTGTTCCCTACTTCTGCGTAGAGAAGGACTGTGGTCTGTGGTTCAGAACCCACCAGTTGTTACAGATTGGGATCCTGCTGATAATGAGGATGCGAAGAAGATTGCGCAGTTTAACAGGGACAATGAGAGAGCTCTCTGCATTATTGGACTAACACTGAATGACCAGCAACTTTTCCATATTCGTGGCGAAGAGTCTGCTGCTAGGTGTTGGAACACATTGCGGAGAATTTATGTTCGGGACAGTGTGGGTGCTCATATTCATCTCACACGGAAACTGTTTAGAGCCCGTTTGCAAAAAGGTGGTGATATGTTGGCTCATTTAGACTTCATGAAGAAAACTTTGCAGGATTTGCAAGAAAAAGAGTTAATTTTTTCTGAGCTTCACCAGGTGTATATTATTCTATCGTCGCTTGATGAAAGCTACGACTCTTTTGTTTCCTCATTGGAAGTTCATTCACGAGATGAACTGACATTATCTGAGGTTACCGGGAGATTGCTTGAAGAGTCCAGACGAAGAGAGGATAGAGTTCAGTTCAGAGACAATCAATCACAAGAAGAAACACAGTTTTCAACTGTAAATTTTGTTAAGAAATGTTATTCTTGTGGTGGTAAGGGGCATATTGCTAAGAACTGTAAAAATAGCAAGAAAAGGAGTGTTGCTAATAGTAAAAGAAAAAGCAACAATGTTACTGTAACTGTAGCTAAGGTAGATAAGCCTGTAAACCATAGTTTCTGGGTGGTTGACAGTGGCGCATCCCATTCTATAACCAAGGTTAAAGAAAGGTTTGTTACTATGAAGGCTAGCAAACAGCACATTTCCTTAGCAAATGGTTGGAAAATTAAGGCTTCAGGTGAAGGTACAGCTTATTGTCCATGTATTAATGAAAAATTGGAAATGTTATATGTACCTAAAATGAAATTTAACCTATTATCTGTAAAAGACCTTGTGAAATGTGGGTTTACAGTAACATTTAAGAATGATAGATGCATTATCGAAAAGGAAGGTAATAGTGTTATTGCCAATTTGGAGAATAATTTATTTATTCTACATGAGAACTCTTTAAATATTGCGAGTTCTGAACCTGGTTATAAGAATAAACAGCCCCATGATAACTGTATACACCTACTTCATAGACGTTTAGGCCATGTAAATTTTAAAATGGTACGTCAAACTGTTATTCTATCTAAGGGAATCAATTTGAAACCTTGTTCAAAATATCTTAACTGTAATGCCTGTAACCAGGCTAAAAGTAAGGTTACCCCTGCAAACCGGTTTAAAGGATTCAAGACATCTAAACCACTGGAAGTAGTGTTTGCAGACCTAATTGGCCCTAAGAAACCTAGCTTAGGAGGTGCCTGCTATATACTCAGCATTATGGACCATTATTCTAGGTATGGTTTCTGTTATGTAATGAAATCAAAGGCAGAAACTTTCCAACATTTTACTAAATGGTTAAAGTTTGTGGAACGTAAGATGGATAAAAAAGTACTTTGCCTAGTCACTGATAATGGGTCTGAATTCACTAATCATAGGTTTACATCAATGTTGGAGAATGCTGGTATAGAACATAGGCGTTCTGCCCCCTACAGGCCAGAACATAATTCATTTATTGAAAGACGTGGTCAATCATTGCAGGCAATGACCAGAACTATGCTGGTTGATTCTGGTTTGTCAGAAAAACTTTGGGGTGAGGCTATAATGTGTGCAAACCATATTCTGAACATAGTAGTTAACTCAACTACTGGTAAGATTCCTTATACTCTTTGGCATGGTAGGAAGCCTGATTTGAGTTATTTACACACATTTGGTGTCCCTGCTTGGGTGCATATTCCCTCACAGACTAGACTGAAGGATCAAAGCAGAGCTAGGAAGATGGTTTTTGTTGGGTACAATTCCAATCATAGATCGTTTAGGTTCTGGGAACCTGGAACTCGGAGAATTATGCACAGTGCTAGTGCTAAATTTTCAGAACATGTTGGTTGGGAGAAGCTAGAACAAGAGTTTCACAAGGTTTGTGATGATATAGATGTTGATCGTTTGGTTAATCATGATACACCAAATGAGCAGTTAGAGAATCAGGATGGTCCATCTATTACTCTGAAAGGGGAGGAAGATGTAGATGTAGAATCTACTCGTGAGGTGGAACAGGATGATCCTGCAAGTCCTGTATTGCCTAGGAGGTCTACTAGGGACAGGCATCCACCCGACAGATATCAAGCCAGATAGGTATCAGGCATCTGTTGCATGTAAGGTGGATAAGGTACCTGCTGCATACAATGAACTGACCACGTATCCAACTGAGGATAAAAATGTAGGGCAAGCTGAAATGAACAGTGAGTTTAAGTCATTGCAGGATTTGGGAGTCCTTGACAAGATTGATTTACCTTCAAGTAAATATGCAAGGGGAAGCAAACAGAAATATAAGAGTAAAACTGGAGTGAATAGGAAGTATGTAGTCCTTTATGAAATTTAAATCCCGATGAGTTAGATGATGTTGATATAATAGGTTCTATGTGTGATAAGAGATGCATTATGAATTGTATCTTGAACCAACATTATGTACTGTATTGTGTGTTAAAGAAAAAACATAAATCATTACTGTGATGTTTATGGATTGAGAATGTGAAGTTGTGTGTAACTACATTGACAACCCAAGAGGGGAGAATGTTAGGGATGTAACCCTAGGCTTGGCTTGGCAATGTATATAAGCTATGATTATGTTACTGCTACTTTAAATGCTTAAAATATGTAATTGGCTTGTTACCTCAAGCAGCTATAAGAGGGAGCCAGAATGGTTGTTAGATCTCTCTCTCTCTCTCTCTTGCCTGATGTATGATAACTGCTGTCTAACTGTTATTACTGTTGCTACTACTTACTGTGTGTAAGTTATTGGACTGTTTTTCTCTGTGTATGACTTTTGGCTGTGTTTATGGATTTTGCTATATTCTTCAGAAAGTAAAGTTTATTATTGTTACTTTACTATCCATTATTTAGTGTGGTTGCTTTATATATCGCACGCTGCGTATATTTTAACAGGGTTGCTCTGTTATAACCTCGACCTGGGGTTCATTGCTAGTGCTTAATCGCACTAGTACCACTAACATTGGTTATGGGCCCAGACACCCTGCCTTAATATTTTATTTTTATGAACCACTTTTTGGATAGTTTATTTTTGTGAATATGGCACATGAACAGTCTGCTGCACTCTCCATGATTACCCGGTTTGATGGAACCAACTATGTTTCCTGGTCCTTGAAGTGTTCCCTACTTCTGCGTAGAGAAGGACTGTGGTCTGTGGTTCAGAACCCACCAGATGTTACAGGTTGGGATCCTGCTGATGATGAGGATGCGAAGAAGATTGTGCAGTTTAACAGGGACAATGAGAGAGCTCTCTGCATTATTGGACTAACACTGAATGACCAGCAACTGGTCCATATTCGTGGCGAAGAGTCTGCTGCTAGGTGTTGGAACACATTGCGGAGAATTTATGTTCGGGACAGTGTGGGTGCTCATATTCATCTCACACGGAAACTGTTTAGAGCCCGTTTGCAAAAAGGTGGTGATATGTTGGCTCATTTAGACTTCATGAAGAAAACTTTGCAGGATTTGCAAGAAAAAGAGTTAATTTTTTCTGAGCTTCACCAGGTGTATATTATTCTATCGTCGCTTGATGAAAGCTACGACTCTTTTGTTTCCTCATTGGAAGTTCGTTCACGAGATGAACTGACATTATCTGAGGTTACCGGGAGATTGCTTGAAGAGTCCAGACGAAGAGAGGATAGAGTTCAGTTCAGAGACAATCAATCACAAGAAGAAACACAGTTTTCAACTGTAAATTTTGTTAAGAAATGTTATTCTTGTGGTGGTAAGGGGCATATTGCTAAGAACTGTAAAAATAGCAAGAAAAGGAGTGTTGCTAATAGTAAAAGAAAAAGCAACAATGTTACTGTAACTGTAGCTAAGGTAGATAAGCCTGTAAACCATAGTTTCTGGGTGGTTGACAGTGGCGCATCCCATTCTATAATCAAGGTTAAAGAAAGGTTTGTTACTATGAAGGCTAGCAAACAGCACATTTCCTTAGCAAATGGTTGGAAAATTAAGGCTTCAGGTGAAGGTACAGCTTATTGTCCATGTATTAATGAAAAATTGGAAATGTTATATGTACCTAAAATGAAATTTAACCTATTATCTGTAAAAGACCTTGTGAAATGTGGGTTTACAGTAACATTTAAGAATGATAGATGCATTATCGAAAAGGAAGGTAATAGTGTTATTGCCAATTTGGAGAATAATTTATTTATTCTACATGAGAACTCTTTAAATATTGCGAGTTCTGAACCTGGTTATAAGAATAAACAGCCCCATGATAACTGTATACACCTACTTCATAGACGTTTAGGCCATGTAAATTTTAAAATGGTACGTCAAACTGTTATTCTATCTAAGGGAATCAATTTGAAACCTTGTTCAAAATATCTTAACTGTAATGCCTGTAACCAGGCTAAAAGTAAGGTTACCCCTGCAAACCGGTTTAAAGGATTCAAGACATCTAAACCACTGGAAGTAGTGTTTGCAGACCTAATTGGCCCTAAGAAACCTAGCTTAGGAGGTGCCTGCTATATACTCAGCATTATGGACCATTATTCTAGGTATGGTTTCTGTTATGTAATGAAATCAAAGGCAGAAACTTTCCAACATTTTACTAAATGGTTAAAGTTTGTTGAACGTAAGATGGATAAAAAAGTACTTTGCCTAGTCACTGATAATGGGTCTGAATTCACTAATCATAGGTTTACATCAATGTTGGAGAATGCTGGTATAGAACATAGGCGTTCTGCCCCCTACAGGCCAGAACATAATTCATTTATTGAAAGACGTGGTCAATCATTGCAGGCAATGACCAGAACTATGCTGGTTGATTCTGGTTTGTCAGAAAAACTTTGGGGTGAGGCTATAATGTGTGCAAACCATATTCTGAACATAGTAGTTAACTCAACTACTGGTAAGATTCCTTATACTCTTTGGCATGGTAGGAAGCCTGATTTGAGTTATTTACACACATTTGGTGTCCCTGCTTGGGTGCATATTCCCTCACAGACTAGACGGAAGGATCAAAGCAGAGCTAGGAAGATGGTTTTTGTTGGGTACAATTCCAATCATAGATCGTTTAGGTTCTGGGAACCTGGAACTCGGAGAATTATGCACAGTGCTAGTGCTAAATTTTCAGAACATGTTGGTTGGGAGAAGCTAGAACAAGAGTTTAACAAGGTTTGTGATGATGTAGATGTTGATCGTTTGGTTAATCATGATACACCAAATGAGCAGTTAGAGAATCAGGATGGTCCATCTATTACTCTGAAAGGGGAGGAAGATGTAGATGTAGAATCTACTCGTGAGGTGGAACAGGATGATCCTGCAAGTCCTGTATTGCCTAGGAGGTCTACTAGGGACAGGCATCCACCCGACAGATATCAAGCCAGATAGGTATCAGGCATCTGTTGCATGTAAGGTGGATAAGGTACCTGCTGCATACAATGAACTGACCACGTATCCAACTGAGGATAAAAATGTAGGGCAAGCTGAAATGAACAGTGAGTTTAAGTCATTGCAGGATTTGGGAGTCCTTGACAAGATTGATTTACCTTCAAGTAAATATGCAAGGGGAAGCAAACAGAAATATAAGAGTAAAACTGGAGTGAATAGGAAGTATGTAGTCCTTTATGAAATTTAAATCCCGATGAGTTAGATGATGTTGATATAATAGGTTCTATGTGTGATAAGAGATGCATTATGAATTGTATCTTGAACCAACATTATGTACTGTATTGTGTGTTAAAGAAAAAACATAAATCATTACTGTGATGTTTATGGATTGAGAATGTGAAGTTGTGTGTAACTACATTGACAACCCAAGAGGGGAGAATGTTAGGGATGTAACCCTAGGCTTGGCTTGGCAATGTATATAAGCTATGATTATGTTACTGCTACTTTAAATGCTTAAAATATGTAATTGGCTTGTTACCTCAAGCAGCTATAAGAGGGAGCCAGAATGGTTGTTAGATCTCTCTCTCTCTCTCTCTTGCCTGATGTATGATAACTGCTGTCTAACTGTTATTACTGTTGCTACTACTTACTGTGTGTAAGTTATTGGACTGTTTTTCTCTGTGTATGACTTTTGGCTGTGTTTATGGATTTTGCTATATTCTTCAGAAAGTAAAGTTTATTATTGTTACTTTACTATCCATTATTTAGTGTGGTTGCTTTATATATCGCACGCTGCGTATATTTTAACAGGGTTGCTCTGTTATAACCTCGACCTGGGGTTCATTGCTAGTGCTTAATCGCACTAGTACCACTAACATTGGTTATGGGCCCAGACACCCTGCCTTAATATTTTATTTTTATGAACCACTTTTTGGATAGTTTATTTTTGTGAATATGGCACATGAACAGTCTGCTGCACTCTCCATGATTACCCGGTTTGATGGAACCAACTATGTTTCCTGGTCCTTGAAGTGTTCCCTACTTCTGCGTAGAGAAGGACTGTGGTCTGTGGTTCAGAACCCACCAGATGTTACAGGTTGGGATCCTGCTGATGATGAGGATGCGAAGAAGATTGTGCAGTTTAACAGGGACAATGAGAGAGCTCTCTGCATTATTGGACTAACACTGAATGACCAGCAACTGGTCCATATTCGTGGCGAAGAGTCTGCTGCTAGGTGTTGGAACACATTGCGGAGAATTTATGTTCGGGACAGTGTGGGTGCTCATATTCATCTCACACGGAAACTGTTTAGAGCCCGTTTGCAAAAAGGTGGTGATATGTTGGCTCATTTAGACTTCATGAAGAAAACTTTGCAGGATTTGCAAGAAAAAGAGTTAATTTTTTCTGAGCTTCACCAGGTGTATATTATTCTATCGTCGCTTGATGAAAGCTACGACTCTTTTGTTTCCTCATTGGAAGTTCGTTCACGAGATGAACTGACATTATCTGAGGTTACCGGGAGATTGCTTGAAGAGTCCAGACGAAGAGAGGATAGAGTTCAGTTCAGAGACAATCAATCACAAGAAGAAACACAGTTTTCAACTGTAAATTTTGTTAAGAAATGTTATTCTTGTGGTGGTAAGGGGCATATTGCTAAGAACTGTAAAAATAGCAAGAAAAGGAGTGTTGCTAATAGTAAAAGAAAAAGCAACAATGTTACTGTAACTGTAGCTAAGGTAGATAAGCCTGTAAACCATAGTTTCTGGGTGGTTGACAGTGGCGCATCCCATTCTATAATCAAGGTTAAAGAAAGGTTTGTTACTATGAAGGCTAGCAAACAGCACATTTCCTTAGCAAATGGTTGGAAAATTAAGGCTTCAGGTGAAGGTACAGCTTATTGTCCATGTATTAATGAAAAATTGGAAATGTTATATGTACCTAAAATGAAATTTAACCTATTATCTGTAAAAGACCTTGTGAAATGTGGGTTTACAGTAACATTTAAGAATGATAGATGCATTATCGAAAAGGAAGGTAATAGTGTTATTGCCAATTTGGAGAATAATTTATTTATTCTACATGAGAACTCTTTAAATATTGCGAGTTCTGAACCTGGTTATAAGAATAAACAGCCCCATGATAACTGTATACACCTACTTCATAGACGTTTAGGCCATGTAAATTTTAAAATGGTACGTCAAACTGTTATTCTATCTAAGGGAATCAATTTGAAACCTTGTTCAAAATATCTTAACTGTAATGCCTGTAACCAGGCTAAAAGTAAGGTTACCCCTGCAAACCGGTTTAAAGGATTCAAGACATCTAAACCACTGGAAGTAGTGTTTGCAGACCTAATTGGCCCTAAGAAACCTAGCTTAGGAGGTGCCTGCTATATACTCAGCATTATGGACCATTATTCTAGGTATGGTTTCTGTTATGTAATGAAATCAAAGGCAGAAACTTTCCAACATTTTACTAAATGGTTAAAGTTTGTTGAACGTAAGATGGATAAAAAAGTACTTTGCCTAGTCACTGATAATGGGTCTGAATTCACTAATCATAGGTTTACATCAATGTTGGAGAATGCTGGTATAGAACATAGGCGTTCTGCCCCCTACAGGCCAGAACATAATTCATTTATTGAAAGACGTGGTCAATCATTGCAGGCAATGACCAGAACTATGCTGGTTGATTCTGGTTTGTCAGAAAAACTTTGGGGTGAGGCTATAATGTGTGCAAACCATATTCTGAACATAGTAGTTAACTCAACTACTGGTAAGATTCCTTATACTCTTTGGCATGGTAGGAAGCCTGATTTGAGTTATTTACACACATTTGGTGTCCCTGCTTGGGTGCATATTCCCTCACAGACTAGACGGAAGGATCAAAGCAGAGCTAGGAAGATGGTTTTTGTTGGGTACAATTCCAATCATAGATCGTTTAGGTTCTGGGAACCTGGAACTCGGAGAATTATGCACAGTGCTAGTGCTAAATTTTCAGAACATGTTGGTTGGGAGAAGCTAGAACAAGAGTTTAACAAGGTTTGTGATGATGTAGATGTTGATCGTTTGGTTAATCATGATACACCAAATGAGCAGTTAGAGAATCAGGATGGTCCATCTATTACTCTGAAAGGGGAGGAAGATGTAGATGTAGAATCTACTCGTGAGGTGGAACAGGATGATCCTGCAAGTCCTGTATTGCCTAGGAGGTCTACTAGGGACAGGCATCCACCCGATAGATACCAAGCCAGTGCAGTATTGCAAGTTAGCATAGAACCTTCTAGTTTTGCAGAGTTAAGGCTGTATCCTGAAAAGGAAAAGAAATTGTGGAAGGCAGCTATGGAGAAGGAGTTGAAATCCTTACAGGAATTGAAGGTTTATGAAGAAGCTAGGCTCCCTTCAGGGGAGAGCGCAATTGGATGTAGATGGGTGTTTAAAATTAAAAACGATGCTGCTGGCAATGCTATTTATAAGGCTCGTTTAGTTGCTCAAGGGTTTTCCCAAACTGAGAGGGATTACGATGAGGTTTTTGCTCCGAGCTTGAAAGCCTCTACGTTGAGGGCAGCATTGGTGTGGGCTGCTAAGTATCGGTGTAATGTTACCCATATTGATGTTGAAACAGCGTATCTGCATGCTCCATTGCAGCATACCATTTATATGAAGAGGCCACCAGGTGTGGATTCTAATGGCCAGATTGGTTGTTGGAGACTTAAAAAGAGCCTTTATGGTTTAAAACAGTCCGGTTTTGAGTGGAACAGATGCATAGTAAATGAACTAAAAGCTATGGGATTTATTCCAGGTTTGGCTGATCCTTGTTTATTTACACGGGTGAAAAATGGTTTGATCTCGTTGTTGCTTTTGTTCACGGACGATATAGCTATTATTACTAGGTCTGAGCAGGAAGCTATTGACATTGTTTCACAATTAGAGAGTAAATTTAGAATCCGGAATTTGGGTGAAATTAAGCATTATCTGGGCTTAGATGTGGTTAGAACCAGTAAAGGTTTTAAGCTGTCGCAGGCTGGTAAAATTAATCATTTGCTTAAGAAATATAGCATGGAGCTATGTAAGACTGCAAAGACACCAATGGCATTGGAGTTTAAACCTGAGGTTACTGAGGGTACTGGTTTTGATAAGGGAATCTATCAATCTTTGATAGGTAGCCTAATGTACCTAAGTAATTGGTCTAGACCAGATATATCATTTAGTGTGAACCAACTGGCTAGATTCAATGATAATCCTTCAGAGAGGCATTGGCAAGCAGCAAAGCGTGTGCTGCGTTATTTAAAGAAAACTATCCACTATGCGTTGTATTTAGAGCCGAATAGGGATTTAGTTTTGATTGTTTATGCTGATGCGAATTTTGCAGCTGCTATAGATAATAGGAAGTCAACTTCCGGCATAGCCTTTATGCTAGGTGGTGTACTGATTGGATGGAAGTCGATACGACAGAAACACATAAGCTTATCCACAATGGAAGCTGAGTTTTCATGTTTGTCGTTGACATGTACTGAGCTGATATATTGTAAGCAGTTGCTTATAGATATGGGATTAAGTATCAATGAACCTTTTACTGTTTATGAAGATAATCAGGCAGCAATAAAAATGGCGACTAGTTTAGCTATTAAGACGAGATCGAAGTATACTGCTTTGAGGTATCTTAATGTTCGACAAAACATTAAGGATGGCCTGATAAAGTTGGAATATTGTTCAACTGAAGACAATTTAGCGGACAACTTCACTAAGGCACAAAGTTCAGTGAAACATACCTCATCATGTGAAGGTTATCATCTTATATTGTGAGTGGATATATTGATCTACCCAAAGGGGAGAATGTTAGGGTGTAACCAACAAGTTGGGTAGACAATATATTGCACAAGGCATGTTATGTATCTTTAAGAGAGGAGCTCTGTTAATTAGTAGATTACAGCCTTTAAATTGCAGCTGATGTTGTTGCTCTCTCTCTCTCTCTCTTGATTGCTGTATGATAACTGCTGCCTAACTGTTACTACTGTTGCTACTACTTACTGTGTGTAAGTTATTTGCTACTTGTATCCAAGTTATCTTGGTAGTATTGGACTGCTTTTTCTGTGTATGACTTTTTGGCTGTGTTTATGGATTTTGCTATATTCTTCAAAAAGTAAAGATTTATTTTGTTACTTTACTATCCATTATTCAGTGTGGTTGCTTTATCTATCGCACGCTGCGTATACTTTACAGGGTTGCTCTGTTATAACCTCGACCTGGGGTTCATTGCTAGTGCTTAATCGCACCCGTTCCTAACAGAGGCACCTGAAGATAGGGCTAGATGGCCCCAATCGGGCACTGGTCGGGATAATTAGAATTGCAGAAAAAAACAATTGGGAAAGCCAATTGTTTGTGGGCCAGAGTGGGCGGGTAGCTGTGAGAGCCTTGTCTTCATGCAGCCGCACTGGCATTAGACAGGCAGAGGTGCGGGGTAGAAGGCAGGTGATCCCGATGCACCATGTGGGCCCCAGGCAAGCCAAGAGACATGAAGATGAACCTCCCATAGCCACCCACAGATCCAGCCCACTGACTCATCTTTCTCACAGACCATGTAGCGCATCCAGATCTTGTGGTTCTCCCCACCTCTGCCTCTGCTTGCTGCTTGGACAGGTAATCAACTCACCTGCGCTAAGTGGGCCACGGCTGCTGCTGGACACCATTGGCCTGCATGAGCTTGCTGCCTCCTGTGATGGCCACACCCACCCCACTTCACTAGGGCTTATTTTGGGGGATAGGGCTTTGACACATGCTTAAAAATCAGGCTAGGGAAACGTAATATTTTATATTTTTATGACTATGATTTAGTTGCTTGTATCTTATATTAATTATATTAATGACATTGTTTTATTTAGTGTTCTAGTAGGATTTACAGTAGGTTGATTGCTTATTTAGTATCCTATGACTATAATTGAGTGTTGCATCTTATGATTTATGATAAATGTATTTTATTATTATGATACAGCCTCCCTCTCATTTCCAGTCCATAGCTGAGGGCAGCTACCATTGGCTTTCTCTGATTCAATATGGAAATCATGATTTCCATCTTCCCCTATCACAGCCTTGGTTTTTTTTAAAGTTTTTTTTATTTTAATTAAACAAAAACACAAAAAAAGATTCATCCTTCATTACATCTTGTAGAAAGCGTGTCGATTGGTTACAGATAACTTTCATGCATTTCTTCCACAGTCATTACTTATAGTTTTTTTTATTTTAATTAAACAAAAACACGGACTTCCGCTTTCGCTGCTGATCACGACGGGCAGGCTCTGCTCGCCCCGCGCTCTCCTGGTGGGCCCTCACCCCTTGGGGGGCACAGGATGCCCCGTAGAGACTCCTGCCGAAGGGGTGGCACCGCGGGGGATCCCCTGAGTCGGCGGCGGCTGGGGGACCCCCCACATCGCCCTAGGCATCGGGAAGCATGACGGGGAGGTGCTCCGGCGTCTTCGTGAGGAGGCAGCTGGAAGAATGAGCGATCAGAAGGACGCGGCTGTGGTGCGGTGCGGTAGAAACTTCTCTCCATTCCCTTTGCCTGCTTGTAAAGAAATTGCCAGCTAATTAAAACTCTCTTTCAGCTCGGTTTGGAGAAGCGCGGCTGGTGGGAGGGGGATTTCCCCCCCCTCGGACAGGCGGCTGTAAACTGTTTTCGCTCTCAGCCCTAGGGGAGGAGGCAGGGAGAGAGCCAACTAATGACGCCACGCTCATAGCAAAGGCGAATTTCGGACTATAACCCTATAAATGAAATGATGATCTGAAAACTTTGGAAACTTTGAAAACTTTTTATTATGCCTCCTAACCCCAAAGCTGGCAGGGCAAGATGGCACACTTCTGTTGTCTTTATAAACAGTGAAAATTGACTCCACCTATAGAACTTCAGGCTTCCGGTCTTTGTCTCTGTGCTACTCAGACAAATCTCTTGTTTATTTGGATTTTTTGGATTCCCTGGAGTGAAAGACTTATTACTCCATTGCCAGAAAGTGTGACCAGAAAAATCTCCTTCTGCCTGGACCTTTAGTCTCCTGAACTCTCTTGGCGGTTCTACCCCTCTGACTGATCTTTCTCCGTATTGACTCTGAACTCTTTATTGTTCATAAAATGTCACATAAAAAATCACCACCTGGGAAGCCCGGCTTTGCTGCCTCTGCCCCGACATCTACAACATCTAGTCCCAGTACACAACCAATGCTAACATCTTTGATGCAGCCTAAAACTACTGAGACTGATTTTCAACAAATGTTTCAACAAATCCTAGAGGGACAAGAGGAGATAAAAAGGCAATTAAAAGAGATGAAAGAAGAACTTAAAGAGAACCAGGACCAGACCAGTAAAAACTCACAGAGACTGGATCTTTTGGAGGGGGGGACGGCTGAGATGAGGGGGGGATGGAAGGGGTGCAGAAGGGGAACAAAGAGCTTGAGATCCAACAGATGAAAATAGAATTTGAAAGAATGTCCTTTTACCTTAGATTTCAAAATGTGGTTGAGACAGATGATGAAGATATAAGGGACATTATGACAAGCATTTTAGCTGAATACATTCACAAAGAGAAGCAATAGATGGGGTGGGAACTAGATCTGGTTTAAAGAGTAAATTCTGCATATGCTAGAACACACAATGTACCCAGGGAGGTACACATTAAATTTCTTAGAAAGACCACAAGAGATGAAATCCTGAGTGCACAAAGGGGGCAAGTTCTGAAATACCAAGATAGGGAAATAACCATTCTGAAACAGATCCCCAAGAAAGTGAGGGAGAAAAGGAAAAACTATTTGCAACTAGCAAAGAAACTTTACCAGAAGGGGGTGTGTTTCAGATGGCTGATGCCTGAAGGTATGCTAATATTCTGGGAGGATACAAGAATTAGAATTAACACAATCATAGAGGCACAAGCCTTTATGGAAAAAAATAAAGCACTCCTAGATAAACCAGATGATCTTGCACCAGACATACAGGACACGGGAGGGGCCGGAGCTCTGCCAGCGGGGGGAGAAGGGGCAATACCAAGAAAACTCAGATCACAGAAATGAGCAAGAAAATCTGCTTGATATAAAGTGATTGAAATTATTACCTGAATTTATATGCTGACTAAATATTGCTATTTTGTATTGAATTTTGTCTAAATGTATACTATGAGTCTGGGGGGAGGGAACACCTGCCGCACACTGCAACTGCCAAAATTTGTAACCTTTTCCACTACCCCTTTCCTTTTTATTCCCTAAAAATCAATAAAATTTTGTTTAAAAAAAACACAAAAAAAGAATCATCCTTCATTACATCTTGTAGAATGTGTGTCGATTGGTTACAGATAACTTCCGTGCATTTCTTCCACAGTCATCACTTATAGTTCATATTAGATTATACACTTTAAATAAAAAATCTTCGTATATCTTACTATCAATGTACCACAATTCTCATTTGACTACAATTATTTGAATGTGCTTTTGCCTCAAATCATTCATACTTAAAGACACAACCACATAATGGCATTCATTAGCTATTTCAAAAATCCTCCAATAACATTACACCTTTATGACATGTTCTAAGTAAAAGTTAATTAATAAAGTTTCTAAACCTTTCCCCCCTTTTTTTTCAACTCGCTGTTTAGAGTTTGTATCCAAGTTTCTTTTGCCAAAACCAGAGCATGTATATATTATTAAACAATATCCATTGACATTTCCTTGTTGTTATTATAGTTGGCTAAAAATCATTTACTATTTATATCTAACCTCCTCTCGTCAAACCCAAAAAACATTACACCTTTATGACAAGATCTGAATAAAAATTGGTTAATAAAATTTATAAGTCTTTTTCCCAGATCACAATTTGCAATTTATTTCAAAATTTCTTTTACTAGTTTGCCAGTACATGTATATATCATTAAGCTGTATCCATTATCATTTCATTATTGTTATTATCATTATTTGTTAATAAATAAACATTTAATAGCAATCTAAAACAATCTAAAAATTACTAAATTCCTACTTATTGATCACCAAAATTAACTACTTTTTATTATTATCAACTTTCATTGTCAATCTGTATTTTTCCAGTAACAAAGCAGTGTTATCTCTCTTGCCAATTGTGGTGTCAGTCTTCTTTTTATCTCCTTTATAAGGTTTTTATAGACTTCTCTCTGCACTTCGTTGCTTGAAGGATCTCTCAGGTAATCTCGTTGCCCTCCATTTGCTATTAAAATTAGCTTGTCTTTGGTTGTCAATCATGCTTCTGAAAAAAATTCTCTTCTTAAATCCATCATCATTACTCTTTTTTCTTCTTCTGTATCTTGGAATCTGAGGTAGGTCTCAAGTTCGTCGAATTCCCTTTTCCATATTCCCTTCTTTCCACTTTCATCCATATTTGCTCCATTAATAAAATCATCTATTGTCTTGTCTTTATCTTCTATGTCTTCATTCTCCCCTTTAATTTTTGGGGCTCCAACCCCTTCATCCTTTGCTGTGAGGAACACTAGTTTTTTCCAACTTCTTCTCAATTCTCCCATATCCTTCCAGTAGATTTTGAATTCCAGCCAAGATATTTTGGAATTTTAAGGTTTTCTCATCTGAGTGTTGATCCATGTTTCCAAAAAAGAAGGAGAAAAAAGAAAAACTAATAACCACTACCGCTCTAGCCTTCCAGGCCTCTTTTATTTTTTTGTTTTAGATTGACTTAAACACAAGTTGTTTTATGCTCTTCAAAGGAGAAAGATTCTGTTTTTTTCCCTTTCTCTCCCCTGCCAAAATAGTTCTCAAAGAGCACCCTTGAAAACAATTCGTGCCTTGGCTCTTTATCAGTTTTTGTAAACAAATTGCAAACCCTTCAGCTACAAAGTCAGTAAGATCAAAGAGGAAAAGAGAAGAAATAAGTTGTTTCAAAAACTCCAGCCTGTGACCTCCGAGTGGCAGTGTTGTTACCTTTCACTTTCTAATATTTATCTCTGGCTTATAGGAAACAAAGTTCTTTAATGAAATTTAATAACAAGTAATAGGAAGAATTGTTAAAATAAAAGGGAAGGTTTTAATCCAGAAGTCAAAAAATAAAATAACAAAAAACAGAAGAAAAATTAATCCGTTCACTTTAAGAGGAGAAACAAAAAACGTTGCGAGCACTTCAATCCACAAAGTAAAGTTAAAAGGAAAAAAAAGCTTTCCAGAGCAATCCAATATAGGTTAATTTTGCCACTTAATTCTTTTGCTTAAGGATTTAATTTGGATTTTAAAAAAAAGTTTCTTTGAGCAGTCTTTCTCAAAATAGAAAAAATACCTCACCAGATGGACTCCCTTTCTCTTTTCACTTCCTTCCTTCTGGAGCCGTCCCAACTTCATCAGCCTCGGGCTGCCTGTTTACCGCTGGCTTGAAGAGCTTCCCTTGGGTCAATCAGGGGCTTTGTGATGTCCCTGAGACCAGCAAGGCTTCCTCTTCCTGATCACTATCTCCGCAGGACAGTTTAGGTCCTAATGGACCGTCCAGCGGCAAAAGTATCAACGGCAGTCTAGGAGTGTCAAGACCGGATGTTGTATCATCGCGACATTGGCTCCTCCTTCTCCCCTATCACAGCCCTTTTATATGCACAATCTGCATTGCTTCACTGATAGCATGGCTGCTGACTTCCCTCTGGGGGCATCTGGAGATGTGATGCTGGACAGACATGGTGCCAGAAGAAGAGCAGCCCTACTAAAACTGCAGAAAAGCAAAAACCAAAAAACTAGTGGGGAGTCACCTCAGATCAGTTTTAGTTTCTCAGCAGGCCAGTTGCTCTGTGGGTTGGCTCCCTTCTGTCTGACCTAGGTCACTCTGGAAAGGGAATTCTTTACTGCTTTCTTTACTACTCTTGAGGCTGTGCTAGTGATAGGTAAAGCCATCTCTACAATGACCTTTCTGTCAGCCCTGGAATTGGGGGGGGGGGGGGGGAGGCCCAATAGGCATGTCACCCTGTGAGGCATTCCTTCCTTCTCCTCATTCTAGCACCCAGGTTGAGGGAACAACTGGGTGGTTTTCCCTGCAATACACGATGCACAGGGAGCAAATCCTTTGATCCCCATAGACCTTCTTAGAACAGTTAACACAAAACAGCAATAGGAGGATCAGGACTCTAGAGGGCGCTCCCGTGTAACATACATAGTAATTGGGGGGGGGGGGCGAAACTCTTCAACAGAGCAGAAGTTTATCTCACCAATGAAGGCGAATTCTGTTATAAATCATCTTATAAAGAGAAATGTATACCTATACTAAGGAGGCCTCTGAGGTCCTTGCAAGTTTTTGCAGGGAGAGTTTCGCAAGGAGCTCGATCGGAGGCTGGGATAGAGTCCCTCCAGCCTCCCTTTCACACCGTTGCGGTTTTGCCTGTTCAAACGCCTAAAAGAGGAAACCAAAAGCTGTAAGAAGCGCCGGTAGAGGGAAAGGAGAGGAAAAAAATCCTCTCCGCTGGACGAGGCCACTTAAAGAGCCTGTGTGTGTGTGTGTGTGTGTTATTTGTGTGTGTGTGTGTTATTTCTGGCGATTCCTGCAAAGATTGTGGAAGATTCCCAGGGGTTGAAAACGAGTCCCACCAAGCGCGGGACTTAACTTACTTTGGGACAAAGAGAGAAGCAAAAGTGATGAAAACGCAGAAGGTTCCTGGCCCCAAACTGTTATTTGTTGCAACAGTTAAAGGGGCAAGAAAGATGTTTTTTCTGGAGTCCTGGATTAAGGTGAGCAAACCCCTCCTTTTAGTAAATGAACGAGCCCCGCCCTCCACCTGTTCCTTTTAAGATACTTTCATTTCCTCTGAGGTTTAGGTGTGTTTCGTCTTCAGTGGTCGACGTGAGTATATTCTGATTACTTGTTTAAAAATTAATATGGAATTAATATGTGGACCCTCCCGTGCCTGCCGCTTCTCCCCCGCAGCCCCCGCAGGGCTTCTAGACGGGAGGATTTCAGGGCAGAATTTGCGGACAGGGAAGAGTTTGCAATCAATCTTGCCCTGATGGAAATGCCCAATACGCGCAAAGGCGCCATACAAATGTACAGAGATTCAATATTTGAAGTTCCTCGTTCAAAGAGGAGGGTGGATGGGTCGGGTTTTGCTTCACGTTGACTTCCAATTAATACAGCTCAAGAGGGAAGAAGCTTCCTCTTAAGCTCTGTACAAATTCATTCATTCGGGCTCTTGGGTCAGAGTTTTAAACATCCGGAGGGCTATTAGATGTCGATGGCAGTTGGGACTTTATCACTTCACTTTTTTCTGAGCTTGTCTGGAGTTTTGTTAGGAAATCCAGACTGAGGGTCCAGTTGAGCTCTGATAAGAAACCTCATCTCATCCGTGAAGCAAAGTTGGGTTGGGATACAGATCCTGCTCTTGTGTCCTTCACAGTAACTTATGTCCAAATTGATATGACCTTCCTGGAAAATGGCAATCAATATGATCATCCATTCCTGATGCCTTTAGATCCATCTCCCAGTTACAGGAAAGGAGGGCAGGTACAATAAAACCTTGTCCAAATGGAAATGCCATTTAGCTGGGGGATCTGAGGTGGTGCTAAGATCAGATACAAATCTTTTGCATTGAAAAACATTACTTTCTCCGTGTTCTGATTAACTTTTCTTCAACTGATGTCCATGGAGATTCAAAATCAACCAGGACATGGTTGTCCCAAAGATGCTTTTCAAAAGGCAACTGGACTTTCTTGGTTTTTTCCTTGAAAACTTTTCACTTCTCAAGCAAGAAGCTTCTTTGGTTCTGGCAGAAAGGTGGGGAAAGGAAGGATTTCTATCCCTGAGAAAGTTGTTTTTTTTTTTTGTTTTTTTTTTACTATTCTGCTCTTTGAAGTCTTCTGGAAATCTTCTTCAGTTTTACTGCAGGCAAATATTAACTCATAAAGGAGAAGGGCCAGAATTTGCCTCCTTGGTGTTAAGACATTAACTTTTCCTCACTTCTTTGTTTTCAGGTGACTTAGCTGTGGCATCACTTCCAGCAAGAATGGCCAGTGGAACTACAGTTTTCACCCCCCCTAATGGAGCAAACATAATCCAAACGGCTCCTGGATTGTCCAGTGTTCCTCTTCAGTCATATGGAGCAACTCCATATCCCCAGTATGGAGGTCAGCAAATTTCCACCAGTGCTCCTCAACAAGTCCCACAAAATGGTCCTTTGGAGAGATTCCTCAAGGCTGAGCCCAAAGTGCTTGGGGTAGGCATGAGTTGCTATGCCCTTGTTTGAATACATTAAGGTTTTAGAGCTATGTATGTAGAGACCTGAGAGCCCCATGTTGAAGTTCTGGAACTTGGCTTGGCTGTTTTCTGGTTCTGGAATATACTCCAGAAACCTCTGTTCTTCCTGGTGGTTTCATTCATGTTTCTGCAAAACATTCTGACTCCGATATGAATTTTGCTTTGCTCTTTAACTGAGAAAGTGGAGCTCAGCCACGGTTTCAGCCAGATCTCTTTTCCCCCCTTCCCTCTGAGAAGTGCAACTGTTGGGCATTTTTCCAGAAATGGATTGGATTTTTCTGGTCATGGATTGGCTGCAGCCCAAGTCGGTTGAAGTAACTTTGGGCTTATGACCGTGATCAACTTCCTCCTGCAGAGGAGTCTGTAGTGAGAGGTGTCTTTTTTCTCTTGAATATCTATCTTGATATTCTTACAAACCTTCTTCCTGGCAAAAGTAGCCCCACTGAGGGTCAAACTAGAGCATAATCTGGAGTAAATGTCTGGTACATAGTGACAACAGTGTCCCAATCTTTCCTTTCTCCCCATTTGGATTTTTCACCATAGGAAACCAGGACTTGGGTTAACACCTGCCCTGGAAACTGAGAAGCCCCAACATCTTTGAGGAACCTTTCAAAGATAGATATAAAGTGATGCCTTTCCTAGGATGCTAACAAATAAGAATGTTTTTCTCAGATTCAGAGAACAAAGTTGTCTTAGTTTGTGTGTTTTCCTTCCACAGGCTGTCCAAATATTGATTGGGCTGATCCACATCGGCTTTGGGGCTGTCTCCCTTTCTTCAATTCGTTCTTATGCATATTCTTCTTCTTCTTCTACTTCTTATTATTATTATTATTTCCCGGTGTCTGCAATTGGAGGTTACCCCTTTTGGGGAGGGATATTCGTAAGTATGTGAATTTTTTTGTTGAGTCATGGCCCATGGCAGTAATGGCTAATAGAAACTTATAAAAGTCCTGTTTGTTTTTATAAATGGTTTTTTCAATGTTTTTGATTTTTCAATGACTACAATCATTTGTTTTTCCTTTTCCGTAGTTTATTTCTTCTGGATCACTTTGTGTAGCAGCTGCGAACAGTTCAAATCATGGTTTGGTGAGAAACCTGTGTAGCATTTGAATTTCTTTTTATGCTGTTTCTTTGTAAGCACTGAGGACTTTTTATTGTGCCAATTCTCTTCAGATACTACTTAATCTTAAATCAACATTTGGGAAAGAAAAACAAACTCAAAAGCCCCCCCCCCCATCTTCCTTCTTTGATGAACTTTTGCTTCCAAGCCTTGCTTCCACTGAAAGTTCTATGTCAACAGTAGACAATGTTCAGCCATCCAGAATTTAAGCCTCCCCTGGTCCCCATTTTGCGATGGGCTTTTTGCCAAGTTCCCTTCCTGAGGTGCAACTTGCAACACTGAAAGAAGCCTGAGAGAGTCAATGATCATAATATGGGTGCTTGTTCTACCAGAGCTTCCTTAGTTGCTACTAGTAATTGTGAGTTGCGGTGGCACAGTGGTCAGAATGCAGTAATGCAGGCAAGTTCTGCTGACTGCTGGCTGCCTGCAATTTGGCAGATCGAATCTCACCAGGCTCAAGGTTGACTCAGACTTCCATTCTTCGAAGGTGGGTAAAATGAGGATCCAGATTGTTGGGAGCAATATGCCGACTCTGTAAACTGCTTAGAGAGGGCTGTAAAACACTGTGAAGGGGTATATAGGTCTAGGTACTATTCCTATTGCGAGTGCTGAGTAGAGGTGTCTTCTTGCATGCCCTAGCGTTGAAGCAAACTTCCATCATCATCATCATTATCATCATTCCTCGTCCTCCTCGTCCTCGTCCTCGTCCTCCTCTTCCTCCTCCTCCTCCTCCTCCTCCTCCTCCTCCTCCTCCTCCTCCTCCTCCTCCTCCTCCTCCTCCTCCTCCTCCTCCTCCTCCTCCTCCTCCTCCTTGACCGGGGGGCCAGTTTCAGAAGTGTTCCTACATGAAAGCAACATTAGGAAGAAGCCCAGCATGTTAGGAGTGAAAGTATGGAAGAAGTGTGGGAATCCTCCTGGGAATCAAAGGGAGAGTTGACGGTAGTCTTCCTGAAAAGGGCTTGCTTTCTCTCTCCCCCCCCCCATTGATTTAAAGTGTGTTCATGGCAACACAGAAATGTTTTTGTTTTGGAAAGGGCACAGTGTGGATTCAAGAGAAGAAAAAACCCCACCCAGGTAGAAAAATACTGCATTCCTGACGGGGAGAATTAAAAACAGAGCAATTTTTAAATGTTCACAATCCTCACTATTGGCTCCAAGGGTTTCTCCATTCCCATCTCTCTAGTAGCCTCTGTGTAATGTTTTATAGTTAAAAGAGCATTTAACATTAACATTTAATGCTTAGAGAATGTCACGTCTTACTATAAATTGTCTGGGATTTCTTTAAGCAAAGTGTTAAGGGGTGAAAAAGTTGTACCATTTTTCCTGTCACTGTTAATCACTGGCCTTCAATGGAGATTGACATCAAGAAACAGAAAGAAGGAATTTGACAGTGAAAGGTCTTCAAATGAATTGTGGCGTTTGCATTTCCACTGTGGGAAAATGTATTGTTGCTGCTTTTTGATTCCTATGATCTTACTGGATGCTGTCTGGTTCCATCACTGACTGGCTATGTATCATTAAGGACCCACATAGATTTTTTTTGTCACTGTTTTTACCATAGTTGGGCTGATTGTTTATATGCTTTGCATTTAATAAGACTCATGCTGACACTGTAATTATAATTTCTATCCTTCTGGTGTATTTCTGTTTCAGGTGAAATCCAGTGTAGGAATGAACATCACATGTGCTATAATGGCATTAGCTGGTATATTTCTGTACCTAACCGAGCTGATAATCTACGGTGCTTCTTGGAGCTATATCAATCAATATGCCATTTACCGTTTGCAAGTAAGTAAACCAATCTTGTTTTACATTTTAGCTTCATGTGCAGGAGATATGTGGCTGGGATATTCCATGCCCTTTGACTTTTCTTTGAAATTTTCCTTGAATAAGTCTCAGTCCCAAAGAAATGTGTTCTATTTCATTTGAATTTTTTAAATATACATATATGTGTTAAATATGGGCAAGCAACCTTATGATCATGCATAGGACTTTATAGATTTCTTTTTCCTCTCCAGTTTCTTTCTTTTTGGTGGGGAGGAGATTATTTTTATTTAAAAAGTGATAAATATGTTTTGGTAAATAAGGTAAATAAGGAATACTTCAGAATTCTATATAGCATATAATACAGCTGTACATGTTGAAATCTATACCAGATTTTCCTGCCACCTCCATCTCCTCATCCCTTCTTTGCATTTGCCACCCAGTTTTAGAAAACTGAAATTTAGGTAAGTTCTGAAGTGTGGACAGTTTAGAACCACACCAATACCTGGGATCAATGGCTTGAATTTTTAGTATTTTGTAAAGTCATTTGCTTTCTTCTATGAATGAAATCACAGTAGTATCACATCCAGGGCTTTTCTCCTTTCCAGCCTGAGAGATGATTGGAATGGAGTTGGGTGAAGAAAATAGATCTATCCCCCAACCCATGAGTAAGATTTTCACCTGATGTGAGTAAGTCATCATTAGCTGTACTGGTATAAAACAAGTCTTTTTCTCTCTTATTTTGATCCCATCCAACAATAGCCTCAAGGTGTATAAAATCAATTTCCCTTCACCCATTATCTTGGAGAAAACGTCAGGCGACCAAGAGTGGCTATGTTAGGGCACTGGGGAGTCTGGTCACTTTTCCTCTTTGGGCTGGGCCAGCCTCTGTTGACAGTTGCCTCTTGAAAAAGCACCTTTGGGACAACCATGACCTGAATGACTGAGACTCTCCCTAAACACTGTCCTCCATTACGTATCCTGAGTGATGGATGTTTTCCTTATTGGCTGATGATATGCTGAAAATGGATGGCAGCAAAGTCAGAGGAGAAAACCAGTCTGTATTTTAGAAGCCAGGGCAATAGCATTCAAGAATAAATTAGAACAGGTGCAACTTTACTTTTTACTTTTATTTAATTTATAAACCGCGCCCTCTCCCAGAAGGGACTCGGGGCAGTGTACAGTCATATTAAAACAGAATATAAATACATACAGATATAGATAAATATGGATAAATATAGATGGAGGAGGTAACATATAAACTGTACAATAATAATTAAAATTAAAATTAGAGATACATAAAAAACTACCCCTAAAAAACTACCCCAGAATAAAATGTTTGCCAGGAGGTTAAGAATGGGACTATAAATGGGCTAGGCCAGCTAATTGGAACAGGTGGGTCTTGAGTTTCTGTCAGAAGGAGCGGAGGTCGGTAGTGGTTCTGATATCAGGGGGGGGGGAGGTCATTCCAGAGGGTTGGGCCCATCACAGAGAAGGCTCTACTCCTGGGCGCCGCCCGTTGGCATTGCTTAGTGGACGGCACCCGGAGGAGTCCCTCCCTGTGGTAGCGAATTGGTCGCAGGGATGTATGAGGTAAGATGCGATCCCGCAGGTAACTAGGTCCTGTGCCATGGAGCGCTTTAAAGATGGTAATCAACACCTTGAAACGCACCCGAAAAACCACAGGCAGCCAGTGCAGCTCGCGCGGGAGAGGTGTTATGTGGGATTACCTGGTACTCCCCATGATAGCCCGCACGGCCGCATTCTGAACTAGCTGTAGTCTTTGGGTGCATCTCAAGGGGAGCCCCATGTAGAGAGTGTTGCAGTAGTCCAGACGGGACGTCACCAGCGCAACAATGAGCAGGATAAGGTCTGGCAATATTAGATGCCTTTATTATTTATGGTGTTGACTCAAGGATATATTACGCACACCAGTTTGTTAGATTCAGGAGATACCACACATTGAAAGAGGGCTCTTCCAAAGCAACAGGTGAAAATCAGAATCTGTCTGAATGATTGTCAGTGGTTCTGGGGGACAGGAATGGAGATGGCATATTTTCCATATAAGGAAAATGGGCAGGCTGCAGAATGAGTTAGTTTGCTTTCACTGCTTTGGGTTCAGAAGAACATACACCCAAAATATTCTACTCTGTTTGGATCATCATAGCCTGAATAAGAATAAGAATGATAAAGTAATCTACATCGTTCTATGGCCTTCACTACCTGCTACTGTGCAATGATTTAGCTTTTATGTGTTGATCTGAAATAAGGCTGATCCCCATTGGATTCTCAGTGATATCTGGAATTTCCCTCCAGAATGCTGCAGAAGATAAGAGATGCTAATAATGTTCCCTGATGCAGTTTTCTCATATCACACAGGCTGTACTGGCAGTCTTTAATTGAATGAACAATTATTCATTTAGTGACCATTCAAAGTTTCAGTGGCACCCAAAGCTATGACCACTCCTTGCATTTATGACTGCTGCACTGTCTCCATAATCACCTGATAAAAGTTTGGGGGCTTGGATAGTAGCAATTTATTTAGGACAGTTGCAGCATCCCCTTTGTGACTTTCCCAGCCAGCTTCTGATCAACAATGGAAGCAGGCGTGGGGGGGGGGGGGGGGAAGCTGGATTCAATTAACAACCGTATGATTCTCTTAACTGCAGCGATTTGCTTATCAACAGGGGCAGAACTTAACAACCTCCTTGTTTAATAATGGAAATTTGGATCCCAATTGTGGTTGTAAGTCGAGGGTTACCTGTACAGTGTCTCTGTTTTTCCCGATGCAATTGTTCCTCCCAATACATACCATTACATTCATTTCTCATCAGATTACAACTCTCTTTCCACTTGTCTTCCTACTCTACAGAGTGTCGGTTTTGGCATCTCCTGTGTGCTGCTCTTGTTCAGCGTGCTGGAATTTTGCATCGCTGTTTCCCTGGCTCACTTTGGGTGCCAGGCAGCTTGCTGTATTGATGCCCAGGTAACTATTTGATACTCCGATAATAGCTTTTGCAGTTCTCATTGTTAAAAGAATGTAAATAAAATTGTCCATTTTTCTTCTTTATATTTACACTCCACCTAACCTCACCTTTTGCTCGTTTCTTTGCTATTATCCTGCACAATAAGTGAGGTTGGTTACTGAGGTTACCCAGTAATATTTATAAACTAGGAGAGGCTTGAATTTTGATCCAACACCCTGTAGTTTATTTGCTTCTGCATATGAATAATTAGATGATCCAATTTTCCGCCCAGCTTCTGTTTTGCTGTAGAGTGAATGTCATGAATACAACAAGGTTTCTGTCATCCCTTTATAATTCCATGATGCAGAAATTCATGTCCTCATTCAAGAGGGCTCAATTCTAAATGCATATATTTACTTTCAGTAGTGTGACTATGTTAATTTAAAGGTTCTGTCACTTGATCCCATTTTTCCAGAATACTTCCATTGATTTGAAGAAAAAAATAGGCCTTTTTCATTTTTTTAAAAAATGGTGCTCTCTAGTTTGGATGCTTTCTTGCAGAAGTTGCATTACTCAAATTTGATAACATCATCAGTGCAGTGCATATGGATATTCTTAGTCATCCAGGTCATGGTTGTCCCAAAGGAGCTGAAGAAGCTTCTTGGATGAGAAGTGAAAAGTCTTCAAAGAAAATCCAGAAAGTGTAGTTGCATCTTGTAAAAAACACCTTTGGATCATCAGTGCCAGTTTATTATTTGGATCATAAAACGTCTGCAAAGAAACAGGCAAGCTCAGAGGCCATCATTTAAACCCTGAGCTACAAATATTCTCCTTTGTCAGTTCTCACCACTGTCATTTGAAGCCATTTGAGAAATCAAAATTCTCCCCTGGAGGGAAATGGATCTTCTTCGGGCCTTTAAATTGTTAAAAGAAGTTAATAACCTGGCAACTTTTGTGAATAAATCATGAGAATATTATTTATTTATTTGCTGCTCAATTAAGCTGGAGTCTTGGAGGTTTACAACAATACAGGTGTATACGTATACATAACATAAAATATAAATATAAAATATTATATATTATATAATATAAATGGAACAAAAAGTAACACACAAAATAAAATCAGTCCCTGAAGGTCCTCAGGAGAAGCCAGTTGGCTTCTCTTATCACTTACTAGAGGACCATCCCAGTTGGTACCACCTTTCAGGTCATCTACTCCAGGACACTCATTGGGTTCTTGAGGGACTTCCTGTCATACCTCTTGGTAGGTAGGTGGGAGATCCTGAGCAGATATTCTCTGAATATGTGGATAAGGCTGGCAGATTTTATCAGGAAAGGTTACTTAGCCAGTTGCATTTGATATATAGTTTTAAAGAATTCTCTCTCAGGACTTTGAGCTATTAAGAATTTCAGCCTGTTAGGACACTGCTAGCATCACTATTAAAAACACACAACTGGAGAATGTATTCCTCCTACCTAGAGTAACAGATGTGTCCCTGAGTACTTATTGTGTTGACTGTTCTTTTCTGTTACAGCCAACTATGGTTCTTATGCCTTACCAAGTCATCGGAGGTGGAGCAGTCGCAGCTGCGCCAAATCCTGCTCCTCTTCCTCCTCCACCGACTTACGATAACATGGATACCAAACCTCAGTAAAGCAAGAAGAAAATATGAGAATTGTTGGCAAAAGAGCTTTCAGGAGAAGCAATACATTTTATATTACTTTCTTTTGTCGTCCAGCTTGCTTGTTTCCTTTTCAATTACAGCTTTTAAACACCAAATTAAATGGTAGCAAGTTTTAAAAGTTCTTCTATTTTACTTAATAGTTATAACTCTTTCCTAGAAGCAAGAATTTGTGCTGCAAATCATCAGCGTATTTATGAGGAAGTACTGTACACGCCTTACAGTGAATGATGGAGGCTGCTTATTTTGTTTATACTCTAGATGACGTTTGTTTGTGTATTGTGACAAATATGGAATTAAGTACAAGGTCTGATGCTGCAGAAAAAGGGCTACCACATTAAAACACAGATTATTTATAAAACACATCATTGGCACAATACAGATAGTTCTTGACTTATGATGGCAGTTTGGACCAGAACATCCATTGCTATGTGAATGGTGCCGGATTTATGACCATTTTTGCCACTGTTGTTAAGTGGATTATTCTGGCTATTAAGCGACTCACATGGTGCTTAAGTGAATCTGGTTTCCCACATTTGACTTTTTAAAAGCCATCTGGGAAGGTCACAAACGGCAATCCCTGATTCTGGCATGCCAGAAGTGCCTAAGTAGATGCTGGTTGCCAAGCATCTTGAGTTCTGATCTTGTGACCATGGGGATGCTGCTACGTGTGAGGACCAATCATGAGTCACTTTTTTCAGTTCTGTTATAAATTTGAATGGTCACCAGTTGTAAGTTGAGAACTACCTGTAGTAGCAGTTGCAAAATCCCTGTGATCACAAAACAGATTAGAAGAAGTTTGTATATAGCTAAAATATTCCATATTGTTTGGGTACTTAAATTGATCGAAACCACATTTTTTTACTGTGCTCCCACCTCCAATAGGGAAAGTTATAAGTACATTATCTGCCTCCTGGAAGATGTCATAATTGTGTAAACATGCAATTCCAAAATCAAAGCCATTCCTAATTTTTGGGAGGGTATACATGGCTGTGGGGGGGGGGGATATTATGGCCGCTTTATGATCTGTGAACTTCAACTCAGTCAGTAATTCTTGAGCCAGCATTACTGACTCAGGAATGTAGAGAAGATTCGTTGTTTCCTTGTGCATAATGGTGAAAAATTTGACTCCTGAATATGATTTTATAGGTGTACAAATTGTTGATAGGCAGCATCCTGAATATAATCTAGCTTAGTTGAAATGATGACACTCTTACTTCTTTTCTTTGATGAATCTGCATACAGATGGGAAATTGAACAACTAGCCTTGTAGTGCCTCTGGAAGAATCTTGAACTGAACACACTCAAAATTGTAGAAATGATAGTAGATTTAGGAGAATCCCTCCTATTCTACCTCCACTTACAATACTAGACAATGTTGTAGAAAATCAGGAAATTTGGACAGGGAGAGCAAGGAACATCATGCAACCTGAAGTACTTTTGCGTGATTTCTTATCATTTGCCCAATCAGAATCTGCCTAACAACATAATTCTGCATAATCAGTATGTGTTGGTTCCAGCAATAATTTCATGTGTGTTTCAGTAACTTCTTAACGCATGTCCAATGAAATTGTTTTGCCTTACCTACGTGTCATGATAAGAGATTAACACTAAGTGCAATGTCAGGTCTGATCCAACTACTAATGTACAACAGTGACCCAATGACTGAACGATAAAGTGTTTGGTCCTCGAACTCAGGACTTGGTTTATGTGTTAAGTTGTGAAAATGTGTTTGCATGGGTGTCTTTGTTGTGTTAGCATCTTTCATGTTGCAATGATGCAAAATGTGGTCAATTTTCTTCTCTTGTGAAAGACTAAACCCCTTCTGTGTTTTGTCAATCTGAACACCTAAATAAGACCTAAAGATTTCAATGTGAAGTATCTCTGCAAACGTTTTGCAAAAATCTCACTCATTTTCTTACTTGGACCAATATAAACAATATCATCAACATAAACAAGAATTATCTCATATGTATTGCTAGATCTTTTTGTAACACACATTCATCAGTTTCGGACTTAATAAAGCCCATTGAATTTAGTTTGTCAGTAAGACATAAGTACCACATTAAACCTGACTGTTTCAGACCATAAAGACTTTTGTTTAGGAACCAGGTATCCCCTTCTTGCTGTCGGAATCCTGGAGAACCTCTCACGTAGATCTCTTAATCTAGGTCAGCATGTAGATAAGCTGTGTCCACATCAAACTGGAAAACTTCTAAACCAAGAATAGTTGCAGTGGTTAAAGCAATTTTTACACTCTCAGTTCTGACTGCTGGTGAGTAGGTGTTTGTGTAGTTCTCAGGTTAACGTTGAGTGAAACCCTGAGCTACAAGTCTAGCCTTGTACAATGACTCACCATTTGGTTTCTTCTTGATTCTGTAGACCCACCTTGTGCCAATGGCTTTTTTGTTTGCTGGAGGTTTTGCAGGTATAAATACATTAAGTTTCTTTAAACTGTCCATTTCATCCTGCATTGCTTCATGCCATTTGTCTTGCTCTGAATCAGGAAGCTGCTTGATTTGTGTGAACGTATCAGGAGGAAGTGTAACATTGCAAATCAAAGGCAAGGGTGTCTTTGTCAGTTGCCACAAATATCGTTGTGGAGGGATTCCGTTTGTGACCCTCTTGGAACGTCTCGGAACAACAGCCCATTCTTCTTCTTCTTCGTTCTCGTCCTCACTTTCGTCGCTAGCATCAACATCTGTGCCTTGAGAAGACGGAACATCCAGTTTTGAAGAACTGGTAGAAGGAATATCTGCCTGTGAATAACAGCCACCTCCAATAGGGGAAGTTATAAGTACATTATCTGCCTCCTGGAAGATTTCACAATTGTGTAAACATGCAATTTCCAAATCAAAGCCATTCCTACTTTTAGGGAGGGTATACTTGGGTGGGTGGGTGGGGGGCAATTATGGCCCCTTTATGATCTGTGAACTTCAACTTTCAGAATTCTTGAGCCTTCATGACTGACTTGGGAATCTAGCGAAGATTCGTTGCTTCCTTGTCTATAATTACATGGTGAAAAGTTTGACTCCTACAATGATTTTATAGGTGTACAAAATGTATATTTGCACAGTTTTTGAGGTTCAAGTTGATAGGCAATATCCTGAATATAATCTAGCTCAGTTAAAATGATGTCACTCTTACTTCTCTTCTTTGATGAGCTGATTCCCTGTTCAAGTAGCAGGAGGCCATGATGGGTGCTCTCCCCCTCCCCCGCAGCCCATTGAAAAAGAGATAAGGGTTTGGACAGATAGCCTGGAGGCTTGACAGTATAAGACGATAGAAATGGGAGGAATACTTTGATTAAACAGTAAAAATACAGAGGTAGATAGAGACAAAGATCCAAGAGAGGAGTATGGGAGGTATGCCAGAAAACAAATAAGAATTGAAATATTAAAATGGGCAAGAGATGATGGATAGAAAGAAAATGTTATTTCTTCGGGGGAGGTTCCCCTTCATTCTTTAATACAATGGGGACCTGATTAAAAGAATTAAAAGAAGTAGAAATAAAAGATATACATATTATAAACGAATAAATAGATGGAAGATTAGAGGTTGAAAGATGGATTTAATATGTATGTTTAAATAACATGGTGATTGTTGTCAAGATGGAATAAGGGAATTAGATTTTAATACAATATGTATACAGTACTATACTAGGAGTAGTAAGGATGGCCTGATTAAATATAATAAATTAAATAATTAAATTGAAAGATTAGATATTATTATACATGCTTAAACAATGTTGTAATTGGCATTAGTATGATACATAGAACTATTGAATAATTAAATAATGAAGGTTTATATCTTAATACAAATAGAAGTATTACTACTAAGAGTATGTGTTTAATTAATATAACAAATATTATTGATATTAGTATTGTTATTTGTATCAAAATGAATGGTACCCAGATGCCTCACCGTTCATGTTTTGATGTTGATCTATATATAAAAATAAAATAAAAAACATATCTAAAAAATCTAGAAGCATATCTCAATTTTAATGCACAATTTTGCTCCTCAACTTTAATAGCTCTAGTATTGGGGCACCATCAAGTAAATGATGAAAAAGAAACAAATTTACTATGGAAAAAAAAATGACAGTCGAAGAGATAATTTGGATATCTAGATGCATTTTGCTATTACCCCAAAGCAGCTGATGGAACCATCTTGCTGCCGCAAATTTCCTCCAGGCTACTAGGGATGGGGGTTAGAATCAGGTAAGGATAGCTTGAAGTACATATTTGATTCTTCCATAAGCTGTAGTGGTGCATTGGTTAGAGTGCAGTACTGCAGGCTAAACTCTGCCTACAGCTCGGAGTTTGAACCTGCCTGGCTCAAGGTTGACTCGGCCTTCCATCCTTCTGAGGTCAGTAAAATGATGAGGACAGATTGATGGGGGCAATATGCTGACATTTGTAAACTTCTCAGAGAGTGCTGTAAAACACTATGGAGTGCTATATAAGTTTCAGTGCTACTGCTAATACACAACAGAAATTTAACTGAATGAAATCACTACTTATGAAATACATCTGATGTTGTATATGAAGCTTAGCTAATGTATGATGGTTCAAATGTCATTAATCATTCAGTTGTGATAAGGCAAAGGTAAAGGTGATGCCAACCTTGCAGTTCAGTGGGAAGGTAAAAGTCTTCTGTGAACCTCTGCATATTAGTCATGCTGGACAAATGACCACGGAAAGTTCTTTGGACCATGCTGACTCCCTTGGCTAAGAAACGGAGATGAGCATCGCCCTCTAGAGTTAGACATGACTGGAGTGGGGAAATCTTTACCCTTTGAAAGAGCTAATTATGCATGTATAACGGAGAGAATCTTCTCTGAATGAAGAAGTTGGATGAGATGACTTTCATCCTTCCAAACCTTTATCGTGTCTGTAACAGACATGGAATAAATTGCCAGGGTTGTGTATGGTTACAGTTAATGTACAGACCCGTGTTCGTATGTGATGTGGGTTCAAAATTCACTGAGTCACTTTTAGTTTCATCACTGTCCCATAGTCTGTCCTACTTCACAAAGTTATAGTAAAAATAAGTGGAAAGGACCAGGCATGCTGCCTAAAGTGATTGGAAACAAAAATTAACTCAGCAGGAAATAAATAAATAAACCCGGAACTGTACATTAACTGTAACCATACATTTACAGTTCTGTAACCGAAAAGAACAGTCAACACAAAAGGTACTCAGGGACACATCTGTTACTCTAGATGGGAGGAATACATTCTCCAGTTGTGTGTTTTTAATAGTGAATCTAGCAGTGTCCTAACAGACTGAAATTCTTGATAGCTCAAAGTCCTGAGAGAGAATTCTTTAAAACTATATATTAACATGCAACTGGCTAAGTAACCTTTCCTGATCAAATCTGCCAGCCTTATCCACATATTCAGAGAATATCTGCTCAGGATCTCCCACCTACCTACCAAGAGGTATGACAGGAAGCCCCTCAACAACCCAATGAGTGTCCTGGAGTAGATGACCTGAAAGGTGGTACCAACTGCAGGGGAGGAGCCTCCTGGAGGAATGGCGGTCGGCCTCTGAGCTCCGTATTTTTACGGGGCTCCTTTTGACGGGGCTGGGATGCTGCCGGTCCTCTTCTCGATCTTGAGGACCAGGAACCTACCAGATGACCACCCTAGCACATTCTAGGACCCAAGAGGTCTCCCAGGGTGGTCGGACAGCCAGGGAAAAGCGAGCAGAAGGTGCCGGTCATTCAGCCGATGGAGGAGGCCTCCGTACGAAAATCTGCGGAGAGCCGGGAAATGGCGGCGGGCGTGCTGGCACATTGGCGTGTTCCGGGAAGTCGCAGGTGTCAGTGGAGTGGAGTTGGTGATCTCTGAGCAGCGACGACCCGAGGTTTGTGGGCAGCGACAGCCCGAACGAGGGAAGCGATGGTGACCCGAGCGAGGGACGCCGGAGGGAGGCGGCATCGGCGTCCCGGGTGGCAATGGTGGCTGGGGATGCCAAACATCGGATCCCCGCCTTACCGCGAGCCCCGAACTTACTGGAGGCCTAGCGAAGGCCATGCGAAAGCCGGGCTAGGCTCGAACCGCCGAAGGAAAGATCTTAAACCGGCTGGAGCGGTGCTGGGGTTGGAACGACGGCTGGGAGCCACCGATCCCTCCCGCCCTCCTCCACAGACCACCTGCCAGCCCCATTTAGCGACTATTTCATCAGTTTAATATCCCCCATCTAGGACTGTGGACTATGGGCACTTATCCATCTCTACTCGTTTTGTAGCCCTGGCTGTTAACCTATTTGGTTCCAAAGACATATAAGCCTAACATCAGCAGCCCCCAGAACGACCTCAGGCCCTGTTGAGACTATAAGCTACCACGTATCCGAGGTCAGACCTGATCCTGCTGCGGGAGTCCCCCCTCTCGCAGGCATGGCCCTTCGCCCTTTCGAGGGCCCACCTTGATGACGGATTTATTAATCCAGAGAGGTGGAGGAAACGGAGGCTCAGGGGTTTTTTATTTAAATGTTTTTTAACGCTTTTAGCGTTAATGGTGAGGGGGAGGGTTAACCAGGCCAGGAATAGGGGTAGGGCCAGGCAAACAGGTGGGATCGAGAGGGAAGTGAGCGGAATGGGGGAGGGGAAGGAGAACGATGTTCCTTTAGAGGGCCCTTTTAAAATTCCAACGGTCGTGGGGAGGGGTGGGTGCGAGGACAGACGAAGATTCTGTAGTCGGTTGGGAGACCGTGGCTGTTGGACACGCCCGGTCATTTGTACCAACCCCCACATTCTAGGTGGCCAGGAGTCACAGAGCCAGGGCCTGGGGCTGATGTTGTGCAACGCAAGGTCCGTTGTCAATAAGGCCCCCTCATCTACGATCTGATTTTGGAGGGGGAGCTGGACCTTGCAGGGATTACGGAGACCTGGTTGGGCCACGAGGGGGGTTTACCCCTCGTGGAAATGTGCCCACCAGGATACCGTGCATTCCATCAGCCTCGGGCCCGGGGTAGGGGTGGTGGGGTAGCGGTAATTTTACAGGAGAGTCTAGAACCGAGAGAGTTCACTGTACCACAGATATCCGGGTGTGAGTCTCTTGGTGTGAGATGGGGCCCAGGGAGTCAGTTGGGCTTGCTGATTGTATACTTGGCTCCTCGCTATGCATCAGCGGCCCTGCCAGAGCTCCTCGAGATGATCTCAGAGATGGCGGTTGAAACCCCCAAGCTGTTAGTTATGGGGGATTTCAACCTGCCGTCGACGGGCGAGTCATCCGAGGCAGCTCAGGAGTTCATGGCTTCCATGACAGCCATGGACCTGACCCAAATAATTCAGGGCCCCACACATGAGGGAGGACACACGATGGACCTTATCTTTGTCTCTGGCCAGTGGAAGAGTGATCTGGGAATAGGGGATTTAGTTATTACACCCCTGTCATGGTCAGATCACTCGCTTCTCCAGCTCGACTTCCCAGGCGCTACCCCCCATCGCGGGGAGGCAGAACCAGAAGGTCCTAGATGGTTCCGCCCCAGGTGACTGATGAAACCAGATAGGTTCCAGATGGAGCTTGGGCCATTTCCTGTAGCCCTGACCCGCTCCCGGATGGAGGACCTGGTGGCCGCATGGGATAATGCGGCGGCCGGGGCCTTGGACCGGGTTGCACCTTTGCGGCCTCTCTGGTGGCAGCGAACCACCCTGGCGCCTTGGTTTACCGAGGAGCTAAGGGTGATGAAGTGCCACAAGAGACGCCTAGAGAGCAGATGGAGATCCTCACGCTCTGAATCTGACCGAACACAGGTAAGAGCCTACTTACGGACTTACCTTGTGGCATTAAGGGTGGCCAAACATCAATACTGTGCCACTCTTATTGCGTCCGCAGAAAACCGCCCTGCCGCCCTGTTTCGGGTGACCCACTCCCTCCTTTCACAGAGGCCGCGGGAAGCCCCTCTACAGGGTAGAGCAGAGGAATTTGGGGAATATCTGCAGGATAAAATCGCTCAAATCCGGAGCGAATGGGTCTCTTTCAGTGATCCAGGGGTGACGTCGGAGGCGAGTCTTGAGGGACCATTCTGGGAGGAGTTTGACTCTGTTGCCGCCGAGGATATGGACAGGTTACGCGGGCGACTAAGGGCCACCACATGTTTACTGGACCCGTGTCCCTCCTGGCTTATACTGGCAGCCTGGGAGGTTACACGAGGCTGGCTCCTGGGACTAGTGAACACTTCATTGAGTGAGGTGTCCTTGCCAGCTGGCTTGAAAGAGGCGGTGGTGAGGCCCCTACTTAAGAAGCCTTCCCTGGACCCATCAGAGCTTGCCAATTATCATCCCATCTCCAACCTTCCTTTCCTAGCGAAGGTTGTAGAGAGTGTGGTGGTGCAACAGTTCCCTCGTCACCTGGAGAAAATTGACTATCTAGACCCGCGCCAGTCCGGTTTCCGGCTCGGTCACAGCATGGAGACGGCTTTGGTCGCATTGGTGGATGATCTCTGGAGGGCTAAGGATGGGGGTTGTTCCTCCATCCTAGTCCTATTAGATCTCTCAGCGGCTTTCGATACCATCGACCATGGTATCCTGTTGCGTCTGCTGGAGGGATTGGGGGTGAGGGGCACCGTGCTGCAGTGGTTCTCCTCCTACCTCTCTGGATGGACGCAATGTGTGTTGGCAGGGGAGCAGAGGTCGACCCTGAGGCCACTCACTTGTGGGGTGCCACAGGGCTCGGTCCTCTCACCTCTCCTGTTCAACACATACATGAAGCCGCTGGGCGAGATCATTCGAGGTTTCGGGGTTGAGTATCATCTGTATGCTGATGATACTCAGTTATACATCTCCACCCTGAACCACCCCAACGAAGCCGTCGAGGTGATGTCCTGGTGCCTGGAGGCCGTACGGGTCTGGATGGGCGACAACAGACTCAAGCTCAACCCTTCCAAGACGGAGTGGCTGTGGTTACCGGTGCCCCGGTTCAGCCAGTGGGCTCCATCTCTGGCCATTGGGGGTGAGCAACTCCCCCCTGTGGAGCGGGCACACAATTTGGGGGTCCTCCTAGATACGCGGCTGTCGCTGGACGACCACGTGACGGCCGTGGCTAGGGGGGCGTTCCACCAGGTTCACCTGGTGCGCCAATTGCGCCCCCTACTGGACCGGGACGCCCTTCGTACAGTCACTCATGCCCTGGTGACGTCCCGTCTGGATTACTGCAATGCTCTCTACATGGGGCTCCCCTTGAGATGCACCCGAAGGCTGCAGCTGGTCCAGAATGCGGCCGCGTGGGCAATTATGGGGAGTACTAGGTACTCCCATGTAACACCTCTCCTGCGCGAGCTGCACTGGCTACCTGTGGCTTTTCGGGTGCGTTTCAAGGTGTTGATTCTCACCTTTAAAGCGCTCCATGGCTCAGGACCTAGTTATTTGCGGGATCGCATCCTACCCCATACATCCCTACGACCAATTCGCTCTCACAGAGAGGGACTCCTCCGGGTGCCATCCGCCAAACAATGCCGGCGGGCGACGCCCAAGAGTAGGGCCTTCTCTGTGATGGGCCCGACCCTCTGGAACGACCTCCCCCCTGACATTAGAATCATTACTGATCTCCGCTCCTTCCGTAAGAAACTCAAGACCCACCTGTTCCAATTAGCTGGCCTGGCCCAATCACAATCATGACCTAATCCCTCGACTCTCCTGGCCGGTTATTTTAAATTTTGGGGTATTTTAATTTGGTTTTAATCGCTAATTAATTTTTGCACTATTGTACAGACTTGTGTTTAATTTGTTTTTATGGGGTTTTGTAATTGTTGTATATAATGTTTTTTATTCTGTCTGTACACCGCCCCGAGTCCCCTTGGGGAGAGGGAGCGGTTGACAAATCCAATAAATAAAAATAAATAAACTGGGATGATCCTCTAGTAAGTGATAAGAGAAGTGAACTGGCTTCTCCTGAGGACCTTTGGGGACTGATTTTATTTTGTGTGTTACTTTTTGTTCCATTTGTATATTGCTTACATTCTATGTTCTGTATTCGTATACAACTGTATTGTTGTAAACCTCCAAGGCTCCAGCTTAATCAAGGAGCAAATAAATAAATAATATTCTCATGATTTATTCACAAAAGCTGCCAATTATTAATTTATTTTAACAATTTAAAGGCTCAAAGAAGATCCATTTCCCTCCAGGGGAAAATGGAGGCCATTTTTTGATTTCTCAAATGGCTTCAAATGACAGGGGTGAGAACTGATAAAGGAGAATATTTTGTAAACAAGTAATTAGAATATACCCAGCACCACCGCTCAAGACAAGACACACTAAAGCCTCAGGAGAAACGAAAGCACCTTAAAGGTGTTGTGTCCTCGGAGATATGACCAGCGGCTACCATTGGAGACAGGAGGAGCCCTGATTGGTTGACACGCGCCTGCCGGCTGGTGGGAAAAATACAGTCCTCCCATTGGTTCCCCGTCTAACAGCTCTCATATAAATAGCTGTCAGACGGGGTTTGCCGGGTTGTTCAGTTATTCTTGAGTTAACATTAATAAATAGTTCTGCTGCAACCAGCCACCTCCTCATTCTTGAATACGCCGGTAGCGGCTACAAAACTGGGGATGAGAGAATCTGTGGTGAACCCGTGCCATCTCTCCACTATGGCCTTCAGGCTCATGATCTAACTGATCTCACCCTTGAGAGGAAATGAGGAGTTTTCCTCAACTACTGCGGACCCAACATGTTTGCTATGGCTTGGGCCTTGGCCGCCTGACCCCTCCCATTATCTCCCCGCGCATGTCCCGCTGGGCCGAATTCCTGGCCGCTTACTCGTATACCTTGGTCTACCGGCCAGGAAAGCATATGGGACATGCCCCTGTTAGTCTCCGACCCCGTGCCCTCTACGTCCATCTCTCTGATCGATGAACTGAACTTCCCTGTGTCAGCAACCGACATCGCCCAGTTCTCGCTGAAGGACCCTGTCCTCTCCAGAGTGCTGGATGCGGTGCGCAGAGGCTGGCCTCCAGCCCTTAGGGACTCTCAATTCCTCCCTTACTTTAACCGTCGGGAGGAATTATCCATCATGCAAGGCTGCCTCCTCTGGGGCTCCCGTGTTGTGGTCCCTGCTGCATTGAGGCATTCCATCCTGATCCGTCTCCATGAGGGCCATCCGGGCATAGTGCGCATGAAGGCCCTCAGCCGCAGCTATGTTTGGGGGCCCTCCATGGATGCCGATATCACAAGTTGGGTGTAACATAGCTCCCCCTGTCAGAGGGTCCATCCGGCATCTCCCGCTGTGCCGTACAGGGACTGGGAAGTCCCATGGCTCCGTGGAGTCAGCTCCATGTAGACTTCATGGGTCCCATTGCGGGCCAGAAGTTTTTCATTTTCGTAGATGCCCTGTCTAAATGGGTCGAACTTTTTCCGATGCATAGCACCACCTCTGGGGTGACCATCGCAGTTTTAGACAGCCTTTTCACTACCCATGGGTTACCTGATGTTTTAGTCTTGGATAATGGTCCTCAGTTTACGTCCGAGGCCTTCCAAGCTTAATTACTTACTTACTTTAATTGCCCCTTTTCCCCTCCCATCGCCCCACCTATAAGCTCTCTGGGAGGGGCCAATCAGTCCTATTTCCTTCTGCGAGCCTGTTTCCACAGCTTCTGCCTCCTCCTATCATCCCTCCACATCCGTATGTCAGGGACAACCTCCCTCTGTTCCTCATCACTGCTCCCTGACTCAGATGCCACCTGGTAGCCAACATGCCTCTCTAGCTACGTTCCCTCTAAGGTGCGTGGCTGCGCTAGCGCGCAGGTGGCAAGAAAACACCGCGCAGCAGTTTTCAACTGCCGCGCAATTTCTATTGCCACAGGCTTTGGAAGCTGGGGAGGTCCTTTGCAGGCAGCTAGAACGGGCCGCCTGCAAAGGACTTCCCCAGACTTGCTTTGAGGAGCACGGGGCGACTGAGGCTAGTTGTGAAGCCCCAAAGCCCCCGCCGCCACCGGAAGAACTGCTGCCTGCCACCTCCTCCTCCTCCTCCTCCTCTAACAGGCATGCGCTGCGGCTGAGATGAAGCCGCCAAAGCTCCAGCCGGCATCTCCGCGCGTGGCAGCGGCGCCTCCCCTCCGCTCGGAGCAGCTGAGCTCAGTCAGCGCTGGGTTACCCCTGCCCCCCGTCCTCCTCTGCCGTGCTTTTGAAGAGCCATGAGGCTGCGGGAGACAGTAGGAAGGCGGGGGGGAGCAGGGGGAAAAAAGCTTCATGGCTCCTCAAAAGCACGGAAGAGGGGGAGGGGGCAGAGGTAACCCAGCGCTGAGCTCAGGAGCAAATCTGGTGATTCTGTTGGAGGAGAAGGAGGAGGAGGAGGAGGAGGAGGAGGAGGAGGAGGTAGCAGCAGTTATTCTGGTGGCAACTCGTACTCCTCGGCATCTTCAGCAGTAGCCCTGCCCACAATGAAGAAAGCAAAGATGGAGCAGATCCACGCAGATGACGTCGCTGCAACATGACTGGAGGAGGAATTCTGGGAGTTGAAGTCCACAAGTCTTAAAGGTGTCAGATTTTTTTTCTAGGGGTGGAAGGGTCTTGTAACTTGACAGCTTTAAGACTTCCATGCTTCAAATGCCAGAGTTCCTGAGCCAACATGACTGGAGGAGAAATTCTGGGAGTTGAAGTCCACAAATCTTAAAGCTGTCAGGTTTGAAGACCCCTGGGGGTTTTATTCCCTAAAGGGTTAGGGGTGCAAGGGTCTTGTAAATTGACAGCTTTAAAAGTTGCGTGCTTCAAATGCCAGAGTTTCTGAGCCAACATTTTGGTTGCTAAGCAGGAGCGTTGTTAAGTGATACTGATATTATATAACACTTTGAATTAAGCATGTACCTTGAAGAAACATAACTTTGAGTTTCAAATAATACTGATTTCGTTGTTGTCTTAGGTGACATCTGTGAAAAAAATTTGGGTGCTCAGGCATGAAAATGTGCCGCTCAAACACTATACTTTTCTGCTCACATCGAAAAAAAATTAGAGGGAACATTGCTCTCTAGTCCCTGCTCTGACTCCGAACACCCCCGAGAGTCTTCCTCAGCCTCCAGGGCAGTCCCATAATGTTCATCGCTGTCAGATTCCACCAACAGCTCAGCCCGCCGCTGCTGGGCCACAACAGGAACCAAGTGCCCCAATGACAATGGGTATCACTGTTACATGTTTCATCCATAATTGTGTAGTTTCGATGGCCAGGTCGCGGTATTTCATGATTTTTTCGAGTTATTTTTCTTTGACTTATTATTATTATTATTATGTAATCTTTGGTGAGAGTCACAGTCTTTGGGGTTGGTTAGTAGCCCAACAGCTTGAGTCCTAACCAAGGACCTAGGAACTGTTAAGATAACGTTGGAGGATATAAGTTGTTCCAAGGAGGGTACTTTTTTGAAGAGTTGTTGTTGTTGTTGTTGTTGTTGTTGTTGTTATTATTATTATTATTATTATTATTATTATTATTATTATTATTATTATTATTATTATGTTAATCTTTGGTGAGATTCACAGCCTTTGGGGCTGGTTGGTAACTCAACAGCTCGAGTCCTAACCAAGGACCTAGGAACTGTTAAGGTAACGTTGGAGGATATAAGCTGTTCCAAGTAGGGTGTTTTTTTGTAGAGTCAGAATGTTCAAGTCAGGTAAATTTAGAATTTTCAAATAGCGAGGTAGCCCTTTAGGTATTGCTCCAAGGGCTTTTCCATAGTCGCTCAACCTCAATTTGCAAGTCCTGGTATTTTGTGATTTTTTCTTGCTGTTTATCTTCAATTTGTGCTACACCAGGTATTGCAATGTCAATGAACCATGCTTTTTTCTTTTCAATTATTGTTATGTCAGGTGTGTTGTAGGCCAAGTGCCTGTCAGTCTGGATTCTGAAGTCCCACAAGATCTTGACTTTCTCATTCTCTAAAACCTTCCCAACCTGATGGTTCCAGTGGTTTTTGCTGTACTCAAATCCAAACCTTTGGCACAATTTCCAGTGAATTTTTTTTATTATTATTATTATTATTATTATTATTATTATTATTATTATTATTATTATTATTATTATTATTATTGTTGTTGTTGTTGTTGTTGTTGTCGTCATCATCATCATCATCATCATTATCATCATCATTCCAGACAAGCACAGTGCTAAAGTTAAAAATACACTGGGGAAGCTATTACTTCTACCTGGGTTTTGTGCCTTGCCAAGTCAACAGAGATGCAACAATCGCACTTGAACATAATCTCTGTTCTCCATCAGCCTATGATAATGTCGTTACTGAGCCATAGTGGAAAAAACAAAACAAAAATTGCACCAACACCAGGAAGAAATTGTGAGAAGTTGTCTCAAGAGAAGCAATGAATTTCATGTTGTTTTACTTTTGCCCTTCCTCCTCTAGAAGATGAATTTAACAGACAAGTTATGGAGAAGGAGGATCAGAAACCATAACAAAACTTTTATCATCTCCTTCATGATGTCTCCACACCAGCCATAACTGAAACATTAACATTTTTACTGGTAGAATCTGCAATTCTGTTCATCCAGCTGTTTAGACTAACAAAAGCTCCAAAAATCTAGGATACAAATACCTAGACAAATTCAGAAGATTTTAAAGATTTGGGTATGATTAAAACCAGAGGCTTTTCTTCAGGATGAATGGACAGAGAGTGAGAAAAAAAGTCATGGAACTTTGTTTTTTATATATGATAGTTGCAGGGAGATTACAAAAGGCTCAAAAGTGGGAAGGTTTAATGTAACCCACAATAGAGGAATGGTTGGTGAAAAATGAGGGGACTTGCAGACAAGGCTAAATTGACTTCCTTGATTAGAGAAAAGATTGGACTGAATGGAAACCCCTTAGAGACTTTTTGCATGAAACAGAAAAAAATGTATTTGTAACTAGACTTTTTGATGATTACAAAAAAATAGATAATAGAAAAATGATCATTTTTTAAATCACAGATAATTTTGGACTTATATTGGTATTCGATGCTAAGGATGTAGGAAGGTTTTGTTTTCTATTTTTTTATATATTTTTTCTGCACTTTAGCCTTTATCTTTTTCTTTGTTTCCTGTACTCTGCAAAAGTACTTCTGATACTCAGTTGTTTTCTCCAATAGAATAACATGTCCTTTATATATGTACATTAAATATTAATATATTAAATAATGTAAGCAACATTGTCCATCAATACATTATCACCCTCTTGTTCCCCTCCCCCACAAATTTTCTTTTTCTTATAAAAGAAAGCTTATAAGAGAACCATTTCCCTGGTTTATTCATAAATTGAAAATGTCTGTCTTTTGCATATTCAATTTTGTTTCCAGTTGGTTAACTTGGAGAACTGTTACTATAAAATCTTAATTTCTTGACAGATTTATATTCCCTAGTGAATTCTTTAACTCATATTTGTATTTCATCCAAAATATTTTGGGTTTCCTCTTGCCTCTTCTGAAATACAGAATTATATTGTGTTAGGTAACTGGACCTGCCACATTCACAGCTGGTTATCATCCCATTCATTGAAACACCTGTCTAATTTCCCCTTGAAATGAATTGCTAAGAATTGAACTAAGGATATGAAAAGCCAATGTCATAATATAGGGAAATTGGCATCTAGAAGAGATAAGGGCAAACAGCTTTTTTAAAAGATGGAATCTGGGAATAGCGTGGCTCATCCGGAGGGGGAAGGAGGTGAGACGCCGTCTCCCCTTCCAAAACACTATTATTAAAGCATTGAAGCGACCTGCTCTCCACAGCCCCATAGAGGTTCGTAGAACAGCCAATACAAAATAGCAATAGGAGGATCAGGACTCTAGAGGGCGCTCCCGTGTAACATACATGGTGAAGGAATCGGAGATTCCCTAGCAGAGCAGAAGTTTATCTCACCTATGAAGACGAATTCTGTTATAAATGATCTTATAAAGAGAAATCTCTCTCTATACTAGGGAGGAGTCAACCAAAGAGCAAATGTTCAGTGCAGAATAAGTGCAAAAGGAAACGTAATAGATTAACCCAATATAACTTTGCGAATGCACGGAGGGAACTTCTTTAGCATCTGCTTCTTGGCAAAAGGATCTGATCCAGATGTTTCAGCGGCCTCTGAGGTCCTTGGAAGTTTTTCCAGGGAGAGTCTGGCCAGGAGCTCAATCGGAGGCTGGAATCGACTCCCCCCGGTCTCCCCTTCACGCCGTTGCGGGGAGAGGTTGTGATCGCAATACGCGTCCCCTTGTTTTTTCTTTCGGGCGATTCCGAGGGGTTGAAAAAGGGGCGCTTCAAGCGTGGGACTTGGTTACTTTGGGAGAGAGAGAGAAGCGGGGGAGGTGGGGCGTGCATAAAGTCACCAGCCTGCCTACCGTCCCTGTCCTACTGTCCCATTTATATGTACTCTTTTTATGTGTTTATGGCTTATTTATATCCATTTATTTGTGCCATTTTTTCATGTGTTTTCATACTTGTTTCCTTGTACTTTTTGATAAATAAATAAAATAAATAAATAAATGAATGAATAAACGAATGAATAAACAAGCAAATAAATAAATAAACAAACAAACAAATTATGTATGTATGTATGTATGTATGTATGTATGTATGTATGTATGTATGTATGTATGTATGTATGTATGTATGTCAGAGATGAGTTTGATTTCAGTGATTCGTTTTAGCCTGGAAATAAGAGGACTTTATAATCTTGGTGAGTTTTCTACGCAGAAGGTTCCTGGCCCCAAACTTTTATTTGTTGCAACAGTTAAAGGGGCAAGAAAGACGTTTTTCCCGGAGTCTTCGATTAAGATGGGTAAATCCCCCTTTTAGTAGGTGAACGAGCCCCGCCCTCCACTTGTTGTGTTACTTTCGTTTCCCCTGAGGCTTTGGTGTGTTACTTTCGTTTCCCCTGAAGCTTTGGTGTTTCTCGTCTTGAGCGGTGGTCGTGAATATATTCTGATTACTTCTTTACAAAATAATATGGAACTAATGTCTGGACCCTCACGTACCTGCCGCTTCTCCCCCGCAGCCATTCACCCGCGGTCTTCTCAGCCACGCAGCCACCGCAGGTCCTGTAGACGGGAGGATTTCAAGGGCAGAATTTTCGGACAGGGAAGAGTTTGCAATCAATCTTGCCCTGATGGAAGTGCGCAATACATGCAAAGGCGCCATATAAATGTATAGAGAGTCAATATTTGAAGTTCATCGTTCAAAGAGGAGGGTGGATGGGTCGGGTTTTGCTTCACTTTGACTTCCAATTAATACAGCTCAAGAAGGAAGAAGCTTCCTCTTAAGATCTGTACAAATCCTAACTAGTGGGATTAATTCTGGCCCTTTGATCAGAGTTTTCAAAATCCGGAGTGTTACTAAATGTAGGACTTTACTGAATCGCTTCACTTTTTTCTGGGGTTGTTTGTTAGCTAAGGGTCCAATTGTGTTCTGACAAGAAGCCTCACCTCATCCGTGAAGCAAAGGTGGGATACAGATCCTGCTCTTGTGTCCTTCACAGTAACTTATGTCCAAATCGGTATGACCTTCCTGGAAAATGGCAATCAATATGATCATCCATGCCTGATGCCTTTAGATCCATCTCCCAGTAACAGGAAAGGAGGGCAGGTACAATAAAACCTTGTCCAAATGGAAATGCCATTTACCTGGGGGATCTGAGGTGGTTCTAAGATCAGATACAAACCTTTTGCATTGAAAAACATTACTTTCTCCGTGTTCTGATTAACTTTTCTTCAACTGATGTCCATGGAGATTCAAAATCAACTAGGTCATGGTTGTCCCAAAGATGCTTTTCAAAAGGCAACTGGACTTTCTTGGTTTTTCTTTGAAAATATTTCATTTCTCAAGCAAGAAACCTATTTGGTTCTGGCTGAAAGGTGGGGAAAGGAAAGATTTATATCCCTGAGAAAGTTGTATTTTTTTTACTATCCTGCTCCCTGAAGCCTTCTGGAAATCCTCTTCAGTTTTACTGCAGGCAAATATTATCTCATAAAGTGACATTAAGGAGAAGAATTTACCTCCTTGATGTTAAGACATTAACTTTTCCTTACTTGTTTGTTTTCAGGTAACTTAGCTTTTGAATCACTTCCACCAAGAATGGCCAGTGGAACCGCAGTTCTCATCCCCTCTAATGGAGCAAACATAATCCAAATGGCTCCTGGATTGTCCAGTGTCCCTCTTCAGACATCTGGAGCAACTCCATATCCCCAGTATGGAGCTCAGCAAATTTCCACCAGTGCTCCTCAACAAGTCCCACAAAAGAGTCCTTTGGAGAGATTCCTCAAGGCTGAGCCCAAAGTGCTTGGGGTAGGCATGGGTTGCTATGTTCCTGTTTGAATCCATTAAGGTTTTAGAGCTATGTAGAGACCCGAGAGCCCCATATTGAAGTTCTGGAACTTGGCTTGGCTGTTGTCTGGTTCTGGAATATACTCCAGAAACCTCTGTTCTTCCTGGCGGTTTCATTTGTGTTTCTGCAAAAGGTTCTGACTCCGATATGCATTTCTTTTGCTTCGCTCTTTAACTGAAAAAGTGGAGCTCAGCCAAGGTTTCAGCCAGATCTCTTTTTCTTCCTTCCCTCTGAGAAGTTGAGCATTTCTTGAGCATTTCTCCAGAAGAACCTGGTCATGGATTGGCTGCAGCCCAACTTCTTCCTGCAGCAGAGTCTGAGTGAGAAGTGATATTTTTCTCTCGAATATCTATCTTGATATTCTTAGAGACTTTCTTCCTGGCAAAAAGCAGTCCCACTGAGGGTCAAACTAGATCATAATCCGGAGTAAATGTCTGGTACATAGTGATAATGGGTCTCAAATTGTCCCTTCTCCCCATTTGGATTTTTCACCTTAGGAAACCAGGTCTTGGGTCAACACCTGCACTGGAAGCTTAGAAGCCCCAACACCTTTGAAAGACTTTTCTAAGATGGATATAAAGTGATGCCTTTCCTGGGGTGCTAACAAATAAGAATGTTTTTCTCAGATTCAGCAAACAAAGTTGTCTTACTTTGTGTGTTTTCCTTCCACAGGCTGTCTAAATATTGATTGGGCTGGTCCACTTCGTCTATGGGGCTGTCTGGTTTTCTTCAATTTCTTCTCCTGACTCCCCCCGCTCCTTGTGTGCAGTTGGAGGTTACTCCTTTTGGGGAGGGATATTTGTAAGTATGTGCAAATTTTGTTTGAGTTATGCACCATGGTAGTAATGGCTAATGGATACTTACAAAAGTCCTGTTTGCATTGGAGCCTATCTGGCTTCTCATGGGTGCCAGATTTTTCTGACAATTTCCCCCTTTTATTTCCAGTGGACTACGATCGTTTGCTCTTCTTTTTCCTTTTCCATAGTTTATTTCTTCTGGATTACTTTGTGTATCAGCTGTGAACTGTCCAAATCGTGATTTGGTGAGAAAGTTTAGCATTTTAATTTCTTTTATGCTATTTCTTCTTAAGCACTGGTCCTTTTACAGTATATTGTCTATTGTCTTCAGATACTGCTCAGTTTTAAGCCAACATTTAGGAAAGAAAAGCAAACTCCAAAGCCCCCTCCCCCTTCCTTCTTTGCTCAATTGTTGATTCCAAGTCTTGCTTCCATCGAAAGTTCTATGTCAACAGTAGAGAATGTTCAACCATCCAGCATTTGAGCCTCTTCTGTTCCCTGTTTTGCGACTCAGATGGTTGTTGGCAATATGGCGACTTTGTAAAGCCATAGAGAGAACTGTAAAGCACTGTGAAGTAGTATATAAGTGTAAGTGCTATTGCTATTGCTAGTCCTGAGCAGAGGTGTCTTCTCCTCCCACTCCTTCTCCTCCCTCTCCCCCTCCCCCTCCACAGAGGATCCTCTTCCAGAAATGTTCCTACCCGAAAGCAACATTAAAAAGAAGCCCTGTGTATTAGGAGTAAAAGTATGGAACTAGAGTGGGAATCACATGGGAATCAAAGGGAAGAGAGAGCTATTGGTAGCCCTCCTGCAAAGAGCTTGCATTCTTCTCCCCTGTGACCTCTTTGATTTAAAGACTGTTCATAGCAACATAGACATGTTTTTGTCTGTTAAAGGAAGAAAATATAGATTCAAAAGAAGAAACACAACCATCTTGATAGAAAAATACTACATCCCTGAAAGGAGAGAACTGAAAAGAGCAATCTTTAAATTTTCAGTTTATTTACTACTGGCTCCAAGGTTTTCTCCATTTCCATCTCTCTAGTAGTCCCTCTGCAATGGTTTATAGCTAAAAGAGCATTTAACATTAATATTTAATGCTTTTATGCCTTGCATTTATTAAGAGGTATGCCGACACTGTAATTTCTCTCCTTCTGGTGTATTTCTGTTTCAGGTGAAATTTAGTGTAGGAATGAACATAAGAAATGCTATAATGTCATTAATTGGTAGCATCCTGAACCTATCCGAGCTGATAATCTACAGTTATAGTTGTGAAAGTGACTATTCATGTGTAAGTATACCAAACACTTCATAAATTTTGCCTTCACATGCAGAATCCAGAAGGAGATTATATATACAGGTAGGACATCCCAGACCCTTTGACTTTTGTTTGAAATTTTTCCTTGAATAAGTCTCGGTGCCAAAAAGTTTTGCATTTGATTTCAAATATTGTATATATATATATAAATATCTAGCTTTAGAAAACAAAAATTTAGGTTAATTCTGAAACGTGGACAGATTAGAACCACATCAATAACTGGGATCAATGCCTTGAATTTTTAGTATTTTGTAACGTCTTTTGCTTTCTTATGAGTGTTAAATCATAGTAATATCACATCCATGGCACAGAGAGGATGGTGTCAAGCTATTTTCCAAAACACCTGAAGGCCAGGCAAGGAATAATGGATGGAAACTGACCAAGGAGAGATTCAACCTAGAAATAAGAAGGAACTTTCTGATAGTGAGAACAATCAACCAATGGAACAATTTACCTTTGAGGGTATCAGGAAGAGATTGAACTGCCTTTTGTCAGAAATAGTGTAGGGTCTCCTGCTTGAGTGGGGAGGGGCTGGACTAAATGACCTACAAGGTCCCTTCCAACTCAATTAATCTGTTAAATCTGTTTTCTTCTTTCCAGCCTGAGAGATGATTGGAAAGAAGTTGGGTAAAGAAAATAGATCTAGCTGCATCCTTATTGAGGAGGGGGAAAATAGACGTTAGGCTGACTGAATCTAAATAGAGTTGCTGCCCTTAACCATACTCTGTTGGTGCCAATTTTCCCATGAGTTTTCCTTTACCATATCCCCAGCCCATGAATAGGATTTACACCTGATGTGAGTAAGTCATCATTAGCTGTACTGGTATAAAACTAGTCTTTTCCTTTCCTCTTATTCTGAGCCCATCCAACAACAGCCTCAAGGTGTATAAAATCTATTTCCCTTCATCCATAATCTTGGAGAAAAAGTCAGGTGACCAAGAGTGGATATGTTAGGACAGTGGGGAGTCTTGTCGCTCTTCCTCTTTGGACTAGTCGGCCTCTGTCTTAACCATTTCTCTTTCTCCTTCCCCCTTCAGCACTTTGTTTCTTGAGGTTTCCTATCCATCCGCTCTCTCCTCCATCATCCCAAAGGTGCTTATTCAGGTGGCAATTGGACTTTCTTGTTTTCCCATGGAGACATTTCGTTTCTCATCCAAGAAGCTCCTTCAGCTCTGACTAGACTCAGCAACTCAGCAAAACATAAGAGATGCTAATAATGTTCCCTGATGCAGTTTCCTCATCTCACACAGGCTGTACAGGCAGTCTTTAGCTGAATGAACAACTATTCATTTAGTGACCATTCAAAGTTTCAGTGGCACCCAAATCTATGACCACTCCTCATATGCATGGCCAATGCAGCGTCCCCACAGTCACACGATCAAAATTAGGGGGCTTGGATAGTAGCAATTTATTTAGGACAGTTGCAGCATCCCTTTTGCGACTTTCCCAGCCAGATTCTCATCAGCAAAGACAGCGGGGGTGGGGGAAGATTCACATAACAGCCATATGATTCTCTTAACTGCAGTGATTTGCTTAACAACAGTGGCAGAAAAGGTTAAATTACGCACAACTCATTAACAATCTGTTAGATATTAGCATATATCGGAGGAAGTCTCCTCTCTGGTCCGCTGCTACAGCGGGAAACAGGTATCGGCAGCCATACCGGCAGCCATCTCAGGACACCGCAGCGCGGCAATTTCAAACAAGGAAAATGGCGATGCACACTCCTCCAGCTCCATTCGACCCAATCGCTGATCATTGGGAATCGTACATGCTCAGGTTCGAGTGTTTTCTCGAAGCAAACGAATATACAGGCATACCGGACTCTCGAAAGAAAAATATATTCCTGAGCTACTGCGGCCGAGAAGTTTTCGAGACGGCCAGGGACCTCTCTGAACCAACCCCCATTCAGGCGGTATCATGGACGACGCTACAACAAACGCTACAAACCCATTTCGCGCCAAAACCTTCCCGCCACGTCTGCCGCCAAGCATTCAACACGAGGAACCAGAAGGCGGGAGAATCTATCAACCAGTACGTTGCAGCTCTATGAAAAGCAGCCACACATTGTGGATTCAGAGACCTGGACGAGCAGATTATGGATCGACTCATTTGCGAGCTGAGAGACATTTCCCTACAAAAACGGCTGTTGCCCAAAACCAATTTAAGCCTGCAGATTGTACTCGACGAGGCAAGAGCTTCAGAAGCAGTAGAAAGATCAGCGGAGACAATTCAACGCGGGTTCAACACAAACCAGCCAGCGCCAAGACACACCAGAGTCCACTACGAGGACACAATTCCAGACTTCGAGGATCCCGAGCTCGAGGAAAGTCACCTGATGTGGAGCAGTCATGTGAGACCTGGGGGGAGACCCGGATCCCGTTTGCCGCCCTGCGCAAGCTGCGGAGGGAATCACCCCCGGTCTACCTGTCGGTTCAGGAACGTTGTTTGTTCGCACTGCGACAAACTTGGGCACATCGCACGAGTGTGCCGGAGCGAAGTCCCTGCCTCAAGGCAGCCACCCATGTACCGCCAACAGAAGCCCAACCCAGGGGCTTGGCGAAATCAAAAAGGGCGCCCAGAGAGAAATCCACAAGTGTTTACCCAGAGAGAAAATCCCCAAAGAGCTGAGCGAGCGTATTCCCAGAGAGATTACTCGCAAAGAGCTGAGAGAGCGTTCTACCAAGACGCTCAACGAGAGTATCTTCAGGATACAAATGCGGAAATAGAGTTGACCCAGAGTTGCGAACGTATCTCACCACAATAAGTCAGGTCCGCACCAAGCGGCCTAAAAAGCTGAAAGTCACAGTCCTCTTGGAGGGCTCACCTTGCAAGCTGGAAGTTGACACGGGATCGTCCCTGACGATCATTTCATGGGCATCCATGAAACAGGCTATCCCTAGTCTCAAAAAGAGCCAACTACGTGTTCCAGACATCCTGCTTCGAGACTACCAGGGGAACCAAGTCCCCATCGTGGGCCAAGGCACATTCCAGATCCGTTTCAAGGACATCGTAGCCCAGCTGCCCGTGACCGTCGCCAGCGCACCATTACAGAACCTTCTTGGACTAGATTGGTTTGAAGCATTGGGGTTAGAAGTCACCGGAATCAACGCCGTGGAAAACAGCAGCGCTGAGCAAATATTTAAGGAGTTCGAGGATGTGTTCAGCCCCGGTCTTGGTAAGTATGTGGGTAAACCAATCTCATTTAATTTAGACCCCAAGGTGGCGCCAATCCGACTTAAGCCGAGACGAGTGCCTTTTGCACTCCGCCCAAAAATAGATAAGGAGATAGATAAGTTAGTGGAGCAAGGAATCCTTGAGCCGATGGATCACGCGCGTTGGGAAACTCCCATTGTGACCCCCGTTAAGTCAGACGGGTCAGTCCGCATCTGCGCGGACTATAAATGCACAATTAATGTCGCATTACAACAAAGCGCATATCCTGTGCCAGTAGTACAGCACTTACTGCACTCGTTGGGGCCAGGAAAGGTATTTGCTAAATTAGACATGGCACAAGCTTACCAGCAGTTGCCCGTAGATAGCGCCACAGCGGAGGCCCAAACCATAGTGACGCATAGAGGAGCATTCAAATGCAACCGGCTACAATTCGGTGTGAGCATTGCTCCAGATTTGTTCCAGAGCGTCATGGAACGACTTTTGCAAGGGATACCGGGAGTCGTCCCCTATTTCGACGACATCTTAGTGTCCGCTGCAAACGAGGAGCAATTAAATAAAAGAGTCAGAACTGTTTTGGCCAGAATCAGAGAGAAGGGTCTCCGCCTTAAAAAAGAAAAATGCCAAATCAACGTGCCTAGCATAGAATTCCTGGGTTATAGAATCGATGGTCAGGGAATACACCCCACATCAAAGAAAATTAAGGCGATCCAGGACGCCCCCACACCACGAAATCAGACCGAGTTGCAGGCCTTCCTCGGACTGCTTAACTTCTACAGCGTTTTTCTGAGACAGAAGGCGACCGTTGCTGAGCCACTACATCGACTACTCCAGAGGAACGCACCATGGAGATGGGGACGATCCGAAGCAGCAGCGTTTGCCGGGGTAAAGCGCCTGCTCACCACTGACTCGCTGTTAGTCCAATACAGCCAGACACTACCGTTGGTACTGACCTGCGACGCATCACCCTTTGGAGTTGGCGCAGTCCTTAGCCACAGGATGCCAGACGGAAAAGAAGCACCCATCGCCTTCTACTCTAGAACTCTTTCATCGGCCGAAAGGAACTACAGCCAGAAGGACAGGGAAGCGTTAGCTGCTGTAGCTGGAGTAAAACGTTTCCATGAATACCTCTACGGCCGCGATTTTGAACTAATTACAGATCACAAACCGCTGTTGGGACTTTTGGCGGGAAACCGCCCCACTCCGGTCTCCCTTTCTCCACGCATGACCAGGTGGACTGTTTTCCTGGCTGCGTACTCCTACAAGTTAATTCATCGACCGGGCTCCACTCTAGGACACGCAGACGCACTCAGCCGTTGCCCACTACCGGACCTTTTGCCAGACCCCACTCCCGAAGTACCGGTGTTGCTCATTGATTGTTTGGACTCGGGACCGGTTTCTTCCTGCGACGTTGCAAGGTTCTCCTGTAAAGACAGTTTAATAAAGCAAGTTCAAACTTGGGTTTGGAGGGGGTGGCCGAAGGGAAACGTGGGCCCGGAATTCAAAGTGTTTTGGTCGAAACGGGACGAACTCTCAGTGTTACAAGGTTGTTTATTGTGGGGGGATCGAGTTGTTATTCCTTATGCGTTACGTAGAAATGTGTTAGATGCATTACATGTTGGGCACCCAGGGATCGTTAGGATGAAGGCGTTAGCGAGAAGTTACGTTTGGTGGCCAAATATGGATAAAGAGATAGAGGAGTGGGTGGCCACTTGCGATCCATGCCAAGAATCGAGATCAGCACCCCCGGAAGCGCCCGCCACAGAATGGGAAAAGCCTAAAGCACCCTGGTCGAGAATACACATCGACTTCGCTGGGCCAGTTCAAGGTCAGACGTTCCTTATAGTTCTGGATGCATACTCCAAATGGCTAGAAGTAGTCCTAATGACTTCAACCACGGCAGAGGCAGTCATTAAGGTTCTACGGCGACTTTTCGCCACTCATGGCCTGCCGACCTCCTGGTCTCCGATAACGGGCCCCATTTCACGGCCATTCAATTTGAAACATTCTTAGCAGGTCAGGGAATTCGGCATGCCCTCGTCGCGCCATTCCATCCGGCATCAAACGGACAGGCGGAGAGAATGGTGCGATCCGCAAAAGAGGCCCTCGCTAGGATGGGTCCAGTTGATTGGCAAACACGCATTGACCATTACCTATTAATCCAACACATTACCCCCAGCGCAACGACGGGTAGGAGCCCCGCTGAGCTACTCATGGGCCGCCGTCTACGGTCTCACCTGGACCGTCTTCACCCGAATTACTCTGCCACAGCACCCCCAGACTCCACAAGCAAAATTCGGAGTTTTTGCATAGGGGATTCCGTATACGCCCACAACTATGCAGGGGGAACATTGTGGATGCCGGCAAGGGTCATTGGCATCACGGGTCCACGTTCGTATCTGTTAGAACTGGAAGATGGGCGGAACTGGAAAAGGCACATCGATCAGCTTCGGGGTCGCCTGGCACACTCAGACCTACGAACCGAGGACGAGAGCTACCTACCAACGCAAAGTCAGCCAATCGAGAGCCCCAACACAGAGAACCACAACACCGGCGAGCCCAGGTCAGAACAAGAGACCGAGCACGAAACGGAACAAAACCCAAGCAACGTGAGCAAGCAGACCCCCGAACACCCGAGCAACGAAAGCATGCAAACCCCCGAACTTGAAACTGAGAAAGCAGCCGATCCTGCAACCACTCCAAACCAACCCGAATTGCGACGTTCCACTCGAGTAAGGCAAACTCCAACATACCTTAAGGACTACATAACCAACCGCAATGTTCCGTCTAAGAGGGGAGGGGTGTTAGATATTAGCATATATCGGAGGAAGTCTCCTCTCTGGTCCGCTGCTACAGCGGGAAACAGGTATCGCTCTGATTGGTCGAGAGGCGTACCCGAGTCCTATAAAAGGGGAACCCTCCGGCCACAGAGCAGGCTGGATCACTTCTTATACTAATAAAGAGCTGTTAAGTCACTTCGTGTCCACAGTCTGTTCTCTCGTTGCCCAGACGTAACACAATCACTTTGTTTAGCAGTGGAAATTCTGGCCCCAGTTGTGGCTGTAAGTCGAGGGTTACCTGTACAGTGTCTCTGTTTTTCCCAATGTAATTGTTCCTCCCAGTGTTTCCCAAGGGAGTCCCTTTTAATGGTGTAGCACATTCAATAAAATAAAATACACACCATTACATTAATTTCTCAGCAAATTACAACTATCCCTCCACCTGTTTTCCTACTCCACAGAGTGTCGCTTCTGTCCTCTCCAGTGTGCTGCTCTTGTTCAACCTGCTGGAATTTTGTATCGCTGTTTCCCTGCCTCACGTCGGGTGCCAAGCTGCTTGCTTAAGTGATGACCAGGTAAATATTTGATACTTTAATAATAGCTTTAGCAGTTCTCACTGTTAAAGAATGCAAAGAAGATTGTCAATTTTTCTTCTTTATATCTGCACTCTATTTAACCTGACCATTTGCTGGTTTCTTTGCTATCACCCTGAACTGTTAATCTTAGAGTAAGAGTTTGATACGTTTTACTTACATCTGTACCAAAGAAAGTTGGAAGTCATTCTTTTTCAGCTTTCCTTCTTTTCCATTTTCTTTCTGACATGTTCACTATTTTTGTTTCTTGAGCCTTTTCTTAGCTTTTTTTTGATGTATGAAGGATCAAATTCTCAGCCATTATAATTCTACATTCCTTGAAATCCACTGGGAGCCATCTCACATAAGGCAGGCTCTGAGTCCCTCCAACCAAAAAGAGTTTATCCATAGAAGAGATTATGTGTAGCTCAGGGTTGAACTGTGGGGTCCTTGGTGCTCTCTGAGCTTGATGGTTTTCTTGTAGATGTTTCATTACCAAACTAGGTAACATCATCAGAACTAGAAGGGAGTGGAGTTTGATCTTATTTTCATATACGAGTGGCTTACCCTGTCAGTGTTGATCAGTCGCTTCACAAAAAGTGTTTTGATTGGTGCCAGGTCTCTACAGCCTCAGGCAGAGAAGGGCTATTCTGCATCCCTCCCTGAAATGCTCTTTGAAGTACAGAGTTTCCCAGCATTCCTTTAGGAGCCTCCAACATGCAAACTGTGGTTACTCATCCTAAAATGAATCCTCTTTACCTGGAGCTTCAAAATTTGCTGTTTGCTGGGAAGGTGTATAGCTAAAAGTCAGTCTACATTTAGTCTACATCTGACTTTGGGGATATTTCTTCATAAGCAAACAAAAGTGTATTTTCTGTGCAGTTCACACCCCTTGATTACTGGATCTGGATGTCAGAAAGCAAAGCTCACATTTTGTAATTAACCTCCATGCCCAGTTTTGGCTGGCAGAGTGCTGCAGGAAGCCGAATGCTGTCATGGATTCTGGCCACGCCCACCCTGGCCACAACCACATCCCTGGCCATGCCCCTGGATCTCTGAGGTCAAACACAACTCTGATGCGGCCCTCAATGAAATTGAATTTGACACCACTGTTCTACAGTAGCCACAATTGGCTTCCTTTTGTACCAATAACAAAGCTACTCTCAACCTTTCAGAAATGCTTTAGATTAATTGGAGAGGCTGAAAATGGGACCGGAGAAAGACTGAAAGGGGTAATATGATTGGACCTTATAAAACAGAAGAACTCTAAAAATATTGCAAGCAGCTAAATCAGCATACAGAGATACCTGTCTTGGGGTCCTTGGTGGTCTCTAGCCTAGTTGTTTTCCTGCTGATGTTTCATTACTCAAACTAAGTAACATCATAAGTGCTGGTTTATTATTTGGGTAGTAAAACATTTGCAAACAACAAGCAAGCTCAGAGACCATCATTTGAGCTACAAGTATTGTCCTTTATCGGTACCTGTATTAGTTCACAGCACTATCAGTTGGAGCCATTTCAGAAATCAAAAAATAACCTCCTCTGGGGGGAAATCCATCTTTTCAGTTAATAATCTGATAGCTTTTGTGAATAAATCACAAGAATATTATTTGTTTATGTGTTTATATGTTTATTTATTTATTTGCTCCTCAATTAAGCTGGATCTTAGGAATAACCAATACAGAAACATAAAATACAAGCAATATAAAACTCCAATAAAAACTAAAGCACAAAATAAAATCAGTCCCCAAAGATCCTCAGGGGAAGCCAGTTCACTTCTCTTACCACTTCCCAGAGGACCATGCCAGTTGGTACCATCTTTATTTCAGAAGGTCATCTATTCCACACAGAGAACACTCACTGGGGATGGGGTGGAGGGAGTTTGTTTTCCTTTCACACCTGTTGATAGGTAGGTGGGAGATCCTGAGCAGACATTCTCTGAATGTGTGGATAAAGGCTGGCAGATTCAATCAGCAAAAGTCACTTAAATGCCCAGGCACTAAATCATTTGCCTGTTAACTTATAGTTTTAAGGAATTCTCCATCAGGACTTTGAGCTATCAATGATTTCAGCCTCTTGGTAAGACTGCCAGCATCACAGTTAAAAAGACACAACTGGAGAATCTATTCCTCCTACTTAAAGTAACAGATGCGCCCCTGAGTACTTATTGTGTTGACTATTCCTTTCTGTTACAGCGTTCGGTGCTGTTTATGCCTTACCAACTCATCAGAGGTAGAGCAGTCGCAGCTGAACCAAATCCTGCTCCTGTTCCACCGACTTACGATAATGTGGTTACCAAATCTCAGTAAAACAAGAAGGAAAAATGAGAATTGTTCGCAAATGAGGTTTCAGGAGATGCATTCCTTTTTTAATGTTTTTTAATTTTGTTCGTACAAACTTCACATCTTTGCAACACATTGCATTTTTTACATATCTGTTGTGCCTGTTTTATCTATACAAATAAATCTTTTATAACTATGACTTTATATATTTGTGCATTTACATTATTTCATAACAGTTTTTTACTACATTTACATCATTTTGTATAATATATAATATATTGAATATTTTTTAACTATGACTTTTCAGATTTGTGCATTTACATTATTTCATACATTTTTTTCATTCTATATATAATATTCTATATATTCTATGTATAAAAGTTTTTACTACATTTATGTCATTTTGTATAATATTTATTTGGTATAGTCTATCACGTGCTTTTATCTTTTAATCATTTCCCAATTTTGTAATTGTCTATTGATTTGTTAATCTTTCTTCCTTTCTTTTTGGCTTTTCTGCTCCCCACCCCCCTTCTTCTAGCCAATTGTACAATAAATCCCATGTGGAGTAGTATTCAGATTCTTCTTTCTCTTTTAGTTCTTTCGTGAGCCTATCCATCTCTGCACATTCCAATTTTTTTTATTCCATTTTCTTCTGTTGGTGTATAATTATTTTTCCAGTTTTGTGCAAATGTAATTCTCGCTGCCGTAATTATGTGTATAATTAAGTATCTAATTTTTTTTCATAATTTCCTTTTATAATCCCTAACAAAAATAATTCAGGTTTTAGTGCAATTTGGTGTGTAGTAATCTCCTCTAGCCAATCTTTTATTTTTTTTCCAATACTTTTTCCATGTCCACCACCTATGATAGTATGTTCCATGTTGTTGGCTGCATTTCCAGCAGATAGGTGAACACTCCGGAAACATTTTTGCAATTCTCGCTGGTAGAAGGTGCCATCTGTAGAACATTTTGTACATGTTCTCTCTATATGCTGTTGCCAATGTTAATTTGTAATTTATTTCCCAATTTTTTTCCCATTCCGCCAATTCTATACTATACCCAAAATTTATTGCCCATTTTATCATCGTTTCTTTCACATTTTATTCTGAGGAGATGCATTCCATATTACTTAATTTTCTCCAGCTTGCTTGTTTATTTTTCAATTATAACCTCTAAACACCAAATTAAATGGTGAAAAGTTTGGAAAGTGCTTCTATTTTACTTGATACCTAGTTATAAAGCTTCTCAAGGAGCAAGAACTTGGGTTGGAAATCATCAGTGTATTTATGAGGAAGTTCTCTCTCTACAGTGGGTGATGGAGGCTTTTTATTACCCTTTTGTTTATACTCTGGATGACGGGTTGTTGTTGTTTTTTTTTTTTTGACAAATATGGAACTAAGTAGGAGATGTGATGCAGATAAAAACAGCTACTTAAATTAAAACACAAATTATTAATAAAACATGTCATTGACACTGTTAGGGATGTAACCCTAGGCTTGGCTTGGCAATGTATATAAGCTATGATTACTTTACTGTTACTTTAAATGCTTAAGAGATGTAATTGGTTTGTTACCTCAAGCAGCCATAAGAGAGAGCCAGAATGGCTGTTAGCTCTCTGTTTTGTTAGATGTTGACCATACCACTCTCATTACGATTCTCTGCATACTCGCTCTTCTAACGGGGAGCTTAATTACTTAACACTGGTTATGGGCCCAGTGTACCCTGTGTGCCCAGAGTGTTCCAGACATAGTTAAAAAGAGAGTTGGTATTGGTACGCATTACCGTATACAGAGAGCTGTTTAGTTTATAAGTGTTTACTATTATTGAGAAGATGGCACACGCACCATCAGCAAATTTATCACCAATAACCCGGTTGGATGGAACAAACTATGTTTCCTGGTCAATGAAGTGCAGCCTAATCCTGTGTACTGAAGAATTGTGGGATGCTGTACAGAATCCACCGGATGTGACTTCTTGGGATACAGATGATGAGGATGATGCCAAGAAGATAGCAGAGTTTCAAAGATGCAACAAACGAGTATTGTGTATAATTGGTCTAACTTTGACTGACCAACAGTTAGCTCATATTTGTGGGGAGAATTCTGCAGCAAGATGTTGGGAGAATTTGAAGAAGATATATCTATATGACACTGTAGGTGCACATATACATCTTACCTGCAAACTGTTTAGGGCATGTCTTCTGAAGGGTGGAGATATGTTAGCTCATTTAAACTTTATAAAAGGAGTTTTCCAAGAGCTACGTGAAAAGGAACTTATTTTCTCAGAGTTACATCAAGTTTACATCATTCTGTCGTCACCGAATGAGAGTTATGATGATTTTGTATCGTCCCTCAAGGTCCTAACCTGAAATGAACTAACATTGACTGACATAACTGCACGCCTGTTGGAAGAGTCCAGAAGAAGATTGGAAAGAGAACAACTGAGAGAGAAACCACCACAACATGAAGCGTCACCTTCAACTGCCTATACTGTTAGAAAATGTTTTTCTTGTGGGGCAAAGGGGCATATAGCTAGATTCTGTAAACATGCAAAACACCAGAATACTAGAAAGGCTAAGAAACATGGTAATGTCAATTTAGGTATGTCTACTTTGACTATCTCTAGAAATGCACCAATAAGCCATGATTCATGGGTTGTTGATAGTGAAGCATCACAGTGCATTACTAGAAATAAGACTTGTTTTATAAAAATGTCTGCCAGCAAGCAATATGTATCTTTGGCAAATGGATGGAGGGTGAAAGCATCTGGTGAAGGTATGGCAAAGTGTTCATTTGTAAATGAGAATTTATCCATGTTGTATATACCTAAACTGAAATTTAATTTGTTATCAGTAAGAACTCTAGTTAACATTGCCTATGTAATAACGTTTAGGGGAGATAACTGTATCATAGAAAAAGAAGGTAATAGGATTACTGCAAAATTAACAAATGGTTTATATATTATAACTGACGACCATACTGCTAATTCAGTGTATGATAATGTGAAGCTACATGATGAATGCATACATCTGCTACATAGGCGTATGGGACACATTAATTTCAAAACACTGCAACAAACTGTAAAGTTGTCAGAGGGAGTAAAATTAAAACCTTGCAGTAAGTATTTAAATTGTAATGTATGTAGTAAGGAAAAGATCAGGGTTACTCTAGCAACTTAATGGGTTTAAAACAAAGGAACTTTTGGAAGTTGTTGTTGCTGATCTAATTGGACCTATAAAACCCAGTTTGGGAGGTGCCTGTTATGTTTTGAGTATCATGGATCATTACTCAAGATATGGTTTCTGCTACTTAATGAAAGACAAGACAGAAACATTTCAACAATTTTTTGGTTGAGATTTGCGGAAAGAAAGATAAAAGCCAAGGTTATTACTGTAGTTACTGATAATGGGACGGAGTTTACAAATTATAAATTCCAAACTATGTTAAAAACAGCTGGTATTGAGCATAAACGTTCTGCCCCTTACAGACCTCAACATAATTCGTTTGTAGAACGAAGGGGGCAAACGTTACAAGCTATGACTAGAACCATGTTAGCCGATTCAGGATTGCCTGAAACATTATGAGGTGAAGCCATAATCGTTTACTGAACAAAGTTGTAAATGCTTCTACTGGAGAGGTACCATTTACTCGTTGGCATGATAGGAAACCTGATTTGAGCTACTTGCACACGTTTGGAATTCCTGCATGGGTGCATATTCCAGCACAGATTAGATTAAAGGGACAAATTCATGCAAGGCAGTTAATATTTGTTGGTTATTGTCAGGGTGAAATGTGACTCAGAAATATAAACCACCGATTCATTGAATTCCATCACGGTGATTGGTTGAGTCGGACGTGTCCAGATATCTGTGATCAAAGCATCAAACTATGTTAGAAAATTACATGCCTCTGAAACACAAGCATATTTAGCTTCAGTAGATGAACAAGAAACAAAATTCTGTTTTCTCACTTGCCAGTAAACAGGACATCCATTCAGGAACATCATGTAACCTGAAGTACTTTTGCATGATTTCTTAGCACTTGCCCAATCAGAATCTGCATAACAACATAATTCTGCATAATCAGTATGTGTTGGTTCTAACAATAACTTCATGTGTTTAGTGTGTTTCAGGTATTTCAATAACTTCTTAACACATGTCCAATGAAATTGTTTTGCCTTACCTACATGTTGAGATAAGAGATTAACACTAAGTGCAATGTTGGGTCTGGTCCAACTACTAATGTATAACAGTGACCCAATGACTGAACGATAAAGTGTTTGATCTTCGAACTCAGGACTTAATTCATGTGTCAAGTTGTGAAAATCTGTTTGCATGGGTGTTTTTGTTGTGTTCGCATCCTTCATGATGCAAAATATGGTCAATTTTCTCCTCTTGTGAAAGACTAAACCCCTTCTGTGTTTTTTCAATCTGAACACCTAAATAAGTGCTAATATGACCTAAAGATTTCAATGTCATCTTTGCAAAATTTTTGCAAAAATCTCACTCATTTTCTTATTTGGACCAATATAAACAATATCATCAACATAAACAAGAATTATCTCATATGCATTGTTAGATCTTTTTGTAACACACATTCATCAGTTTCAGACTTAATAAAGCCCATTGAATTTAGTTTGTCAGTAAGACATAAGTACCACATTAAACCTGACTGTTTCAGACCATAAAGACTTTTGTTTAGGAACCAAGTATCCCCTTCTTGCTGTTGGAATCCTGGGGGGCTTCTCACATAGATCTCTTCATCTAGGTCAGCATGTAGATAAGCTGTGTCCACATCAAACTGGAAAACTTCTAAACCAAGAATAGTTGCAGTGGTTAAAGCAATTTTTACACTCTCAGTTCTGACTGTCGGTGAGTAGGTGTTTGTGTAGTCCTCAGGATAACATTGAGGAAAACCCTGAGCTACAAGTCTAGCCTTGTACAATGACTCACCATTTGGTTTCTTCTTGATTTTGTAAACCCATTGAGTGCCAATGACTTTTTTGTTTGTTGGAGGTTTTGCAGGTGTAAATACATTAAGTTTCTTTAAACTGTCCATTTCATCCTGCATTGCCTGATACCATTTCTCTTGCTCTGAATCAGGAAGCTGTTTGATTTATGTGAACGTATCAGGAGGAAGTGTAACATTGCAAATCAAAGGCAAGGGTGTTTTTGTCAGTTGCCACGAATATCACTGTGGAGGAGTTCCTTTTGTGACCCTCTTGGAACATCTTGGAACAACAGTCAATTCTTCTGCTTCGTCCTCATCCTCACATTCATCGCTAGCATCAGCATCTGCGGCTCGCGAAGATGGAACATCAGGTTGTGAAGAAGTAGAAGGAATATCTGCCTGTGAACCTTGGTCATCAGGCTGCGTGGTATCTACAACATTGTCTCTAGGAAAATAAACTCTAGGATCATTGGAATGAATCCTGGACCAGTCAATATCTTCCTCAAAATTAGCAGATTGTGAAATCACAATTACATGTTTAGGATCAATAAATTTGCTCCATTTTGAATAATCCTCAATACCCATAAATCTCAGTCTCTTTGCTGCTGGACCTCCTTTTCTTCTTTGAGATAAGGGAATGTTCACCATAGTATATAAACCAAAAATGTGGAGGTTCTTGAGATCAGGCTTGTAGCCATACATCATGAAGAAAGGAGTTTGATTTATTACACTGCTCCAAGTACGGTTGACAATGTAATTTGCATATTTGATAGCTTCACCCCAGTATATGTTACTGAGATTGGCGTCTTCTAGGAGACAACTCTTCATGGTTTGTAGGACCCCTTGTCTTCGTTCTGCGACTCCGTTATGAGCCGCTGTGTATGGAGTGGATGTCTGATGAAGAATTCCATTCTTATGTATCCAGTCCTGGAAACGCTGAGACATGAATTCGGCACCATGGTCACTCTGGATTCTGGTGATGCGAACTTGGTATTGGGTAGAAACAAAAGCTGCAAAGTCTTTAAAGATCTGAAAGGTCTCAGATTTCTCTTTCATAGGATATACATATACATATCTAGAATGATTATCAACAATTGTTAGAAAATACTTTTTATCACCAATTGTTGGTGGAAAAGGACCCACTATGTCAGAGTAAATTATTTCTGTCAGGGGATGGTGCTATGGTTACATCTTTTGGCTGTAATATTTCTGCCTGCGTGGCATGTGCAATTGGAGAACAAAGGAGATCATGTGGCAATTGTGACACGTGCACATCTCTCTGTTCTGATTTGCCTGACACAATATCCTCCAGGGGGTGTGTCTTAGGCTTTGGAGAAGAAGGCAAGTTTTCAGAAATTTGAAAAGCATGGGAATCCCTCTTCTCTGATTTGAGCATGGAATAAGCCCTTTTGGCTTGAAATAACTCATTTTCAAAAAATTCTATGTGATCACGATAGCTTTTCATAGCTTGCTCAGAGGTGCAGAGAAATATCTCCTTCTCTGTGGGAGTGAAATTTCTCCAGCTGTGAAAGCCTTGGCCTGGCACCGAGTGTTTCAAACTCAGTAAGATTTTAGGAGCATGCATAATCAGAAGGGGTCACTGACCACAGTCTGGGTACGTCATCTTCTGGAGCAGCTCTATCTTGTTGAGATCTGTGTCCCACAGCAGATTCTTCATCCGGTCCGGTTGCTGGAGCAAGCGGGGCTTCGAGGGTTGTAAATCTTTGTAAAATACTTTCATTCTCTTCATCGGAGAGGCTGAAAATACCTGAATGCCTTGCAGAGAATTCTTTTTATTTTTCTTCTTCTTAGGCATCTTAGAAGCATTCCTCAGTCGCTATAAATTATCTGTCTAAATTAGCCTATTACGCTTATCTTTAAAAAATAACAAAGCAAGAGAAAAACCATAAATCAACCATCATGTGTTACCATTGTGTCAGGGTGTGAATTCCGCCCTGAATTAATGAGGTGTGAATCTTGGCATTCCTTGTAGTATAATTTTGAAGTAAGCGAAAATAAACCCGAGGCATAATCTAATAAAAGAACTTTTAATGTAAATAAAATAAAAATACAAACTTACTAACTAAATTAATCACATCTTTGGCAGAGCTCCTTTGCCTGCCTGCATAAAGACAAAGGAAGGAAGAAGTAGTTATGTGATGTAATGACATGTGCAGTAAAACATTTGCTGATAAGAAGACAGTTCATTGCTGCACAGAATAACTGAGAATGCAGGTACAGCTGGCAAACCAAATAAACGCAATGACAGTTATAACTCAAACCATAGATCTTATAGGTTCTTGGAACTAGGGACAATTAAGATCTATCACAGTGCAAATGCGAAGTTTTTAGAGCATGTTGGTTGGGATAACTGGAAATAAACAACGATGAGGTAGTAATTGAAACCCGAGTGGATCAAAATAATATATCAGGAATACCAGAAACGTGTGATGAAGGGAAGTAGTCTACTCAGGAGGAGGAAGTGTTAAAGCAGGAGGACGTTCAGGATAGTCCACCAATAAGCCCTGAGTTGCCCAGAAGGTCAATGCGTGTAATGCCACCACCTGATAGGTATCAGGCATCTGTTGCAGGTAAGGTGGATAAGATACCTGCTGCATACCATGAGCTGACTATGTATCCAACTGAGGATAAAAAAGTAGGGCAAACTGAAATGAACAGCGAGTTTAAGTCATTGCAGGATCTGGGAGTGCTTGACGAGACTGATTTACCTTCAAGTAAATATGCAAGGGGACGCAAACGGGTTTTATAAGCGTAAAACTGGAGTGAATGGGAATTATGTAAACCATTATGGATGGAAATTATGTAAAAACCCTGATGAGTTAGATGATGTTGATATAAAAGGTTCTATGTGTGATAAAGGATGCATTATGCAATGTATCTTGAACCTACATTATGTACTGTATTGTGTGTTAAAATCAAACATAAACAATGTTGTGATGTTTATGGATTGAGAATGTGAAGTTGTGTGTAAATACATTGACAACCCAAGAGGGGAGAATGTTAGGGATGTAACCCTAGGCTTGGCTTGGCAATGTATATAAGGTATGATTACTTTACTGTTACTTTAAATGCTTAAGCGATGTAATGGGTTTGTTACCTCAAGCAGCAATAAGAGGGAACCAGAATGGATGTTAGCTCTCTGTTTTGTTAGACATTGATCAGTGTATTTTGAGGTATTGTGGTTTGCTACTGTTTAGCTATACTTTGTGTGTTAGACTGACTATTTTGATAACTGAATTACGGAACCATGTATGACTTGGACTATTAACTGGACTCTGAATACCTCTATATTTCCACATAGTAAACTACTATATTTTTATACTATTCAGTGTCTCTGTATGCTGGTTTGTGCATGTTCTTCCATACCACTCTCATTACGCTTCTCTGCATACTCGCTCTTCTAACGGGGAGCTTAACTACTTAACAGACTCAATACAGGTAGTTCTTGACTTATGAAGGCAATTTGGACCAGAACGTCCATTGCTAAGTGAGTCAGTGTAAGTGAATTATGCCAGATTTATGACCTTTTTTGGCACTGTTGTTAAGTGAATTATTCTGGTTGCTAAGTGAATCTGTTTTCCCACACTGACTTTTAAAATCCAGCTGGGAAGGTCACAAACAGCAATCACTGACTCTGGCATGCCATAAATGTCATACACACAAGCTGGTTGCCAAGCATCTTGAGTTCTGATCACATGACCATGGGGATGCTGCTATGTGTGAGGACTGGTCATGAGTCTCTTTCTTTCAAGTCTGTTATAACTTTGAATGGTCGCAAAATGATCAGTTGTAAGTTGAGAACTATATGTAATAGTGGTGGCTAATCACTATGATCCCAAAGCAAATTACAAGAAGTTTGCATATACCAAAAATATTCCATATTGTTAGGACACTTAAGCTGATCAAAAACACAGATTCCATGCAAATTGCCATTGTTTGATTTTTTGACTCCCTCTCCAACAGGGGAAGCTCTAAAGTCATTCATTAGCTGCAACTTTGAAGAGTTTACAGTTGTGCAAATGTACAATTCCAAAATCAAAGCCATTCATACTTTCAGAGAAGGTATGTGTCTCTGTGTGTGTGTGTGCCAACTGTGACACCTTTACAATCTGTGAACTTGAACTCTCAGAATGTACAGAAGATTAGTTGCTCGCTTATCAATAATTACATGGTGAAAAGTTTGACCCCTGCAATGATTTTTACAGGCGTTCAAAATGTACATTTGCCCAGGTTTTGAGGTTTAGGTTGATAGGCAATATCCTGAATGCAATCTAGCCACATTTGTAATGAGGTCACTCTTACTTCCTGTCTTCTGAGATTGTGGTGAGATTCACTGGATGCAGCTCAGAACTGACACCCTGGAAACTGTGCTGTAAGTGTTAGGAATGGAGTCCAATAAATTGAAGGAAAAGGGTTTCATTTGAAATGTGTGAATGTGCTTCAGAAAATGAGCAAAAGATACCCCTTTCATTCTAACCTGAGTCATGTAAATCCTTTTCCTTGAGAAACCAGCCATTGGAATAATAAGCTGAAGGAAAGAAGGAAAGAAGGGAGGGAGGAGGGAGGAAGGATGCTGAGATGGGTAGCGGGTGGCATTCTATAAGAAAGGCTGATTATAATGTAAGTACAACCGTGTTGGATGGAGCGGGGGCTTTACAACTGCCTATCTAACAACTGCCTACTTGCTGTAGTTGCTCTTGGGTGGAAAATAAAGAACTTAATTCATGCAACTGCTTGTTTTCATTTTCATTGCAGCTCAGAAATGAACTTAGTAAGGAAAACAAATTCAACTGGTTACATCCTGAATCTAGCCACAGCTGAATTGATGTCACCCTATTTCCTTTCTTATGCTTTGTTTTGTGGGTAGATTCAGTGGGTGCAGTTTAGAAGAAATGTGTTGAGAAATATTCTTATAGATGTATAGGAGTCAAATGAATGGAAGGAACAGGATTCCATTTGATCCAGGGTTCCACTCTGTAATTTCTGCAAGATTAATAGGGCGCTTCTGAATATCCCTTTCATTGCTAACTAAGCCCTATAAAGATGAATAGATGCCTAATCCAACTGGAGTTGCCCCCCCCCCACCTCCTTTGGACAAATCAACCCCTGGGGGCAGACTTATAATCATTCTCTTTGAGCAAAGTGTTCCCAGATTTAAATTAAGGCAGAGGGATTCAAGACCACTTCTCAGGTGTGTTTATGTTTGCAAAGATCTTCTGTAGATAACAATTTCTTTATGATTTATGTTGATTCCTCATTCTGCTTGAATAGGGATAGAGGTAATAACTTATATCTTAATCAGTGCCATGCCTACAATAGTACAGTAAAGCAGATGGCTTCGGATGGAAGAAGACGGGGGATTGGAATAAGACAAGAACTGATACTCAAGGCTTCCAGCAAGCTTTTCTACAGCTTTGGTTCTAGGATATGAGGCTTGTATCACAGATGCAACTTGGTGCTTTGCTTGGGTCCAAAATATTTGGATAATTTCTCCCCCTTGTAGTACCTCCTATAATGAAAACTTATATAAAATATTTGATAGATGGCACTTACCACTGGCTAGGTTAGCTAAAATGTTTAAAAATATGTCTAGTAAATGTTGGAAATGTAATAAAATAAACGGGCACATAATATAATATGTGGTGGACTTATGGTAAAGCAAATTGTTTTGGGAAAAAATACAAAAATGGCTAGAAAATATGATAGGAAAGCATGTAGATCTTAAACCTGAACTATTCTTATTCGGTATAATATCTGGTAAACATGATAAGAAAAATATGTATTTAATATTGCATATCTTGGCAGCAGCGAGAATTTTATTTGTGCAATGCTAGAAAAATGAAGAAATACCACCGGATGAAGAAATAATTAAGATGATCTAGACTGTGCAGAAATGGACAGACTGACATTAAAAATTAAACAGAAAGAAGATACAGAATATTATCAAACATGGAATCTTTTTTATCAGTGGGTGGAAAAAGGGTGGAGATGTAATATGTATTGTTAAGCAAATTAAATACCCAGACAAAACGATGTTTATTAAGCACTAAGACAGTGATGGTGAATGTTTTTCTGCTCAGGTGCCAAAAGGATGCCCACCCATAATGCACTGCCCTCCCCACCCCAGTGCATGCACACACAACTCCCACGTATGAGCGCAGGCCTCACTGAAGCCTTTGGTGACAGAAACGCTTGTTAAATGAGGAGTGCTTGTAGCTTGAGTGCTGGAAGACACTCTGCCTCCTCCTGAGCAGAAGGAGATTGCTTAAGGTGAGAATGAGCATATCCACACAGCCTCCTGATTTTGCCTCAAAAGCTTCTTGAAGCCATTCTTTAAGGACTCATCTGCATGATACAGCCTCCCTCTCATTTCCATTCCATAGCTGAGGGCAGCTACCATTGGCTTTCTCTCATTCAAGGTGGAAATCATGTTTTACAACTTCCCTTATCACAGCCCTTGTTATACACACAATCTGCATTGCTTCACTGATAGCATGGTTCTTGACTTCCATCCGGAGGCATCTGCGGTTGTGATCAGTGATGGGTTCAGCAGTGACCCAGACCTGCCACGTCCCCCGAACCGGTTCTCCGGGAGATGCCATAGGAGCTGCCATCTTGTTTTTTGCTTCTGCACATGCGCAGAACAATTTTTATTTAAGTGTGCATGTGTGTGCAATGCGCCCACGAGCAAACTGGCAGTGCCTGCCAGAACACACCCTGGTTGTGATGGTAGACAGACATGATCCCAGAAGATCAGCCCCACCAAAAGTGCATAAAAGCAAAAAAACCAAAGCAAAACTGCTGTGTATCTGTCTCCTTTCAGCACAGTTTTAATTTCCCAGCAGGCCAGTTGCTCTGTGGGTCGGCTCTGTTTCTGTCTGATTGACAGGCTGGTTGCTCTAGGAAGGGAATTCTTTGTGACCATCCCTCTCTACAATGACCTTTCTGTCAGCCCTGGATAGAGGAGAAAAGGCCCAATGGGCAGGTCACCCTGTGAGGCATTCCTTGGGACCAGGTTTCTGCTCAGTGGTCTTTCTGTCAGAGTCAAACAAAATTGTAGAGCCTGTAGACACAGCATTCCATGAAGGAAAGGATATGAAACATGCTCAGGATATGTCAGCTGGTTCAATCGATCGACTTGAATGAGAGCTTAGTGAAAAATATCATTCTCTCACCATCTATGTTAATGTTATTTTCCATTGATGGCTTCTAATGCAGGGAGAGACAACATCTCGGCATTTATCAACCCATATCAAAATGTCAATTGCTACATCTGAAATGAAAATGAAATTGATTTTTTAAAAATGTTATTGTTAAAAAAATATTGTTTAAAATTGTTTAAAAATGAAAGGCTGTTCTGCCAACCTAGCAGTTCAAAAGCATGTAAAAATGCAAGTAGAAAAATAGGGACCACCTTTGGTGGGAAGATAACAACGTTCCATGCTCCTTTGGTGTTTAGTCATGCTGGCCACATGACCACGGAGATGTCTTTGGACAGTGCTGGCTCTTCGGCTTTGAAACGGAGATGAGCACCGTCCCCTAGAGTCAGGAACATCTAGCACATATGTGCGAGGGGAACCTTTACCTTTACCTTAATGTTAAAAAAGCTGATACCTGAGTTTGCAATCTCTCGTGAGATTTCAGTGGTCAAATGTGATCTCACAAGTTTTCAGCTTCCCGTATGATTATGGCCTCTATTTTTTTCATTAATTTGTACATATTTCAATTATAATTTAATGATGGAAGGTTGTGATTTTCAGAGAAGGAAGATTTGGACCATATACCATATTTTTAGAACTATAAGACGCACTAGAAGTATTCAAAGAGGTGTTACTGAAAGCAAAAATACTGGATTCTTGGTCGGAGGCCTATATAACTCTTATCCCAAAAGAAGAAACAGACTTGCAGCAAATAAAGAACTATAGACCAATCTCTTCATTAAATGTGGATTATAAAATGTTTGCATCAATAATGGCGGAAAGACTTAAAAGACTGTTAAGTGAATTTATACACTCAGATCAAAATGGTTTTTACCCAAGAGACAAATTAGAAATAATATGCAAATTATATCGAATGCATTAGAATATTATGAAGTACACCCTGGGAAACAAATGGCATTGTTATTTTTGGATGCATAATAATCTTTTGATAATGTTAACTGGAAATTCATGATAATGCAACTGCAAATGATGGACTTTGGGGAGGGATTTATAAATATGGTTAAAACTATTTATAAAGAACAACAGGATAATGTGGTGGTAAATGGAGGTATGACAGAAAAAATGCCAATTAGAAAAGGGACCAGGCAAGGGTGCCCACTATCTCCACTATTATTCATATTGACACTAGAAGTTTTGAACAGAAAGATAAGACAAGATAAAGATATAAAAGAAATGAATGTTAAAAGGGAAGAATATAAATTGCAAGCATTTGCAGATGATTTGGTATTTATTATTGAAGATCCAATAGGAACAGGTCCATGACTACTAGAAGAAATAGAAGAATATGAAGGAGTGGCAGGATTAAAAATTAATAAAGACAAAACAAAAAATTTAGTGAAAAATATAACAGAAAAACAGAAAAGGGAAATAACAGATAAATTAGATATTCAAATAGTAAAAAAAAGTGAAATATTTGGGAATACACTTGGCCTCAAGATGTGTAACTATTAAGGAAGATAATTATTATAAACTAAGAAATCAAATTGAAATGGATATAGAGAAATGGAAAAACTTTACATCTATCATTAATGGGAAGAATAGCGGTAATTAAGGTGAATATATTACCAAGAATATTATTTTTATTCCAAACAATATCGATAAAACTGGGAAAAAATACTTCAAAAAACTAAATAAAATAATAGGAAAATATATTTGGCAAGGAAAGAAAGTGAGAATTAATATAAGAATGCTACAAGATTCTAGGATTAGAGGTGAATTTGGTGTACAGAACTGGGAATTATACTATCAAGTGGCAGCTATAATATGGATAAAAGAATGGATACTACTAAGAAATGCAAGGTTATTATCCTTGGAGGGACACTATGCAACTGGGTTGGCACGCATTTTGTGGTATGGGAAAAATAGATTACATGGTTACTTTCAGACTGTCCCACCATACCAACCGGTTCTAAAAAGTACAGTAGATTTGAGGAACCTCTTCTACCAAACTGGTTAGAACCAGGAGCAACCCACCCCGGTTTCAGAGGCACTATGTAAGAAATGGTTTATACACAGTATGGGAAAAAGTAACAGAAAAACAATATATGGAAGTACCAATGTGGCTTTCAATGGTAGAGGCTCTGGCACATCTGAATACTAGTAGCATGAAAAAGGTTATTAGGTACAAAGATATATTAACAGTGCAGAGAGAACTAAAACAGAAGAAAGAATTAGAAGAACAAGGGATTGATATAGGATGGTTTAAATAAATTCAAATACAAACAAGATATGGGAAAGATGCTAAAGAGTATGGTTTTAATATGGAAAACTCAGAATTAGATAGGATACTCATGGGAACAGATGAAAAAATGATTGAAAAATTCTACCGTTACTTACTTAGAATATACCTAGACAAAGAAGAGGTCAAAGAAACAATGATAAGGGGCAAAAAACTTTGGATATACAATAGAACTAGAAAAATGGCAACAACTATGGAAAAGGAATTATAATCTGACAATGGCGACAGCATATAAAGAGAATTTATATAAAATGTTTTATAGATGGCACAAGACACCTGAAAGATTAGCAAAAATGTTTAAGGATAAATCAGCTAAATGTTGGAAATGTCACCAATTGCCAGGAACATGCGTGGTGGACGTGTGGGATGCAAAAAGCTATTGGGTTAAAATACAAACGTGGTTAGAGAAATGCTACATAAACCTGTAGAGTTTAAGCCAGAGATGTTTTTATTGGGTATTGTATTGAGAAATACAGTAACGAGGATTCATATTTGATTGTAGAAATAATAACAGCAGCCAGAATTGTATTTGTATAAAACTGGAAAGCAGACAAAATCCCATCAGAATGGGAAGTAATAAAGAAGATATTAGATTGCGCAGAAGTGAACAGGTTGACATTGAGAATAAAGGACAAAGAGGAATCAGTGTACTACAGGACATGGGGGGCGATTTTACGAGTGGTTTGAACAAAGGTATAAATAGAAAGAAAAAGGGACAAAACATGAAATGAATATCTCAGACGATACATGATTAATATAGGGGAAGGGGAAAATATTAAAATGTAAATATACAGGTGGAAAAATGATATGAATTGACATAAGTTAAATAATAATTATAAGAATGTATATCTAAGAATTAATTTGAAAATAAAAATAAAAAACTTTATACACAAAAAAAAAAAAACATTCAACCGGAGGGCAATTCCCAAAAAGAGAATTACCAGTATTTTTCTGAGTATAAGGCGTACCTTTCCCCCCCTAAAAGAGCATGGAAATGTTGGTGCGTATTATACACCCATTTTTACAGCCATTTCTAACCTCTCGAAGACCCACTCCAACATTCCATTTTTGAGAAAAATGGGTGAAAATGAACTGTTGTTCACAAAAACAGAGGCATTTTTCCCTTCCTCCAGCCCTCAGAAGCACTCTGCAGGCTTCAGCACGACTGGGGAAAGGGAAAAATGCCCCCGTTTTGCAAAAAAACCCGGGGGCATTTTCCCCTTCCCACAAACGCTGCTGAAGCCTGCAGAGTGCTCCTGGGAGCCGGGGAGGATAAAAACTTTTTTTCTTACTTACCTTTTCAAAATCTTAATGCGTCTTATAGTCCGAAAAATACGGTAGTTCTAAACCTTGGAAGTGCATTTTATTAGTCCTGCTTCCTCCTACAATTTTTCCATTATTCCAGAAGAGAATCCATTCTTGACTTGCTGATACAAATGTAGTTGAGATCAAAGGATTTAATATCGTTTCCCCCCTCTTAGGATAAGTTTTGTTTTGTTTTAATTCAGGATGCTGTCAATCAAATTGTTGTTGTAATCTCTTGTTCTTTCTTTTTTTCTTTCTTCTTGGGCCTACAACAAACAATTATTTTTTTAAAAAAATAATGGTCATTTGTGAAGTGGATTTAAAAGTGATTTTATAAATTTCTCCATCAAAAATCCCACAGGTGCTAATTCAGCCTGTATTTCCCATCTCTCTCTATAAAACCTTGTCCACAACAGAAGGCAAACTCTATACAGAAACTCAGACTTAGTCCAGTTGGAACCTGATAAAACTTTATTTTTTATAAAATCCACATGAAACCTAATTGGTCACCAGAAAAGATAGATACAAGGAAGAACCAGGGTGTTTTCTACTTTCACTGATATATGGACCAATCCCCATAAAATGAACCGAATGTACAATGTCCAATCAGCTCATCTAAATGTCTTGGATCTACTAAGACCTGAACTGATTGACATTACTTTACCATCTTTCTTCTATTATTAAAACTTGCAATCAAGGAGGGAGGGGGTTGGCTAGGAGCTAAATGCTTTCCTCAGATCCTCATAGCTGCTTTACAACACTTAATTTTAGTCAGGTAGAGCAGAGGAAGGGAAATCCATGTGGAATCCATGCCTCCTTTGCCCTAACATCCCATTGAAAATATAATGTGTCCTTCAAGCCCAAGATGACACTTGGTGCCTACATGAGCAAATCCAGGTAGTTTCCTGTCCTGTGGCATTTCTTTAACTACTCTGTATATCCTTCCAAGCAATCTTCCATACAAATTCTACTCAGTTCTAAATCTCCTAAGCCTTTGGGGCCAATAAAGTTAATCAAGTCACCTGTTGAAATCTGCCTTCAGAAGAGGTTTCCAAAGAGCATAGACTCCAGTAGTCCTAATGCAAGGGGGATCCAATGTTGTCAATTACATGTAAACCCTGCATCCTTAATAGCAATAGCAAGAGATTCCAGTTGTCTTATGAAAAAGCCTGGATGTCCTGGATGGCTGAGAATCTCCATAGACATTTAGCAATAGCACTTAGACTTATATACCACCTGATACTTCTTTAGAGCATCTCTGCTAAGATTACAATGTCAACCTATTGCTTCCAACAATCTGGGTCCTCATTTTATTGACCTTGGAAGGATGGAAGGCTAGTCAACCTCAAACCCATCAGGATTGAACTCCAGGCTGTGGGTAGAATGAATGTGCAATACTCTATTCTAACCATTGCACCACTAAAAGAGGAAAACCGACAGCTGGACAAGGCCACTTAAAGAGCTCGGTGTGTGTGTGTGTGTGTGTGTGTGTGTGTGTGTGTGTGTGTGTCTTTGTCTGTGTCTGTGTCTGTGTCTGTGTGACGGACAGGGAAGCTGTGATCGCAATGCGCGTCCCCTTGTTTTTTCTGTCTGGCGATTCCGAGGGGTTGAAAACGGGTCGCTTCAAGCGCGGGACTTGGTTACTTTGGGAGAAAGAGAGAAGCGGAAGAAGTGGGGCGTGCATAAGGTCACCAGCCTGCCTACCGTCCCTGTCCTACTGTCCCATTTATATGTTTTTCTTACTTATATCCATTTAGTTGTGCCATTTTCCATGTGTTTTCATACTTGTTTATTTGTACTTATTGTTAAATGAATGAATGAATGAATGAACGAACGAACAAACAAACAAACAAATAAATAAATGTCATGGATAAGTTTGATTTCAGTGATTTGTTTTAGCATGGAAATAAGAGGAGTTTATAATCTTGGTGAGTTTTCTTCTCATCCCTGAACGCGCAGAAGGTTCCTGGCCCAAAACTGTTATTTGTTGCAACAGTTAAAGGGGCAAGAAAGATGTTTTTTCCGGAGTCTTCGATTAAGATGGGTAAACCCCACTTTTAGTAGGTGAACAAGCCCCGCCCTCCACTTCTTCATGTTGTGTTACTTTCGTTTCCCCTGAGGCTTAGGTGTGTCTCGTCTTGAGCGGTGGTCGTGAGTATATTCTGATTACTTTTTTACAAAATAGCATAGAATTAATATGTGGACCATCCCGTGCCTGCCGCTTCTCCCCCGCAGCCATTCACCCGCGGTCTTCTCAGCCCCGCAGCCCCGCAGCCCCCGTAGACGAGAGAATTTCAGGGCAGAATTAGCGGACGGAAGAGTTTGCAATCAATCTTGCCCTGATGGAAGTGCCCAATACGCGCAAAGGCGCCATATAAATTTACCGAGATTCAATATTTGAAGTTCATCGTTCAAAGAGGAGGGTGGATGGGTCGGGTTTTGCTTAACTTTGACTTCCAATTAATACAGCTCAAGAAGGAAGAAGCTTTCTCTTAAGGTCTGTACAAATCCTAACTAGTGGGATTAATTCTGGCCCTTTGGTCAAAGTTTTCAAAACCGGAGAGTTACTAGATGTAGGACTTTACTGAATTGCTTCACTTTTTTCTGGGGTTGTTTTGTTAGGAAACCCAGGGTCCAATTGTGTTTTGACAAGAAGCCTCACCTCATCCGTGAAGCAAAGGTGGGATACAGATCCTGCTCTTGTGTCCTTCACAGTAACTTATGTCCAAATCGGTATGACCTTCCTGGAAAATGGCAATCAATATGATCATCCATGCCTGATGCCTTTAGATCCATCTCCCAGTAACAGGAAAGGAGGGCAGGTACAATAAAACCTTGTCCAAATGGAAATGCCATTTACCTGGGGGATCTGAAGTGGTGCTAAGATCAGAAAAAGACCTTTTGCATTGAAAAATGTTATGTTCCCCGTGTTCTGATTAACTTTTTCTCAACTGATGTCCATGGAGATTCAAAATCAACCCTGTCCCAAAGATGCTTTTCAAAAGGCAATTGGACTTTCTTGGTTTTTTCTTTGAAAACATTTCACTTCTCAAGCAAGAAGCTTCTTTGGTTCTGGTTGAAAGGTGAGGAAAGGAAGGATTTCTATCCCTGAGAAAGTTGTATTTTTTTTTACTATTCTGCTCCCTGAAGCCTTCTGGAAATCATCTTCAGTTTTACTGCAGGCAAATATTATCTCATAAAGTGACATTAAGGAGAAGGGCCAGAATTTGCCTCCTTGATGTTAAGACATTAACTTTTCCTCACTTGTTTGTTTGCAGGTAACTTAGCTGTGGCATCCCTTCCAGCAAGAATGGCCAGTGAAACCACAGTTTTCATCCCCTCTAATGGAGCAAATATAATCCAAACGGCTCCTGGATTGTCCAGTGTTGCCCTTCAGGCATCTGGAGCAACTCCATATCCCCAGTATGGAGCTCAGCAACTTGGAATTCCCACCAGTGCTCCTCAACAAGTCCCAGAAAACAGTCCTTTGGAGAGATTCCTCAAGGCTGAGCCCAAAGTGCTTGGGGTAGGCATGCATTGCTATGTCTTTGTTTCAATGCATTAAGGTTTTAGAGCTATGTATGTAGAGACCTGAGAGCCCCATGTTGAAGTTCTAGAACTTGACTTGGCTGTTGTCTGGTTCTGGAATATACTCCAGAAACCTCTGTTCTTCCTGGTGGTTTCATTCATGTCTCTGGAAAACATTCCAACTCCGATATGAATTTCTTTTGCTTTGCTCTTTAACTGAGAAAGTGGAGCTCAGCCAAGGTTTCAGCCAGATCTCTCTTTCTCCCTTCCTTCTGAGAAGTGCAACTGTTGGGCTTTTCTCCAGAAGAACCTGGTCATGGATTGGCTGCAGCCCAAGTCGGTTGAAGTCACTTTGGACTTATTACCATGATCAACTTCCTCCTGCAGAGGAGTCTGTAGCGAAAGGTGTCTTTTTTCTCTTGAATATCTATCTTACATATTCTTACAAACCTTCTTCCTGGCAAAAGCAGCCCCACTGAGGGTCAAACTAGATCATAATCTGGAGTAAATGTCTGGTACATAGTGACAACAGTGTCCCAATCTTTCCTTTCTCCCCATTTGGATTTTTCCCCATAGGAAACCAGGCCTTGGGTTAACACCTGCCCTGGAAGCTGAGAAGCCCCAACATCTTTGGGGGATCTTTCAAAGATGGATATAAAGTGATGCCTTTCCCGGGGTGTTAACAAATAAGAATGTTTTTCTCAGATTCAGCGAACAAAGTTGTCTTACTTTGCGTGTTTTCCTTCCACAGGCTGTCCAAATATTGATTGGGCTGATCCACATCGGCTTTGGGGCTGTCTCCCTTGCTTCAATTAGTTCTTATTCTTATTTTTATCATCGTTATCCTTATCCTTATCCTTATTATCTCCCCTTGTCTGCAATTGGAGGTTACCCCTTTTGGGGAGGGATATTCGTAAGTATGTGAATTTTTTTGTTGAGTCATGGCCCATGGCAGTAATGGCTAATAGATCCTTATAAAAGTCCTGTTTGCTTTTATAAATGGTTTTTTCAATGTTTTTGATTTTTCAATGACTACAATCATTTGTTTTTCCTTTTCCTTTTCCATAGTTTATTTCTTCTGGATCACTTTGTGTAGCAGCTGCGAACAGTTCAAGTCACGGTTTGGTGAGAAACCTGTGTAGCATTTGAATTTCTTTTTATGCTGTTTCTTTGTAAGCACTGAGGATTTTTTATTGTGCCAATTCTCTTCAGATACTACTTAGTCTTAAATCAACATTTGGGAAAGAAAAACAAACTCAAAAACTCCCCACCCCATCTTCCTTCTTTGATGAACTTTTGCTTCCAAGCCTTGCTTCCACTGAAAGTTCTATGTCAACAGTAGACAATGTTCAGCCATCCAGAATTTGAGCCTCCCCTGGTCCCCATTTTGCGATGGGATTTCTGCCAAGTTCCCTTCCTGAGGTGCAACCTGCAACACTCCAGGTCCTGTGAAGAAAATGAGAGAAGCCTGAGAGAGTCAATGATCATAATATGGGTGCTTGTTCTACCAGAGCTTCCTTAGTTGCTACTAGTAATTGTGAGTTGCGGTGGCACAGTGGTCAGAATGCAGTACTGCAGGCAAGTTCTGCTGACTGCTGCTGCCTGAAATATGGCAGATCGAATCTCACCAGGTTCAAGGTTGACTCAGCCTTCCATCCTTCCGAGGTGGGTAAAATGAGGATCCAGATTGTTGGGAACAATAGGCCAACTCTGTAAACTGCTTAGAGAGGGTTGTAAAAGCATTGTGTAGCAGTATATAAGTCTAAGTGCTATTACTATTGAGAGTGCTGAGTAGAGGTGTCTTCTTGCATGCCCTAGTGTTGAAGCAAACTTCCATCATCATCATCATCATCATCATCATCATCTTCATTAACATCATTCCTCCTCCTCTTCCTCCATCTTAATAGAGGTTCCTGTTTCAAAAGTATTCCTACATGAAAGCAACATTAGGAAGCAGCTCAGCATGTTAGGAGTGAAAGTATGGAACAAGTGTGGGAATCCTCCTGGGAATCAAAGGGAGAGTTGATGGTAGTCCTCCTGCAAAGGGCTTGCTTTCTCTCCCCCCCCCCTTGATTTAAAGTGTGTTCATGGCAACACAGAAATGTTTTTGTTTTGCAAAGGGCACAGTGTGGATTCAAGAGAAGAAACCCCCCCCACCCTGATAGAAAAATACTACATTCCTGACAGGGGAGAATTAAAAAGAGAGCCATTTTTAAATGTTCACAATCCTCACTATTGGCTCCAAGGGTTTCTCCATTCCCATCTCTCTTGTAGCCTCTGTGTAGTGTTTTATAGTTAAAAGAGCATTTAACATTAACATTTAATGCTTAGAGAATGTCACGTCTTACTATAAATTGTCTGGGATTTCTTTAAGCAAAGTGTTATGGGGTGAAAAAGTTGTACCATTTTTCCTGTCACTGTTAATCACTGGCCTTCAATGGAGATTGACATCCAGAAACAGAAAGAAGGAATTTGACAGTGAAAGGTCTTCAAATGAATTGTGGCATTTGCATTTCCACTGTGGGGAAACGTGTTGTTGATTGCTATGATCTTAGTGGAGGTTGTCTGGTTTCACCACTGGTCATTGAACACACACACATAGATTGAATTCTGTCACTGTTTTTACCATAGTTGGGGATAATTGTTTTTATGCTTTCCATTTAGTAAGACTTACGCTGACACTGTAATTGCATTTTCTCTCCTTCTGGTGTATTGCTGTTTCAGGTGAAATCCAGTGTAGGAATGAACATCACATGTGCTATAATGGCATTAGCTGGTATATTTCTATACCTATCCGAGCTGATAATCTACGGTGCTTCTTGGAGGTATATCAATCAATATGCCATTTACCATTTACAAGTAAGTAAACCAATCTTGTTTTACATTTTGGCTTCACGTGCAGAATCCAGAAGGGATATTCCATGCCCTTTGACTTTTCTTTGAAATTTTCCTTGAATAAGTCTCAGTCCCAAAGAGATGTGTTCTATTTCATTTGAATTTTTTAAATATACATATATGTGTTAAATAAGGGCAAGCAACCTTATGATCATGCATATGACTTTATAGATTTCTTTTCCCTCTCCAGTTTCTTTCTTTTTGGTGGGGAGGGGATTATTTTTATTAAAAAAGTGATAAATATGTTTTGGTAAATAAGGTAAATAAGGAATACTTGAGAATTCTATATAGCATATAATACAGCTGCACATGTTGAAATCTATACCAGATTTCCCTGCCACCTCCATCTCCTCATCCCTTCTTGCAATTGTTCCTCCCAATACACACCATTACATTAATTTCTCATCAGATTACAACTATCTTTCCACTTGTCTTCCTACTCTACAGGGTGTCGGTTATGGCATCTCCTGTGTGCTGCTCTTGTTCAGCGTGCTGGAATTTTGCATCACTGTTTCCCTGGCTCACTTTGGGTGCCAGGCAGCTTGCTGTATTGATGCCCAGGTAACTATTTGATACTCCGATAATAGCTTTCGCAGTTCTCATTGTTAAAAGAATGTAAGTAAAATTGTCCATTTTTCTTCTTTATATTTAACTCCACCTAACCTCACCTTTTGCTTGTTTCTTTTTTATTATCCTGCACAATAAGTGAGGTTGGTTACTCAGGTTACCCAGTAATATTTTAAAGTGGGAGAGGCTTGAATTTTGATCCAACACCCTGTAGTTTATTTGCTTCTGCATATGAATAATTAGATGATCCAATTTTGTCCCCAGCTTCTGTTTTGCTGTAGAGTGAATGTCATGAATACAACACAGTTTCTGTCGTCCCTTTATAATTCCGTGATGCAGAAATTCATGTCCTCATTCAAGAGGGCTCAATTCTAAATGCATATATTTACTTTAAGTAGTGTGACTATATTAATTTAAAGGTTCTGTCACTTGATCCCATTTTTCCAGAATACGTCCATTGATTTGAAGAAAAAAATAGGCCTTTTTCATTTTTTTTAAAAAATGTTGCTCTCTAGTTTGGATGCTTTCTTGCAGAAGTTGCATTACTCAAATTCGATAACATCATCAGTGCAGTCCATATGGATATTCTCAGTCATCCAGGTCATGGTTGTCCCAAAGGAGCTGAAGAAGCTTCTTGGATGAGAAGTGAAAAGTCTTCAAAGAAAAACCAGAAAGTGCAGTTGCATCTTGTAAAAAACACCTTTGCATCATCAGTGCCAGTTTATTATTTGGATCATAAAACGTCTGCAAAGAAACAGGCAAGCTCAGAGACCAACATTTAAACCCTGAGCTACAAATATTCTCCTTTGTCAGTTCTCACCACTGTCATTTGAAGCCATTTGAGAAATCAAAAAATGACCTCCATTCTCCCCTGGAGGGAAATGGATCTTCTTTGAGCCTTTAAATTGTTAAAAGAAGTTAATAACATGGCAGCTTTTGTAAATAAATCATGAGAATATTATTTATTTATTTGCTCCTCAATTAAGTTGGAGCCTTGGAGGTTTACAACAATACAGGTGTATACGAATACAGAACATAAAATATAAGCAATATACAAATGGAACAAAAAGTAACACACAAAATAAAATCAGTCCCCGAAAGTCCTCAGGAGAAGCCAGATATTCTCTGAATATGTGGATAAGACTGGTAGATTTGATCAGGAAAGGTTACTTAGCCAGTTGCATGTTAATATATAGTTTTAAAGAATTCTCTCTCAGGACTTTGAGCTATTAAGAATTTCAGCCTGTTAGGACACTGCTAGCATCACTATTGAAAACACACAACAGGAAAATCTATTCCTCCTACCTAGAGTAACAGATGTGTCCCTGAGTATGTAAAAGATTGTTGCTGGCTGCCAGGACATAACAGAGTACTTATTGTGTTGACTATTCTTTTCTGTTACAGCCAACTATGGTTTTTATGCCTTACCAAGTCATCCAAGGTGGAGCAGTCGCAGCTGCACCAAATCCTGCTCCTCTTCCTTCTCCACCGACTTACGATAACGTGGATACCAATCCTCAGTAAAACAAGAAGGAAATATGAGAATTGTTGGCAAAAGAGCTTTCAGGAGAAGCAATGCATTTTATATTACTTTATTTTGTCATTCAGCTTGCTTGTTTCCTTTTCAATTACAGCTTTTAAACACCAAATTAAATGGTGGCAAGTTTTAAAAGTTCTTCTATTTTACTTAATAGTTATAACTCTTTCCTAGAAGCAAGAATTTGTGCTGCAAATCATCAGCGTATTTATGAGGAAGTACTGTACACGCTTTACAGTGAATGATGGAGGCTGTTTATTTTGTTTATACTCTAGATGACGTTTGTTTTTTTTGTGACAAATATGGAATTCAATACAAGGTCTGATGCTGCAGAAAAAAGGCTACCAAATTAAAGCACAGATTATTTATAAAACACATCATTGGCACAATGCAGACAGTTTTCGACTTACGACGGCAGTTTGGAACAGAACGTCCATTGCTAAGTGAGGCAGTTTAAGTGAATTGTGCCCAATTTATGACCATTTTTGCCACTGTTGTTAAGTGGATTATTCTGGTTGTTAAGTGACTCACATGGTGCTTAAGTGAATCTGGTTTCCCACATTTGACTTTTTAAAAGCCATCTGGGAAGGTCACAAACGGCAATCCCTGATTCTGGCATGCCAGAAGTGCCCTAAGTAGATGCTGGTTGCCAAGCATCTTGAGTTCTGATCATGTGACCATGGGGATGCTGCTACGTGTGAGTCACTTTTTTCAGTTCTGTTGTAAATTTGAATGGTCACCAGTTGTAAGTTGAGAACTACCTGTAGTAGCAGTTGCACAATCCCTGTGATTACAAAACAGATTAGAAGAAGTTTGTATATAGCTAAAATATTCCATATTGTTTGGGTACTTAAATTGATCAAAACCACATTTTTTTACTGTGCTCCCACCTCCAATAGGGAAAGTTATAAGTACATTATCTGCCTCCTGGAAGATTTCACAATTGTGTAAACATGCAATTTCCAAATCAAAACCATTCCTACTTTTAGGGAGGGTATACTTGGGTGGGTGGGTGGGGGCAATTATGGCCCCTTTATGATCTGTGAACTTCAACTCTCAGAATTCTTGAGCCTTCATGACTGACTTGGGAATCTAGCAAAGATTCGTTGCTTCCTTGTCCATAAATACATTGTGAAAAGTTTGACTCCTACAATGATTTTATAGGTGTACAAAATGTACATTTGCACAGTTTTTGAGGTTCAAGTTGATAGGCGATATCCTGAATATAATCTAGCTCAGTTAAAATGATGTCACTCTTACTTCTCTTCTTTGATGAGCTGATTCCCTGTTCAAGTAGCAGGAGGCCATGATGGGCGCTCTCCCCCTCCCCCCCCCGCAGCCCATTGAAAAAGAGATAGGGGTTTGGACAGATAGCCTGGAGGCTTGACAGTATAAGACGATAGAGACGGGAGGAATACTTAGATTAAACAGTAAAAATACAGAGGTAGATAGAGACAAAGATCCAAGAGAGGAGTATGGGAGGTATGCCAGACAACAAATAAGAATTGAAATATTAAAATGGGCAAGAGATGATGGATAGAAAGAAAATGTTATTTCTTGGGGGGAGGTTCCCCTTCATTCTTTAATACAATGGGGACCTGATTAAAAGAATTAAAAGAAGTAGAAATAAAATATATACATATTATAAACGATTAAATAGATGGAAGATTAGAGGTTGAAAGATGGATTTAATATGTATGTTTAAATAATATGGTGATTGTTGTCAAGATGGAATAAGGGAATTAGATTTTAATACAATATGTATACAGTACTATACTAGGAGTAGTAAGGATGGCCTGATTAAATATAATAAATTAAATAATTAAATTGAAAGATTAGATATTATTATACATGCTTAAACAATGTTGTAATTGGCATTAGTATCATACTGATACTATTGAATAATTAAATAATGAAGGTTTATATCTTAATACAAATAGAAGTATTACTACTAAGAGTATGTGTTTAATTAATATAACAAATATTATTGATATTAGTATTGTTATTTGTATCAAAATGAATGGTACCCAGATGCCTCACCGTTCATGTTTTGATGTTGATCTATATATAAAAATAAAATAAAAAACATATTTAAAAAATCTAGAAGCATATCTCAATTTTAATGCACAATTTTGCTCCTCAACTTTAATAGCTCTAGTATTGGGGCACCATCAAGTAAATGATGAAAAAAAAAACAAATTTACTATGGGAAAAAATATGACAGTCGAAGAGATAATTTGGATATCTAGATGCATTTTGCTATTACCCCAAAGCAGCTGATGGAACCATCTTGCTGCCGCAAATTTCCTCCAGGCTACTAGGGATGGGGGTTAGAATCAGGTAAGGATAGCTTGAAGTACATATTTGATTCTTCCATAAGCTGTAGTGGTGCATTGGTTAGAGTGCAGTACTGCAGGCTAAACTCTGCCTACAGCTCGGAGTTTGAACCTGCCTGGCTCAAGGTTGACTCGGCCTTCCATCCTTGTGAGGTCAGTAAAATGATGAGGACAGATTGATAGGGGCAATATGCTGACATTTGTAAACTTCTCAGAGAGTGCTGTAAAACACTATGGAGTGCTATATAAGTTTCAGTGCTACTGCTAATACACAACAGAAATTTAACTGAATGAAATCACTACTTATGAAATACATCTGATGTTGTATATGAAGCTTAGCTAATGTATGATGGTTCAAATGTCATTAATCATACAGTTGTGATAAGGCAAAGGTAAAGATGATGCCAACCTTGCAGTTCAGTGGGAAGGTAAAAGTCTTCTGTGAATCTCTGCATATTAGTCATGCTGGACAAATGACCACGGAAAGTTCTTTGGACCATGCTGACTCCCTTGGCTAAGAAACAGAGATGAGCATCGCCCTCTAGAGTTAGACATGACTGGAGTGGGGAAATCTTTACCCTTTGAAAGAGCTAATTACGGATGTATAATGGAGAGAATCTTCTCTGAATGAAGAAGTTGGATGAGATGACTTTCATCCTTCCAAACCTTTATCGTGTCTGTAACAGACATGGAATAAATTGCCAGGGTTGTGTATGGTTACAGTTAATGTACAGACCCGTGTTCGTATGTGATGTGGGTACAAAATTCACTGAGTCACTTTTAGTTTCATCACTGTCCCATAGTCTGTCCTACTTCACAAAGTTATAGTAAAAATAAGTGGAAAGGACCAGGCATGCTGCCTAAAGTGATTGGAAACAAAAATTAACTCAGCAGGAAATAAATAAATAAACCCGGAACTGTACATTAACTGTAACCATACAGTTACAGTTCTGTAACAGAAAAGAACAGTCAACACAATAAGTACTCAGGGACACATCTGTTACTCTAGATGGGAGGAATACATTCTCCAGTTGTGTGTTTTTAATAGTGATGCTAGCAGTGTCCTAACAGGCTGAAATTCTTGATAGCTCAAAGTCCTGAGAGAGAATTCTTTAAAACTATATATTAACATGCAACTGGCTAAGTAACCTTTCCTGATCAAATCTGCCAGCGTTATCCACATATTCAGAGAATATCTGCTCAGGATCTCCCACCTACCTACCAACAGGTATGACACCCAATGAGTGTCCTGGAGTAGATGACCTGAAAGGTGGTACCAACTGGGGTGATCCTCTAGTAAGTGATAAGAGAAGTGAACTGGCCTCTCCTGAGGACCTTTGGGGACTGATTTTATTTTGTGTGTTACTTTTTGTTCCATTTGTATATTTCTTACATTTTATGTTCTGTATTCGTATACAACTGTATTGTTGTAAACTTCCAAGGCTCCAGCTGAATCGAGGAGCAAATAAATAAATAATATTCTCATGATTTATTCACAAAAGCTGCCAATTATTAATTTATTTTAACAATTTAAAGGCTCAAAGAAGATCCATTTCCCTCCAGGGGAAAATGGAGGCCATTTTTTGATTTCTCAAATGGCTTCAAATGACAGGGGTGAGAACTGATAAAGGAGAATATTTTGTAAACAAGTAATTAGAATATACCCAGCACCACCGCTCAAGACAAGACACACTAAAGCCTCAGGAGAAACGAAAGCACCTTAAAGGTGTTGTGTCCTCGGAGATACGACCAGCGGCTACCATTGGAGACAGGAGGAGCCCTGATTGGTCGACATGCGCCTGCCGGCTGGTGGGAAGAATACAGTCCTCCCATTGGTTCCCCGTCTAACAGCTCTCATATAAATAGCTGTCAGACGGTGTTTGCCGGGTTGTTCAGTTATTCTTGAGTTAACGTTAATAAATAGTTCTGCTGCAACCAGCCACCTCCTCATTATTGAATACGCCGGTAGCGGCTACAAAACTGGGGATGAGAGAATCTGTGGTGAACCCGCGCCATCTCTCCACTATGGCCTTCAGGCTCATGATCTAACTGATCTCACCCTTGAGAGGAAATGAGGAGTTTTCCTCAACTACTGCGGACCCAACATGTTTGCTATGGCTTGGGCCTTGGCCGCCTGACCCCTCCCATTATCTCCCCGTGGATGTCCCGCTGGGCCGAATTCCTGGCCACTTACTCATATACCTTGGTCTACCGGCCAGGAAAGCATATGGGACATGCCCCTGTTAGTCTCCGACCCCGTGCCCTCTACGTCCATCTCTCTGATTGATGAACTGAACTTCCCTGTGTCAGCAACCGACATCGCCCAGTTCTCGCTGAAGGACCCTGTCCTCTCCAGAGTGCTGGATGCGGTGCGCAGAGGCTGGCCTCCAGCCCCTAGGGACTCTCAATTCCTCCCTTACTTTAACTGTCGGGAGGAATTATCCATCATGCAAGGCTGCCTCCTCTGGGGCTCCCGTGTTGTGGTCCCTGCTGCATTGAGGCATTCCATCCTGATCCGTCTCCATGAGGGTCATCCGGGCATAGTGCACATGAAGGCCCTCAGCCGCAGCTATGTTTGGGGGCCCTCCATGGATGCCGATATCACAAGTTGGGTGTTACATAGCTCCCCCTGTCAGAGGGTCCGTCCGGCATCTCCTGCTGTGCCGTACAGGAACTGGGAAGTCCCATGGCTCCGTGGAGTCGGCTCCATGTAGACTTCATGGGTCCCATTGCGGGCCAGAAGTTTTTCATTTTCGTAGATGCCCTGTCTAAATGGGTCGAACTCTTTCCAATGCATAGCACCACCTCTGGGGTGACCATCGCAGTTTTAGACAGCCTTTTCACTACCCATGGGCTACCTGACGTTCTAGTCTTGGATAATGGTCCTCAGTTTACGTCCGAGGCCTTCAAAGCTTACTTACTTACTTACTTTAATTGCCCCCTTTCCCCTCCCATCGCCCCACCTATAAGCTCTCTGGGAGGGGCCAATCAGTCCTATTTCCTTCTGCGAGCCTGTTTCCACAGCTGCTGCCTCCTCCTATCATCCCTCCACATCCATATGTCAGGGACAACCTCCCTCTGTTCCTCATCACTGCTCCCTGACTCAGATGCCACCTGGTAGCCAACATGCCTCTCTAGTCCCTGCTCTGACTCCGAACACCCCCGAGAGTCTTCCTCAGCCTCCAGGGCAGTCCCATAATGTTCATCGCTGTCAGATTCCACCAACAGCTCAGCCCGCCGCTGCTGGGCCACAACAGGAACCAAGTGCCCCAATGACAATGGGTATCACTGTTACATGTTTCATCCATAATTGTGTAGTTTCGATGGCCAGCTCGCGGTATTTCATGATTTTTTCGAGTTATTTTTCTTTGACTTATTATTATTATTATGTAATCTTTGGTGAGAGTCACAGTCTTTGGGGTTGGTTAGTAGCCCAACAGCTTGAGTCCTAACCAAGGACCTAGGAACTGTTAAGATAACGTTGGAGGATATAAGTTGTTCCAAGGAGGGTAGTTTTTTGAAGAGTTGTTGTTGTTGTTGTTGTTATTGTTATTATTATTATTATTATTATTATTATTATTATTATTATTATTATTATTATTATGTTAATCTTTGGTGAGATTCACAGCCTTTGGGGCTGGTTGGTAGCTCAACAGCTCGAGTCCTAACCAAGGACCTAGGAACTGTTAAGGTAACGTCGGAGGATATAAGCTGTTCCAAGTAGGGTGTTTTTTTGTAGAGTCAGAATGTTCAAGTCAGGTAAATTTAGAATTTTCAAATAGTGAGGTAGCCCTTTAGGTATTGCTCCAAGGGCTTTTCCATAGTCGCTCAACCTCAATTTGCAAGTCCTGGTATTTTGTGATTTTTTCTTGCTGTTTATCTTCAATTTGTGCATCACCAGGTATTGCAATGTCAATGAACCATGCTTTTTTCTTTTCAATTATTGTTATGTCAGGTGTGTTGTAGGCCAAGTGCCTGTCAGTCTGGATTCTGAAGTCCCACAAGATCTTGACTTTCTCATTCTCTAAAACCTTCCCAACCTGATGGTTCCAGTGGTTTTTGCTGTACTCAAATCCAAACCTTTGGCACAATTTCCAGTGAATTTTATTATTATTATTATTATTATTATTATTATTATTATTATTGTTGTTGTTGTTGTTGTTGTTGTTGTTGTTGTTGTCGTCATCATCATCATTATCATCATCATTCCAGACAAGCACATTGCTAAAGTTAAAAATACACTGGGGAAGCTATTACTTCTACCTGGGTTTTGTGCCTTGCCAAGTCAACAGAGATGCAACAATCGCACTTGAACATAATCTCTGTTCTCCATCAGCCTATGATAATGTCGTTACTGAGCCATAGTGGAAAAAACAAAACAAAAATTGCACCAACACCAGGAAGAAATTGTGAGAAGTTGTCTCAAGTGAAGCAATGAATTTCATGTTGTTTTACTTTTGCCCTTCCTCCTCTAGAAGATGAATTTAACAGACAAGTTATGGAGAAGGAGGATCAGAAACCATAACAAAACTTTTATCATCTCCTTCATGATGTCTCCATATCAGCCATAACTGAAACATTAACATTTTTACTGGTAGAATCTACAATTCTGTTCATCCAGCTGTTTAGACTAACAAAAGCTCCAAAAATCTAGGATACAAATACCTAGACAAATTCAGAAGATTTTAAAGATTTGGGTATGATTAAAACCAGAGGCTTCCCACAATAGAGGAATGGTTGGTGAAAAATGAGGGGACTTGCAGACAAGGCTAAATTGACTTCCTTGATTAGAGAAAAGGTTGGACTGAATGGAAACCCCTTAGAGACTTTTTGCATGAAACAGAAAAAAATGTATTTGTAACTAGACTTTTTGATGATTAGAAAAAAATAGATAATAGAAAAATGATCATTTTTTAAATCACAGATAATTTTGGACTTATATTTGTATTCGATGCTAAGGATGTAGGAAGGTTTTGTTTTCTATTTTTTTATTTTTTTTCTGCACTTTAGCCTTTATCTTTTCCTTTGTTTCCTGTACTCTGCAAAAGTACTTCTGATACTCAGTTGTTTTCTCCAATAGAAAGTTGGTTAACTTGGAGAACTGTTACTATAAAATCTTAATTTCTTGACAGATTTATATTCCCTAGTGAATTCTTTAACTCATATTTGTATTTCATCCAAAATATTTTGGGTTTCCTCTTGCCTCTTCTGAAATTCAGAATTATATTGTGTTAGGTAACTGGACTTGCCACACTCACAGCTGGTTATCATCCCATTGATTGAAACACCTGTCTAATTTCCCCTTGAAATGAATTGCAAAGAATTGAACTAAGGATATGAAAAGCCAATGTCATAATATAGGGAAATTGGCATCTAGAAGAGATAAGGGCAAACAGCTTTTTTAAAAGATGGAATCTGGGAATAGCGTGGCTCATCCGGAGGGGGAGGGGGTGAGACGCCGTCTCCCCTTCCAAAACACTATTATTAAAGCATTGAAGCGACCTGCTCTCCACAGCCCCATAGAGGTTCGTAGAACAGCCAATACAAAAGAGCAATAGGAGGATCAGGGCTCTAGAGGGCGCTCCCGTGTAACATACATGGTGAAGGAATCGGAGATTCCCTAGCAGAGCAGAAGTTTATCTCACCTATGAAGACGAATTCTGTTATAAATGATCTTATAAAGAGAAATCTCTCTCTATACTAGGGAGGAGTCAACCAAAGAGCAAATGTTCAGTGCAGAATAAGTGCAAAAGGAAACGTAATAGATTAATCCAATATAACTTTGCGAATGCACGGAGGGAACTTCTTTAGCATCTGCTTCTTGGCAAAAGGATCTGATCCAGATGTTTCAGCGGCCTCTGAGGTCCTTGGAAGTTTTTCCAGGGAGAGTCTGGCCAGGAGCTCAATCGGAGGCTGGAATCGACTCCCCCCGGTCTCCCCTTCACGCCGTTGCGGGGAGAGGTTGTGATCGCAATACGCGTCCCCTTGTTTTTTCTTTCGGGCGATTCCGAGGGGTTGAAAAAGGGGCGCTTCAAGCGTGGGACTTGGTTACTTTGGGAGAGAGAGAGAAGCGGGGGAGGTGGGGCGTGCATAAAGTCACCAGCCTGCCTACCGTCCCTGTCCTACTGTCCCATTTATATCTACTCTTTTTATGTGTTTATGGCTTATTTATATCCATTTATTTGTGCCATTTGTTCATGTGTTTTCATACTTGTTTCCTTGTACTTTTTGATAAATAAATAAAATAAATAAATAAATGAATGAATAAACGAATGAATAAACAAGCAAATAAATAAATAAACAAACAAACAAATTATGTATGTATGTATGTATGTATGTATGTATGTATGTATGTATGTATGTATGTATGTATGTATGTATGTCAGAGATGAGTTTGATTTCAGTGATTCGTTTTAGCCTGGAAATAAGAGGACTTTATAATCTTGGTGAGTTTTCTACGCAGAAGGTTCCTGGCCCCAAACTTTTATTTGTTGCAACAGTTAAAGGGGCAAGAAAGATGTTTTTCCCGGAGTCTTCGATTAAGATGGGTAAATCCCCCTTTTAGTAGGTGAACGAGCCCCGCCCTCCACTTGTTGTGTTACTTTCGTTTCCCCTGAGGCTTTGGTGTGTTACTTTCGTTTCCCCTGAAGCTTTGGTGTTTCTCGTCTTGATCGGTGGTCGTGAATATATTCTGATTACTTCTTTACAAAATAATATGGAACTAATGTCTGGACCCTCACGTACCTGCCGCTTCTCCCCCGCAGCCATTCACCCGCGGTCTTCTCAGCCACGCAGCCACCGCAGGTCCTGTAGACGGGAGGATTTCAAGGGCAGAATTTTCGGACAGGGAAGAGTTTGCAATCAATCTTGCCCTGATGGAAGTGCGCAATACATGCAAAGGCGCCATATAAATGTATAGAGAGTCAATATTTGAAGTTCATCGTTCAAAGAGGAGGGTGGATGGGTCGGGTTTTGCTTCACTTTGACTTCCAATTAATACAGCTCAAGAAGGAAGAAGCTTCCTCTTAAGATCTGTACAAATCCTAACTAGTGGGATTAATTCTGGCCCTTTGATCAGAGTTTTCAAAATCCGGAGTGTTACTAAATGTAGGACTTTACTGAATCGCTTCACTTTTTTCTGGGGTTGTTTGTTAGCTAAGGGTCCAATTGTGTTCTGACAAGAAGCCTCACCTCATCCGTGAAGCAAAGGTGGGATACAGATCCTGCTCTTGTGTCCTTCACAGTAACTTATGTCCAAATCGGTATGACCTTCCTGGAAAATGGCAATCAATATGATCATCCATGCCTGATGCCTTTAGATCCATCTCCCAGTAACAGGAAAGGAGGGCAGGTACAATAAAACCTTGTCCAAATGGAAATGCCATTTACCTGGGGGATCTGAGGTGGTTCTAAGATCAGATACAAACCTTTTGCATTGAAAAACATTACTTTCTCCGTGTTCTGATTAACTTTTCTTCAACTGATGTCCATGGAGATTCAAAATCAACCAGGTCATGGTTGTCCCAAAGATGCTTTTCAAAAGGCAACTGGACTTTCTTGGTTTTTCTTTGAAAATATTTCATTTCTCAAGCAAGAAACCTATTTGGTTCTGGCTGAAAGGTGGGGAAAGGAAAGATTTATATCCCTGAGAAAGTTGTATTTTTTTTACTATCCTGCTCCCTGAAGCCTTCTGGAAATCCTCTTCAGTTTTACTGCAGGCAAATATTATCTCATAAAGTGACATTAAGGAGAAGAATTTACCTCCTTGATGTTAAGACATTAACTTTTCCTTACTTGTTTGTTTTCAGGTAACTTAGCTTTTGAATCACTTCCACCAAGAATGGCCAGTGGAACCGCAGTTCTCATCCCCTCTAATGGAGCAAACATAATCCAAATGGCTCCTGGATTGTCCAGTGTCCCTCTTCAGACATCTGGAGCAACTCCATATCCCCAGTATGGAGCTCAGCAAATTTCCACCAGTGCTCCTCAACAAGTCCCACAAAAGAGTCCTTTGGAGAGATTCCTCAAGGCTGAGCCCAAAGTGCTTGGGGTAGGCATGGGTTGCTATGTTCCTGTTTGAATCCATTAAGGTTTTAGAGCTATGTAGAGACCCGAGAGCCCCATATTGAAGTTCTGGAACTTGGCTTGGCTGTTGTCTGGCTCTGGAATATACTCCAGAAACCTCTGTTCTTCCTGGCGGTTTCATTTGTGTTTCTGCAAAAGGTTCTGACTCCGATATGCATTTCTTTTGCTTCGCTCTTTAACTGAGAAAGTGGAGCTCAGCCAAGGTTTCAGCCAGATCTCTTTTTCTTCCTTCCCTCTGAGAAGTTGAGCATTTCTTGAGCATTTCTCCAGAAGAACCTGGTCATGGATTGGCTGCAGCCCAACTTCTTCCTGCAGCAGAGTCTGAGTGAGAAGTGATATTTTTCTCTCGAATATCTATCTTGATATTCTTAGAGACTTTCTTCCTGGCAAAAAGCAGTCCCACTGAGGGTCAAACTAGATCATAATCCGGAGTAAATGTCTGGTACATAGTGATAATGGGTCTCAAATTGTCCCTTCTCCCCATTTGGATTTTTCACCTTAGGAAACCAGGTCTTGGGTCAACACCTGCACTGGAAGCTTAGAAGCCCCAACACCTTTGAAAGACTTTTCTAAGATGGATATAAAGTGATGCCTTTCCTGGGGTGCTAACAAATAAGAATGTTTTTCTCAGATTCAGCAAACAAAGTTGTCTTACTTTGTGTGTTTTCCTTCCACAGGCTGTCTAAATATTGATTGGGCTGGTCCACTTCGTCTATGGGGCTGTCTGGTTTTCTTCAATTTCTTCTCCTGACTCCCCCCGCTCCTTGTGTGCAGTTGGAGGTTACTCCTTTTGGGGAGGGATATTTGTAAGTATGTGCAAATTTTGTTTGAGTTATGCACCATGGTAGTAATGGCTAATGGATACTTACAAAAGTCCTGTTTGCATTGGAGCCTATCTGGCTTCTCATGGGTGCCAGATTTTTCTGACAATTTCCCCCTTTTATTTCCAGTGGACTACGATCGTTTGCTCTTCTTTTTCCTTTTCCATAGTTTATTTCTTCTGGATTACTTTGTGTATCAGCTGTGAACTGTCCAAATCGTGATTTGGTGAGAAAGTTTAGCATTTTAATTTCTTTTATGCTATTTCTTCTTAAGCACTGGTCCTTTTACAGTATATTGTCTATTGTCTTCAGATACTGCTCAGTTTTAAGCCAACATTTAGGAAAGAAAAGCAAACTCCAAAGCCCCCTCCCCCTTCCTTCTTTGCTCAATTGTTGATTCCAAGTCTTGCTTCCATCGAAAGTTCTATGTCAACAGTAGAGAATGTTCAACCATCCAGCATTTGAGCCTCTTCTGTTCCCTGTTTTGCGACTCAGATGGTTGTTGGCAATATGGCGACTTTGTAAAGCCATAGAGAGAACTGTAAAGCACTGTGAAGTAGTATATAAGTGTAAGTGCTATTGCTATTGCTAGTCCTGAGCAGAGGTGTCTTCTCCTCCCACTCCTTCTCCTCCCTCTCCCCCTCCCCCTCCACAGAGGATCCTCTTCCAGAAATGTTCCTACCCGAAAGCAACATTAAAAAGAAGCCCTGTGTATTAGGAGTAAAAGTATGGAACTAGAGTGGGAATCACATGGGAATCAAAGGGAAGAGAGAGCTATTGGTAGCCCTCCTGCAAAGAGCTTGCATTCTTCTCCCCTGTGACCTCTTTGATTTAAAGACTGTTCATAGCAACATAGACATGTTTTTGTCTGTTAAAGGAAGAAAATATAGATTCAAAAGAAGAAACACAACCATCTTGATAGAAAAATACTACATCCCTGAAAGGAGAGAACTGAAAAGAGCAATCTTTAAATTTTCAGTTTATTTACTACTGGCTCCAAGGTTTTCTCCATTTCCATCTCTCTAGTAGTCCCTCTGCAATGGTTTATAGCTAAAAGAGCATTTAACATTAATATTTAATGCTTTTATGCCTTGCATTTATTAAGAGGTATGCCGACACTGTAATTTCTCTCCTTCTGGTGTATTTCTGTTTCAGGTGAAATTTAGTGTAGGAATGAACATAAGAAATGCTATAATGTCATTAATTGGTAGCATCCTGAACCTATCCGAGCTGATAATCTACAGTTATAGTTGTGAAAGTGACTATTCATGTGTAAGTATACCAAACACTTCATAAATTTTGCCTTCACATGCAGAATCCAGAAGGAGATTATATATACAGGTAGGACATCCCAGACCCTTTGACTTTTGTTTGAAATTTTTCCTTGAATAAGTCTCGGTGCCAAAAAGTTTTGCATTTGATTTCAAATATTGTATATATATATATAAATATCTAGCTTTAGAAAACAAAAATTTAGGTTAATTCTGAAACGTGGACAGATTAGAACCACATCAATAACTGGGATCAATGCCTTGAATTTTTAGTATTTTGTAACGTCTTTTGCTTTCTTATGAGTGTTAAATCATAGTAATATCACATCCATGGCACAGAGAGGATGGTGTCAAGCTATTTTCCAAAACACCTGAAGGCCAGGCAAGGAATAATGGATGGAAACTGACCAAGGAGAGATTCAACCTAGAAATAAGAAGGAACTTTCTGATAGTGAGAACAATCAACCAATGGAACAATTTACCTTTGAGGGTATCAGGAAGAGATTGAACTGCCTTTTGTCAGAAATAGTGTAGGGTCTCCTGCTTGAGTGGGGAGGGGCTGGACTAAATGACCTACAAGGTCCCTTCCAACTCAATTAATCTGTTAAATCTGTTTTCTTCTTTCCAGCCTGAGAGATGATTGGAAAGAAGTTGGGTAAAGAAAATAGATCTAGCTGCATCCTTATTGAGGAGGGGGAAAATAGACGTTAGGCTGACTGAATCTAAATAGAGTTGCTGCCCTTAACCATACTCTGTTGGTGCCAATTTTCCCATGAGTTTTCCTTTACCATATCCCCAGCCCATGAATAGGATTTACACCTGATGTGAGTAAGTCATCATTAGCTGTACTGGTATAAAACTAGTCTTTTCCTTTCCTCTTATTCTGAGCCCATCCAACAACAGCCTCAAGGTGTATAAAATCTATTTCCCTTCATCCATAATCTTGGAGAAAAAGTCAGGTGACCAAGAGTGGATATGTTAGGACAGTGGGGAGTCTTGTCGCTCTTCCTCTTTGGACTAGTCGGCCTCTGTCTTAACCATTTCTCTTTCTCCTTCCCCCTTCAGCACTTTGTTTCTTGAGGTTTCCTATCCATCCGCTCTCTCCTCCATCATCCCAAAGGTGCTTATTCAGGTGGCAATTGGACTTTCTTGTTTTCCCATGGAGACATTTCGTTTCTCATCCAAGAAGCTCCTTCAGCTCTGACTAGACTCAGCAACTCAGCAAAACATAAGAGATGCTAATAATGTTCCCTGATGCAGTTTCCTCATCTCACACAGGTTGTACAGGCAGTCTTTAGCTGAATGAACAACTATTCATTTAGTGACCATTCAAAGTTTCAGTGGCACCCAAATCTATGACCACTCCTCATATGCATGGTCAATGCAGCGTCCCCACAGTCACACGATCAAAATTAGGGGGCTTGGATAGTAGCAATTTATTTAGGACAGTTGCAGCATCCCTTTTGCGACTTTCCCAGCCAGATTCTCATCAGCAAAGACAGCGGGGGTGGGGGAAGATTCACATAACAGCCATATGATTCTCTTAACTGCAGCGATTTGCTTAACAACAGTGGCAGAAAAGGTTAAATTACGCACAACTCATTAACAATCTGTTAGATATTAGCATATATCGGAGGAAGTCTCCTCTCTGGTCCGCTGCTACAGCGGGAAACAGGTATCGCTCTGATTGGTCGAGAGGCGTACCCGAGTCCTATAAAAGGGGAACCCTCCGGCCACAGAGCAGGCTGGATCACTTCTTATACTAATAAAGAGCTGTTAAGTCACTTCGTGTCCGCAGTCTGTTCTCTCGTTGCCCAGACGTAACATTGGTGACGAGGATGGGATCGAGAGACAGATAGGACGAAGAACGCTACTTCAGAATCCCCGGATTCGATCCAGCCAGGAATCGGCAGAAATACCGGCAGCCATCTCAGGACACCGCAGCGCGGCAATTTCAAACAAGGAAAATGGCGATGCACACTCCTCCAGCTCCATTCGACCCAATCGCTGATCATTGGGAATCGTACATGCTCAGGTTCGAGTGTTTTCTCGAAGCAAACGAATATACAGGCATACCGGACTCTCGAAAGAAAAATATATTCCTGAGCTACTGCGGCCGAGAAGTTTTCGAGACGGCCAGGGACCTCTCTGAACCAACCCCCATTCAGGCGGTATCATGGACGACGCTACAACAAACGCTACAAACCCATTTCGCGCCAAAACCTTCCCGCCACGTCTGCCGCCAAGCATTCAACACGAGGAACCAGAAGGCAGGAGAATCTATCAACCAGTACGTTGCAGCTCTATGAAAAGCAGCCACACATTGTGGATTCAGAGACCTGGACGAGCAGATTATGGATCGACTCATTTGCGAGCTGAGAGACATTTCCCTACAAAAACGGCTGTTGCCCAAAACCAATTTAAGCCTGCAGATTGTACTCGACGAGGCAAGAGCTTCAGAAGCAGTAGAAAGATCAGCGGAGACAATTCAACGCGGGTTCAACACAAACCAGCCAGCGCCAAGACACACCAGAGTCCACTACGAGGACACAATTCCAGACTTCGAGGATCCCGAGCTCGAGGAAAGTCACCTGATGTGGAGCAGTCATGTGAGACCTGGGGGGAGACCCGGATCCCGTTTGCCGCCCTGCGCAAGCTGCGGAGGGAATCACCCCCGGTCTACCTGTCGGTTCAGGAACGTTGTTTGTTCGCACTGCGACAAACTTGGGCACATCGCACGAGTGTGCCGGAGCGAAGTCCCTGCCTCAAGGCAGCCACCCATGTACCGCCAACAGAAGCCCAACCCAGGGGCTTGGCGAAATCAAAAAGGGCTCCCAGAGAGAAATCCACAAGTGTTTACCCAGAGAGAAAATCCCCAAAGAGCTGAGCGAGCGTATTCCCAGAGAGATTACTCGCAAAGAGCTGAGAGAGCGTTCTACCAAGACGCTCAACGAGAGTATCTTCAGGATACAAATGCGGAAATAGAGTTGACCCAGAGAGAGGAGTTGCGAACGTATCTCACCACAATAAGTCAGGTCCGCACCAAGCGGCCTAAAAAGCTGAAAGTCACAGTCCTCTTGGAGGGCTCACCTTGCAAGCTGGAAGTTGACACGGGATCGTCCCTGACGATCATTTCATGGGCATCCATGAAACAGGCTATCCCTAGTCTCAAAAAGAGCCAACTACGTGTTCCAGACATCCTGCTTCGAGACTACCAGGGGAACCAAGTCCCCATCGTGGGCCAAGGCACATTCCAGATCCATTTCAAGGACATCGTAGCCCAGCTGCCCGTGACCGTCGCCAGCGCACCATTACAGAACCTTCTTGGACTAGATTGGTTTGAAGCATTGGGGTTAGAAGTCACCGGAATCAACGCCGTGGAAAACAGCAGCGCTGAGCAAATATTTAAGGAGTTCGAGGATGTGTTCAGCCCCGGTCTTGGTAAGTATGTGGGTAAACCAATCTCATTTAATTTAGACCCCAAGGTGGCGCCAATCCGACTTAAGCCGAGACGAGTGCCTTTTGCACTCCGCCCAAAAATAGATAAGGAGATAGATAAGTTAGTGGAGCAAGGAATCCTTGAGCCGATGGATCACGCGCGTTGGGAAACTCCCATTGTGACCCCCGTTAAGTCAGACGGGTCAGTCCGCATCTGCGCGGACTATAAATGCACAATTAATGTCGCATTACAACAAAGCGCATATCCTGTGCCAGTAGTACAGCACTTACTGCACTCGTTGGGGCCAGGAAAGGTATTTGCTAAATTAGACATGGCACAAGCTTACCAGCAGTTGCCCGTAGATAGCGCCACAGCGGAGGCCCAAACCATAGTGACGCATAGAGGAGCATTCAAATGCAACCGGCTACAATTCGGTGTGAGCATTGCTCCAGATTTGTTCCAGAGCGTCATGGAACGACTTTTGCAAGGGATACCGGGAGTCGTCCCCTATTTCGACGACATCTTAGTGTCCGCTGCAAACGAGGAGCAATTAAATAAAAGAGTCAGAACTGTTTTGGCCAGAATCAGAGAGAAGGGTCTCCGCCTTAAAAAAGAAAAATGCCAAATCAACGTGCCTAGCATAGAATTCCTGGGTTATAGAATCGATGGTCAGGGAATACACCCCACGTCAAAGAAAATTAAGGCGATCCAGGACGCCCCCACACCACGAAATCAGACCGAGTTGCAGGCCTTCCTCGGACTGCTTAACTTCTACAGCGTTTTTCTGAGACAGAAGGCGACCGTTGCTGAGCCACTACATCGACTACTCCAGAGGAACGCACCATGGAGATGGGGACGATCCGAAGCAGCAGCGTTTGCCGGGGTAAAGCGCCTGCTCACCACTGACTCGCTGTTAGTCCAATACAGCCAGACACTACCGTTGGTATTGACCTGCGACGCATCACCCTTTGGAGTTGGCGCAGTCCTTAGCCACAGGATGCCAGACGGAAAAGAAGCACCCATCGCCTTCTACTCTAGAACTCTTTCATCGGCCGAAAGGAACTACAGCCAGAAGGACAGGGAAGCGTTAGCTGCTGTAGCTGGAGTAAAACGTTTCCATGAATACCTCTACGGCCGCGATTTTGAACTAATTACAGATCACAAACCGCTGTTGGGACTTTTGGCGGGAAACCGCCCCACTCCGGTCTCCCTTTCTCCACGCATGACCAGGTGGACTGTTTTCCTGGCTGCGTACTCCTACAAGTTAATTCATCGACCGGGCTCCACTCTAGGACACGCAGACGCACTCAGCCGTTGCCCACTACCGGACCTTTTGCCAGACCCCACTCCCGAAGTACCGGTGTTGCTCATTGATTGTTTGGACTCGGGACCGGTTTCTTCCTGCGACGTTGCAAGGTTCTCCTGTAAAGACAGTTTAATAAAGCAAGTTCAAACTTGGGTTTGGAGGGGGTGGCCGAAGGGAAACGTGGGCCCGGAATTCAAAGTGTTTTGGTCGAAACGGGACGAACTCTCAGTGTTACAAGGTTGTTTATTGTGGGGGGATCGAGTTGTTATTCCTTATGCGTTACGTAGAAATGTGTTAGATGCATTACATGTTGGGCACCCAGGGATCGTTAGGATGAAGGCGTTAGCGAGAAGTTACGTTTGGTGGCCAAATATGGATAAAGAGATAGAGGAGTGGGTGGCCACTTGCGATCCATGCCAAGAATCGAGATCAGCACCCCCGGAAGCGCCCGCCACAGAATGGGAAAAGCCTAAAGCACCCTGGTCGAGAATACACATCGACTTCGCTGGGCCAGTTCAAGGTCAGACGTTCCTTATAGTTCTGGATGCATACTCCAAATGGCTAGAAGTAGTCCTAATGACTTCAACCACGGCAGAGGCAGTCATTAAGGTTCTACGGCGACTTTTCGCCACTCATGGCCTGCCGACCTCCTGGTCTCCGATAACGGGCCCCATTTCACGGCCATTCAATTTGAAACATTCTTAGCAGGTCAGGGAATTCGGCATGCCCTCGTCGCGCCATTCCATCCGGCATCAAACGGACAGGCGGAGAGAATGGTGCGATCCGCAAAAGAGGCCCTCGCTAGGATGGGTCCAGTTGATTGGCAAACACGCATTGACCATTACCTATTAATCCAACACATTACCCCCAGCGCAACGACGGGTAGGAGCCCCGCTGAGCTACTCATGGGCCGCCGTCTACGGTCTCACCTGGACCGTCTTCACCCGAATTACTCTGCCACAGCACCCCCAGACTCCACAAGCAAAATTCGGAGTTTTTGCATAGGGGATTCCGTATACGCCCACAACTATGCAGGGGGAACATTGTGGATGCCGGCAAGGGTCATTGGCATCACGGGTCCACGTTCGTATCTGTTAGAACTGGAAGATGGGCGGAACTGGAAAAGGCACATCGATCAGCTTCGGGGTCGCCTGGCACACTCAGACCTACGAACCGAGGACGAGAGCTACCTACCAACGCAAAGTCAGCCAATCGAGAGCCCCAACACAGAGAACCACAACACCGGCGAGCCCAGGTCAGAACAAGAGACCGAGCACGAAACGGAACAAAACCCAAGCAACGTGAGCAAGCAGACCCCCGAACACCCGAGCAACGAAAGCATGCAAACCCCCGAACTTGAAACTGAGAAAGCAGCCGATCCTGCAACCACTCCAAACCAACCCGAATTGCGACGTTCCACTCGAGTAAGGCAAACTCCAACATACCTTAAGGACTACATAACCAACCGCAATGTTCCGTCTAAGAGGGGAGGGGTGTTAGATATTAGCATATATCGGAGGAAGTCTCCTCTCTGGTCCGCTGCTACAGCGGGAAACAGGTATCGCTCTGATTGGTCGAGAGGCGTACCCGAGTCCTATAAAAGGGGAACCCTCCGGCCACAGAGCAGGCTGGATCACTTCTTATACTAATAAAGAGCTGTTAAGTCACTTCGTGTCCACAGTCTGTTCTCTCGTTGCCCAGACGTAACACAATCACTTTGTTTAGCAGTGGAAATTCTGGCCCCAGTTGTGGCTGTAAGTCGAGGGTTACCTGTACAGTGTCTCTGTTTTTCCCAATGTAATTGTTCCTCCCAGTGTTTCCCAAGGGAGTCCCTTTTAATGGTGTAGCACATTCAATAAAATAAAATACACACCATTACATTAATTTCTCAGCAAATTACAACTATCCCTCCACCTGTTTTCCTACTCCACAGAGTGTCGCTTCTGTCCTCTCCAGTGTGCTGCTCTTGTTCAACCTGCTGGAATTTTGTATCGCTGTTTCCCTGCCTCACGTCGGGTGCCAAGCTGCTTGCTTAAGTGATGACCAGGTAAATATTTGATACTTTAATAATAGCTTTAGCAGTTCTCACTGTTAAAGAATGCAAAGAAGATTGTCAATTTTTCTTCTTTATATCTGCACTCTATTTAACCTGACCATTTGCTGGTTTCTTTGCTATCACCCTGAACTGTTAATCTTAGAGTAAGAGTTTGATACGTTTTACTTACATCTGTACCAAAGAAAGTTGGAAGTCATTCTTTTTCAGCTTTCCTTCTTTTCCATTTTCTTTCTGACATGTTCACTATTTTTGTTTCTTGAGCCTTTTCTTAGCTTTTTTTTGATGTATGAAGGATCAAATTCTCAGCCATTATAATTCTACATTCCTTGAAATCCACTGGGAGCCATCTCACATAAGGCAGGCTCTGAGTCCCTCCAACCAAAAAGAGTTTATCCATAGAAGAGATTATGTGTAGCTCAGGGTTGAACTGTGGGGTCCTTGGTGCTCTCTGAGCTTGATGGTTTTCTTGTAGATGTTTCATTACCAAACTAGGTAACATCATCAGAACTAGAAGGGAGTGGAGTTTGATCTTATTTTCATATACGAGTGGCTTACCCTGTCAGTGTTGATCAGTCGCTTCACAAAAAGTGTTTTGATTGGTGCCAGGTCTCTACAGCCTCAGGCAGAGAAGGGCTATTCTGCATCCCTCCCTGAAATGCTCTTTGAAGTACAGAGTTTCCCAGCATTCCTTTAGGAGCCTCCAACATGCAAACTGTGGTTACTCATCCTAAAATGAATCCTCTTTACCTGGAGCTTCAAAATTTGCTGTTTGCTGGGAAGGTGTATAGCTAAAAGTCAGTCTACATTTAGTCTACATCTGACTTTGGGGATATTTCTTCATAAGCAAACAAAAGTGTATTTTCTGTGCAGTTCACACCCCTTGATTACTGGATCTGGATGTCAGAAAGCAAAGCTCACATTTTGTAATTAACCTCCATGCCCAGTTTTGGCTGGCAGAGTGCTGCAGGAAGCCGAATGCTGTCATGGATTCTGGCCACGCCCACCCTGGCCACAACCACATCCCTGGCCATGCCCCTGGATCTCTGAGGTCAAACACAACTCTGATGCGGCCCTCAATGAAATTGAATTTGACACCACTGTTCTACAGTAGCCACAATTGGCTTCCTTTTGTACCAATAACAAAGCTACTCTCAACCTTTCAGAAATGCTTTAGATTAATTGGAGAGGCTGAAAATGGGACCGGAGAAAGACTGAAAGGGGTAATATGATTGGACCTTATAAAACAGAAGAACTCTAAAAATATTGCAAGCAGCTAAATCAGCATACAGAGATACCTGTCTTGGGGTCCTTGGTGGTCTCTAGCCTAGTTGTTTTCCTGCTGATGTTTCATTACTCAAACTAAGTAACATCATAAGTGCTGGTTTATTATTTGGGTAGTAAAACATTTGCAAACAACAAGCAAGCTCAGAGACCATCATTTGAGCTACAAGTATTGTCCTTTATCGGTACCTGTATTAGTTCACAGCACTATCAGTTGGAGCCATTTCAGAAATCAAAAAATAACCTCCTCTGGGGGGAAATCCATCTTTTCAGTTAATAATCTGATAGCTTTTGTGAATAAATCACAAGAATATTATTTGTTTATGTGTTTATATGTTTATTTATTTATTTGCTCCTCAATTAAGCTGGATCTTAGGAATAACCAATACAGAAACATAAAATACAAGCAATATAAAACTCCAATAAAAACTAAAGCACAAAATAAAATCAGTCCCCAAAGATCCTCAGGGGAAGCCAGTTCACTTCTCTTACCACTTCCCAGAGGACCATGCCAGTTGGTACCATCTTTATTTCAGAAGGTCATCTATTCCACACAGAGAACACTCACTGGGGATGGGGTGGAGGGAGTTTGTTTTCCTTTCACACCTGTTGATAGGTAGGTGGGAGATCCTGAGCAGACATTCTCTGAATGTGTGGATAAAGGCTGGCAGATTCAATCAGCAAAAGTCACTTAAATGCCCAGGCACTAAATCATTTGCCTGTTAACTTATAGTTTTAAGGAATTCTCCATCAGGACTTTGAGCTATCAATGATTTCAGCCTCTTGGTAAGACTGCCAGCATCACAGTTAAAAAGACACAACTGGAGAATCTATTCCTCCTACTTAAAGTAACAGATGCGCCCCTGAGTACTTATTGTGTTGACTATTCCTTTCTGTTACAGCGTTCGGTGCTGTTTATGCCTTACCAACTCATCAGAGGTAGAGCAGTCGCAGCTGAACCAAATCCTCCTCCTGTTCCACCGACTTACGATAATGTGGTTACCAAATCTCAGTAAAACAAGAAGGAAAAATGAGAATTGTTCGCAAATGAGGTTTCAGGAGATGCATTCCTTTTTTAATGTTTTTTAATTTTGTTCGTACAAACTTCACATCTTTGCAACACATTGCATTTTTTACATATCTGTTGTGCCTGTTTTATCTATACAAATAAATCTTTTATAACTATGACTTTATATATTTGTGCATTTACATTATTTCATAACAGTTTTTTACTACATTTACATCATTTTGTATAATATATAATATATTGAATATTTTTTAACTATGACTTTTCAGATTTGTGCATTTACATTATTTCATACATTTTTTTCATTCTATATATAATATTCTATATATTCTATGTATAAAAGTTTTTACTACATTTATGTCATTTTGTATAATATTTATTTGGTATAGTCTATCACGTGCTTTTATCTTTTAATCATTTCCCAATTTTGTAATTGTCTATTGATTTGTTAATCTTTCTTCCTTTCTTTTTGGCTTTTCTGCTCCCCACCCCCCTTCTTCTAGCCAATTGTACAATAAATCCCATGTGGAGTAGTATTCAGATTCTTCTTTCTCTTTTAGTTCTTTCGTGAGCCTATCCATCTCTGCACATTCCAATTTTTTTTATTCCATTTTCTTCTGTTGGTGTATAATTATTTTTCCAGTTTTGTGCAAATGTAATTCTCGCTGCCGTAATTATGTGTATAATTAAGTATCTAATTTTTTTTCATAATTTCCTTTTATAATCCCTAACAAAAATAATTCAGGTTTTAGTGCAATTTGGTGTGTAGTAATCTCCTCTAGCCAATCTTTTATTTTTTTTCCAATACTTTTTCCATGTCCACCACCTATGATAGTATGTTCCATGTTGTTGGCTGCATTTCCAGCAGATAGGTGAACACTCCGGAAACATTTTTGCAATTCTCGCTGGTAGAAGGTGCCATCTGTAGAACATTTTGTACATGTTCTCTCTATATGCTGTTGCCAATGTTAATTTGTAATTTATTTCCCAATTTTTTTCCCATTCCGCCAATTCTATACTATACCCAAAATTTATTGCCCATTTTATCATCGTTTCTTTCACATTTTATTCTGAGGAGATGCATTCCATATTACTTAATTTTCTCCAGCTTGCTTGTTTATTTTTCAATTATAACCTCTAAACACCAAATTAAATGGTGAAAAGTTTGGAAAGTGCTTCTATTTTACTTGATACCTAGTTATAAAGCTTCTCAAGGAGCAAGAACTTGGGTTGGAAATCATCAGTGTATTTATGAGGAAGTTCTCTCTCTACAGTGGGTGATGGAGGCTTTTTATTACCCTTTTGTTTATACTCTGGATGACGGGTTGTTGTTGTTTTTTTTTTTTTGACAAATATGGAACTAAGTAGGAGATGTGATGCAGATAAAAACAGCTACTTAAATTAAAACACAAATTATTAATAAAACATGTCATTGACACTGTTAGGGATGTAACCCTAGGCTTGGCTTGGCAATGTATATAAGCTATGATTACTTTACTGTTACTTTAAATGCTTAAGAGATGTAATTGGTTTGTTACCTCAAGCAGCCATAAGAGAGAGCCAGAATGGCTGTTAGCTCTCTGTTTTGTTAGATGTTGACCATACCACTCTCATTACGATTCTCTGCATACTCGCTCTTCTAACGGGGAGCTTAATTACTTAACACTGGTTATGGGCCCAGTGTACCCTGTGTGCCCAGAGTGTTCCAGACATAGTTAAAAAGAGAGTTGGTATTGGTACGCATTACCGTATACAGAGAGCTGTTTAGTTTATAAGTGTTTACTATTATTGAGAAGATGGCACACGCACCATCAGCAAATTTATCACCAATAACCCGGTTGGATGGAACAAACTATGTTTCCTGGTCAATGAAGTGCAGCCTAATCCTGTGTACTGAAGAATTGTGGGATGCTGTACAGAATCCACCGGATGTGACTTCTTGGGATACAGATGATGAGGATGATGCCAAGAAGATAGCAGAGTTTCAAAGATGCAACAAACGAGTATTGTGTATAATTGGTCTAACTTTGACTGACCAACAGTTAGCTCATATTTGTGGGGAGAATTCTGCAGCAAGATGTTGGGAGAATTTGAAGAAGATATATCTATATGACACTGTAGGTGCACATATACATCTTACCTGCAAACTGTTTAGGGCATGTCTTCTGAAGGGTGGAGATATGTTAGCTCATTTAAACTTTATAAAAGGAGTTTTCCAAGAGCTACGTGAAAAGGAACTTATTTTCTCAGAGTTACATCAAGTTTACATCATTCTGTCGTCACCGAATGAGAGTTATGATGATTTTGTATCGTCCCTCAAGGTCCTAACCTGAAATGAACTAACATTGACTGACATAACTGCACGCCTGTTGGAAGAGTCCAGAAGAAGATTGGAAAGAGAACAACTGAGAGAGAAACCACCACAACATGAAGCGTCACCTTCAACTGCCTATACTGTTAGAAAATGTTTTTCTTGTGGGGCAAAGGGGCATATAGCTAGATTCTGTAAACATGCAAAACACCAGAATACTAGAAAGGCTAAGAAACATGGTAATGTCAATTTAGGTATGTCTACTTTGACTATCTCTAGAAATGCACCAATAAGCCATGATTCATGGGTTGTTGATAGTGAAGCATCACAGTGCATTACTAGAAATAAGACTTGTTTTATAAAAATGTCTGCCAGCAAGCAATATGTATCTTTGGCAAATGGATGGAGGGTGAAAGCATCTGGTGAAGGTATGGCAAAGTGTTCATTTGTAAATGAGAATTTATCCATGTTGTATATACCTAAACTGAAATTTAATTTGTTATCAGTAAGAACTCTAGTTAACATTGCCTATGTAATAACGTTTAGGGGAGATAACTGTATCATAGAAAAAGAAGGTAATAGGATTACTGCAAAATTAACAAATGGTTTATATATTATAACTGACGACCATACTGCTAATTCAGTGTATGATAATGTGAAGCTACATGATGAATGCATACATCTGCTACATAGGCGTATGGGACACATTAATTTCAAAACACTGCAACAAACTGTAAAGTTGTCAGAGGGAGTAAAATTAAAACCTTGCAGTAAGTATTTAAATTGTAATGTATGTAGTAAGGAAAAGATCAGGGTTACTCTAGCAACTTAATGGGTTTAAAACAAAGGAACTTTTGGAAGTTGTTGTTGCTGATCTAATTGGACCTATAAAACCCAGTTTGGGAGGTGCCTGTTATGTTTTGAGTATCATGGATCATTACTCAAGATATGGTTTCTGCTACTTAATGAAAGACAAGACAGAAACATTTCAACAATTTTTTGGTTGAGATTTGCGGAAAGAAAGATAAAAGCCAAGGTTATTACTGTAGTTACTGATAATGGGACGGAGTTTACAAATTATAAATTCCAAACTATGTTAAAAACAGCTGGTATTGAGCATAAACGTTCTGCCCCTTACAGACCTCAACATAATTCGTTTGTAGAACGAAGGGGGCAAACGTTACAAGCTATGACTAGAACCATGTTAGCCGATTCAGGATTGCCTGAAACATTATGAGGTGAAGCCATAATCGTTTACTGAACAAAGTTGTAAATGCTTCTACTGGAGAGGTACCATTTACTCGTTGGCATGATAGGAAACCTGATTTGAGCTACTTGCACACGTTTGGAATTCCTGCATGGGTGCATATTCCAGCACAGATTAGATTAAAGGGACAAATTCATGCAAGGCAGTTAATATTTGTTGGTTATTGTCAGGGTGAAATGTGACTCAGAAATATAAACCACCGATTCATTGAATTCCATCACGGTGATTGGTTGAGTCGGACGTGTCCAGATATCTGTGATCAAAGCATCAAACTATGTTAGAAAATTACATGCCTCTGAAACACAAGCATATTTAGCTTCAGTAGATGAACAAGAAACAAAATTCTGTTTTCTCACTTGCCAGTAAACAGGACATCCATTCAGGAACATCATGTAACCTGAAGTACTTTTGCATGATTTCTTAGCACTTGCCCAATCAGAATCTGCATAACAACATAATTCTGCATAATCAGTATGTGTTGGTTCTAACAATAACTTCATGTGTTTAGTGTGTTTCAGGTATTTCAATAACTTCTTAACACATGTCCAATGAAATTGTTTTGCCTTACCTACATGTTGAGATAAGAGATTAACACTAAGTGCAATGTTGGGTCTGGTCCAACTACTAATGTATAACAGTGACCCAATGACTGAATGACTTCGAACTCAGGACTTAATTCATGTGTCAAGTTGTGAAAATCTGTTTGCATGGGTGTTTTTGTTGTGTTCGCATCCTTCATGATGCAAAATATGGTCAATTTTCTCCTCTTGTGAAAGACTAAACCCCTTCTGTGTTTTTTCAATCTGAACACCTAAATAAGTGCTAATATGACCTAAAGATTTCAATGTCATCTTTGCAAAATTTTTGCAAAAATCTCACTCATTTTCTTATTTGGACCAATATAAACAATATCATCAACATAAACAAGAATTATCTCATATGCATTGTTAGATCTTTTTGTAACACACATTCATCAGTTTCAGACTTAATAAAGCCCATTGAATTTAGTTTGTCAGTAAGACATAAGTACCACATTAAACCTGACTGTTTCAGACCATAAAGACTTTTGTTTAGGAACCAAGTATCCCCTTCTTGCTGTTGGAATCCTGGGGGGCTTCTCACATAGATCTCTTCATCTAGGTCAGCATGTAGATAAGCTGTGTCCACATCAAACTGGAAAACTTCTAAACCAAGAATAGTTGCAGTGGTTAAAGCAATTTTTACACTCTCAGTTCTGACTGTCGGTGAGTAGGTGTTTGTGTAGTCCTCAGGATAACATTGAGGAAAACCCTGAGCTACAAGTCTAGCCTTGTACAATGACTCACCATTTGGTTTCTTCTTGATTTTGTAAACCCATCGAGTGCCAATGACTTTTTTGTTTGTTGGAGGTTTTGCAGGTGTAAATACATTAAGTTTCTTTAAACTGTCCATTTCATCCTGCATTGCCTGATACCATTTCTCTTGCTCTGAATCAGGAAGCTGTTTGATTTATGTGAACGTATCAGGAGGAAGTGTAACATTGCAAATCAAAGGCAAGGGTGTTTTTGTCAGTTGCCACGAATATCACTGTGGAGGAGTTCCTTTTGTGACCCTCTTGGAACATCTTGGAACAACAGTCAATTCTTCTGCTTCGTCCTCATCCTCACATTCATCGCTAGCATCAGCATCTGCGGCTCGCGAAGATGGAACATCAGGTTGTGAAGAAGTAGAAGGAATATCTGCCTGTGAACCTTGGTCATCAGGCTGCGTGGTATCTACAACATTGTCTCTAGGAAAATAAACTCTAGGATCATTGGAATGAATCCTGGACCAGTCAATATCTTCCTCAAAATTAGCAGATTGTGAAATCACAATTACATGTTTAGGATCAATAAATTTGCTCCATTTTGAATAATCCTCAATACCCATAAATCTCAGTCTCTTTGCTGCTGGACCTCCTTTTCTTCTTTGAGATAAGGGAATGTTCACCATAGTATATAAACCAAAAATGTGGAGGTTCTTGAGATCAGGCTTGTAGCCATACATCATGAAGAAAGGAGTTTGATTTATTACACTGCTCCAAGTACGGTTGACAATGTAATTTGCATATTTGATAGCTTCACCCCAGTATATGTTACTGAGATTGGCGTCTTCTAGGAGACAACTCTTCATGGTTTGTAGGACCCCTTGTCTTCGTTCTGCGACTCCGTTATGAGCCGCTGTGTATGGAGTGGATGTCTGATGAAGAATTCCATTCTTATGTATCCAGTCCTGGAAACGCTGAGACATGAATTCGGCACCACGGTCACTCTGGATTCTGGTGATGCGAACTTGGTATTGGGTAGAAACAAAAGCTGCAAAGTCTTTAAAGATCTGAAAGGTCTCAGATTTCTCTTTCATAGGATATACATATACATATCTAGAATGATTATCAACAATTGTTAGAAAATACTTTTTATCACCAATTGTTGGTGGAAAAGGACCCACTATGTCAGAGTAAATTATTTCTGTCAGGGGATGGTGCTATGGTTACATCTTTTGGCTGTAATATTTCTGCCTGCGTGGCATGTGCAATTGGAGAACAAAGGAGATCATGTGGCAATTGTGACACGTGCACATCTCTCTGTTCTGATTTGCCTGACACAATATCCTCCAGGGGGTGTGTCTTAGGCTTTGGAGAAGAAGGCAAGTTTTCAGAAATTTGAAAAGCATGGGAATCCCTCTTCTCTGATTTGAGCATGGAATAAGCCCTTTTGGCTTGAAATAACTCATTTTCAAAAAATTCTATGTGATCACGATAGCTTTTCATAGCTTGCTCAGAGGTGCAGAGAAATATCTCCTTCTCTGTGGGAGTGAAATTTCTCCAGCTGTGAAAGCCTTGGCCTGGCACCGAGTGTTTCAAACTCAGTAAGATTTTAGGAGCATGCATAATCAGAAGGGGTCACTGACCACAGTCTGGGTACGTCATCTTCTGGAGCAGCTCTATCTTGTTGAGATCTGTGTCCCACAGCAGATTCTTCATCCGGTCCGGTTGCTGGAGCAAGCGGGGCTTCGAGGGTTGTAAATCTTTGTAAAATACTTTCATTCTCTTCATCGGAGAGGCTGAAAATACCTGAATGCCTTGCAGAGAATTCTTTTTATTTTTCTTCTTCTTAGGCATCTTAGAAGCATTCCTCAGTCGCTATAAATTATCTGTCTAAATTAGCCCATTACGCTTATCTTTAAAAAATAACAAAGCAAGAGAAAAACCATAAATCAACCATCATGTGTTACCATTGTGTCAGGGTGTGAATTCCGCCCTGAATTAATGAGGTGTGAATCTTGGCATTCCTTGTAGTATAATTTTGAAGTAAGCGAAAATAAACCCGAGGCATAATCTAATAAAAGAACTTTTAATGTAAATAAAATAAAAATACAAACTTACTAACTAAATTAATCACATCTTTGGCAGAGCTCCTTTGCCTGCCTGCATAAAGACAAAGGAAGGAAGAAGTAGTTATGTGATGTAATGACATGTGCAGTAAAACATTTGCTGATAAGAAGACAGTTCATTGCTGCACAGAATAACTGAGAATGCAGGTACAGCTGGCAAACCAAATAAACGCAATGACAGTTATAACTCAAACCATAGATCTTATAGGTTCTTGGAACTAGGGACAATTAAGATCTATCACAGTGCAAATGCGAAGTTTTTAGAGCATGTTGGTTGGGATAACTGGAAATAAACAACGATGAGGTAGTAATTGAAACCCGAGTGGATCAAAATAATATATCAGGAATACCAGAAACGTGTGATGAAGGGAAGTAGTCTACTCAGGAGGAGGAAGTGTTAAAGCAGGAGGACGTTCAGGATAGTCCACCAATAAGCCCTGAGTTGCCCAGAAGGTCAATGCGTGTAATGCCACCACCTGATAGGTATCAGGCATCTGTTGCAGGTAAGGTGGATAAGATACCTGCTGCATACCATGAGCTGACTACGTATCCAACTGAGGATAAAAAAGTAGGGCAAACTGAAATGAACAGCGAGTTTAAGTCATTGCAGGATCTGGGAGTGCTTGACGAGACTGATTTACCTTCAAGTAAATATGCAAGGGGACGCAAACGGGTTTTATAAGCGTAAAACTGGAGTGAATGGGAATTATGTAAACCATTATGGATGGAAATTATGTAAAAACCCTGATGAGTTAGATGATGTTGATATAAAAGGTTCTATGTGTGATAAAGGATGCATTATGCAATGTATCTTGAACCTACATTATGTACTGTATTGTGTGTTAAAATCAAACATAAACAATGTTGTGATGTTTATGGATTGAGAATGTGAAGTTGTGTGTAAATACATTGACAACCCAAGAGGGGAGAATGTTAGGGATGTAACCCTAGGCTTGGCTTGGCAATGTATATAAGGTATGATTACTTTACTGTTACTTTAAATGCTTAAGCGATGTAATGGGTTTGTTACCTCAAGCAGCAATAAGAGGGAACCAGAATGGATGTTAGCTCTCTGTTTTGTTAGACATTGATCAGTGTATTTTGAGGTATTGTGGTTTGCTACTGTTTAGCTATACTTTGTGTGTTAGACTGACTATTTTGATAACTGAATTACGGAACCATGTATGACTTGGACTATTAACTGGACTCTGAATACCTCTATATTTCCACATAGTAAACTACTATATTTTTATACTATTCAGTGTCTCTGTATGCTGGTTTGTGCATGTTCTTCCATACCACTCTCATTACGCTTCTCTGCATACTCGCTCTTCTAACGGGGAGCTTAACTACTTAACAGACTCAATACAGGTAGTTCTTGACTTATGAAGGCAATTTGGACCAGAACGTCCATTGCTAAGTGAGTCAGTGTAAGTGAATTATGCCAGATTTATGACCTTTTTTGGCACTGTTGTTAAGTGAATTATTCTGGTTGCTAAGTGAATCTGTTTTCCCACACTGACTTTTAAAATCCAGCTGGGAAGGTCACAAACAGCAATCACTGACTCTGGCATGCCATAAATGTCATACACACAAGCTGGTTGCCAAGCATCTTGAGTTCTGATCACATGACCATGGGGATGCTGCTATGTGTGAGGACTGGTCATGAGTCTCTTTCTTTCAAGTCTGTTATAACTTTGAATGGTCGCAAAATGATCAGTTGTAAGTTGAGAACTATATGTAATAGTGGTGGCTAATCACTATGATCCCAAAGCAAATTACAAGAAGTTTGCATATACCAAAAATATTCCATATTGTTAGGACACTTAAGCTGATCAAAAACACAGATTCCATGCAAATTGCCATTGTTTGATTTTTTGACTCCCTCTCCAACAGGGGAAGCTCTAAAGTCATTCATTAGCTGCAACTTTGAAGAGTTTACAGTTGTGCAAATGTACAATTCCAAAATCAAAGCCATTCATACTTTCAGAGAAGGTATGTGTCTCTGTGTGTGTGTGTGCCAACTGTGACACCTTTACAATCTGTGAACTTGAACTCTCAGAATGTACAGAAGATTAGTTGCTCGCTTATCAATAATTACATGGTGAAAAGTTTGACCCCTGCAATGATTTTTACAGGCGTTCAAAATGTACATTTGCCCAGGTTTTGAGGTTTAGGTTGATAGGCAACATCCTGAATGCAATCTAGCCACATTTGTAATGAGGTCACTCTTACTTCCTGTCTTCTGAGATTGTGGTGAGATTCACTGGATGCAGCTCAGAACTGACACCCTGGAAACTGTGCTGTAAGTGTTAGGAATGGAGTCCAATAAATTGAAGGAAAAGGGTTTCATTTGAAATGTGTGAATGTGCTTCAGAAAATGAGCAAAAGATACCCCTTTCATTCTAACCTGAGTCATGTAAATCCTTTTCCTTGAGAAACCAGCCATTGGAATAATAAGCTGAAGGAAAGAAGGAAAGAAGGGAGGGAGGAGGGAGGAAGGATGCTGAGATGGGTAGCGGGTGGCATTCTATAAGAAAGGCTGATTATAATGTAAGTACAACCGTGTTGGATGGAGCGGGGGCTTTACAACTGCCTATCTAACAACTGCCTACTTGCTGTAGTTGCTCTTGGGTGGAAAATAAAGAACTTAATTCATGCAACTGCTTGTTTTCATTTTCATTGCAGCTCAGAAATGAACTTAGTAAGGAAAACAAATTCAACTGGTTACATCCTGAATCTAGCCACAGCTGAATTGATGTCACCCTATTTCCTTTCTTATGCTTTGTTTTGTGGGTAGATTCAGTGGGTGCAGTTTAGAAGAAATGTGTTGAGAAATATTCTTATAGATGTATAGGAGTCAAATGAATGGAAGGAACAGGATTCCATTTGATCCAGGGTTCCACTCTGTAATTTCTGCAAGATTAATAGGGCGCTTCTGAATATCCCTTTCATTGCTAACTAAGCCCTATAAAGATGAATAGATGCCTAATCCAACTGGAGTTGCCCCCCCCACCTCCTTTGGACAAATCAACCCCTGGGGGCAGACTTATAATCATTCTCTTTGAGCAAAGTGTTCCCAGATTTAAATTAAGGCAGAGGGATTCAAGACCACTTCTCAGGTGTGTTTATGTTTGCAAAGATCTTCTGTAGATAACAATTTCTTTATGATTTATGTTGATTCCTCATTCTGCTTGAATAGGGATAGAGGTAATAACTTATATCTTAATCAGTGCCATGCCTACAATAGTACAGTAAAGCAGATGGCTTCGGATGGAAGAAGACGGGGGATTGGAATAAGACAAGAACTGATACTCAAGGCTTCCAGCAAGCTTTTCTACAGCTTTGGTTCTAGGATATGAGGCTTGTATCACAGATGCAACTTGGTGCTTTGCTTGGGTCCAAAATATTTGGATAATTTCTCCCCCTTGTAGTACCTCCTATAATGAAAACTTATATAAAATATTTGATAGATGGCACTTACCACTGGCTAGGTTAGCTAAAATGTTTAAAAATATGTCTAGTAAATGTTGGAAATGTAATAAAATAAACGGGCACATAATATAATATGTGGTGGACTTATGGTAAAGCAAATTGTTTTGGGAAAAAATACAAAAATGGCTAGAAAATATGATAGGAAAGCATGTAGATCTTAAACCTGAACTATTCTTATTCGGTATAATATCTGGTAAACATGATAAGAAAAATATGTATTTAATATTGCATATCTTGGCAGCAGCGAGAATTTTATTTGTGCAATGCTAGAAAAATGAAGAAATACCACCGGATGAAGAAATAATTAAGATGATCTAGACTGTGCAGAAATGGACAGACTGACATTAAAAATTAAACAGAAAGAAGATACAGAATATTATCAAACATGGAATCTTTTTTATCAGTGGGTGGAAAAAGGGTGGAGATGTAATATGTATTGTTAAGCAAATTAAATACCCAGACAAAACGATGTTTATTAAGCACTAAGACAGTGATGGTGAATGTTTTTCTGCTCAGGTGCCAAAAGGGTGCCCACCCATAATGCACTGCCCTCCCCACCCCAGTGCATGCACACACAACTCCCACGTATGAGCGCAGGCCTCACTGAAGCCTTTGGTGACAGAAACGCTTGTTAAATGAGGAGTGCTTGTAGCTTGAGTGCTGGAAGACACTCTGCCTCCTCCTGAGCAGAAGGAGATTGCTTAAGGTGAGAATGAGCATATCCACACAGCCTCCTGATTTTGCCTCAAAAGCTTCTTGAAGCCATTCTTTAAGGACTCATCTGCATGATACAGCCTCCCTCTCATTTCCATTCCATAGCTGAGGGCAGCTACCATTGGCTTTCTCTCATTCAAGGTGGAAATCATGTTTTACAACTTCCCTTATCACAGCCCTTGTTATACACACAATCTGCATTGCTTCACTGATAGCATGGTTCTTGACTTCCATCCGGAGGCATCTGCGGTTGTGATCAGTGATGGGTTCAGCAGTGACCCAGACCTGCCACGTCCCCCGAACCGGTTCTCCGGGAGATGCCATAGGAGCTGCCATCTTGTTTTTTGCTTCTGCACATGCGCAGAACAATTTTTATTTAAGTGTGCATGTGTGTGCAATGTGCCCACGAGCAAACTGGCAGTGCCTGCCAGAACACACCCTGGTTGTGATGGTAGACAGACATGATCCCAGAAGATCAGCCCCACCAAAAGTGCATAAAAGCAAAAAAACCAAAGCAAAACTGCTGTGTATCTGTCTCCTTTCAGCACAGTTTTAATTTCCCAGCAGGCCAGTTGCTCTGTGGGTCGGCTCTGTTTCTGTCTGATTGACAGGCTGGTTGCTCTAGGAAGGGAATTCTTTGTGACCATCCCTCTCTACAATGACCTTTCTGTCAGCCCTGGATAGAAGAGAAAAGGCCCAATGGGCAGGTCACCCTGTGAGGCATTCCTTGGGACCAGGTTTCTGCTCAGTGGTCTTTCTGTCAGAGTCAAACAAAATTGTAGAGCCTGTAGACACAGCATTCCATGAAGGAAAGGATATGAAACATGCTCAGGATATGTCAGCTGGTTCAATCGATCGACTTGAATGAGAGCTTAGTGAAAAATATCATTCTCTCACCATCTATGTTAATGTTATTTTCCATTGATGGCTTCTAATGCAGGGAGAGACAACATCTCGGCATTTATCAACCCATATCAAAATGTCAATTGCTACATCTGAAATGAAAATGAAATTGATTTTTTAAAAATGTTATTGTTAAAAAAATATTGTTTAAAATTGTTTAAAAATGAAAGGCTGTTCTGCCAACCTAGCAGTTCAAAAGCATGTAAAAATGCAAGTAGAAAAATAGGGACCACCTTTGGTGGGAAGATAACAACGTTCCGTGCTCCTTTGGTGTTTAGTCATGCTGGCCACATGACCACGGAGATGTCTTTGGACAGTGCTGGCTCTTCGGCTTTGAAACGGAGATGAGCACCGTCCCCTAGAGTCAGGAACATCTAGCACATATGTGCGAGGGGAACCTTTACCTTTACCTTAATGTTAAAAAAGCTGATACCTGAGTTTGCAATCTCTCGTGAGATTTCAGTGGTCAAATGTGATCTCACAAGTTTTCAGCTTCCCGTATGATTATGGCCTCTATTTTTTTCATTAATTTGTACATATTTCAATTATAATTTAATGATGGAAGGTTGTGATTTTCAGAGAAGGAAGATTTGGACCATATACCATATTTTTAGAACTATAAGACGCACTAGAAGTATTCAAAGAGGTGTTACTGAAAGCAAAAATACTGGATTCTTGGTCGGAGGCCTATATAACTCTTATCCCAAAAGAAGAAACAGACTTGCAGCAAATAAAGAACTATAGATCAATCTCTTCATTAAATGTGGATTATAAAATGTTTGCATCAATAATGGCGGAAAGACTTAAAAGACTGTTAAGTGAATTTATACACTCAGATCAAAATGGTTTTTACCCAAGAGACAAATTAGAAATAATATGCAAATTATATCGAATGTATTAGAATATTATGAAGTACACCCTGGGAAACAAATGGCATTGTTATTTTTGGATGCATAATAATCTTTTGATAATGTTAACTGGAAATTCATGATAATGCAACTGCAAATGATGGACTTTGGGGAGGGATTTATAAATATGGTTAAAACTATTTATAAAGAACAACAGGATAATGTGATGGTAAATGGAGGTATGACAGAAAAAATGCCAATTAGAAAAGGGACCAGGCAAGGGTGCCCACTATCTCCACTATTATTCATATTGACACTAGAAGTTTTGAACAGAAAGATAAGACAAGATAAAGATATAAAAGAAATGAATGTTAAAAGGGAAGAATATAAATTGCAAGCATTTGCAGATGATTTGGTATTTATTATTGAAGATCCAATAGGAACAGGTCCATGACTACTAGAAGAAATAGAAGAATATGGAGGAATGGCAGGATTAAAAATTAATAAAGACAAAACAAAAAATTTAGTGAAAAATATAACAGAAAAACAGAAAAGGGAAATAACAGATAAATTAGATATTCAAATAGTAAAAAAAAGTGAAATATTTGGGAATACACTTGGCCTCAAGATGTGTAACTATTAAGGAAGATAATTATTATAAACTAAGAAATCAAATTGAAATGGATATAGAGAAATGGAAAAACTTTACATCTATCATTAATGGGAAGAATAGCGGTAATTAAGGTGAATATATTACCAAGAATATTATTTTTATTCCAAACAATATCGATAAAACTGGGAAAAAATACTTCGAAAAACTAAATAAAATAATAGGAAAATATATTTGGCAAGGAAAGAAAGTGAGAATTAATATAAGAATGCTACAAGATTCTAGGATTAGAGGTGAATTTGGTGTACAGAACTGGGAATTATACTATCAAGCGGCAGCTATAATATGGATAAAAGAATGGATACTACTAAGAAATGCAAGGTTATTATCCTTGGAGGGACACTATGCAACTGGGTTGGCACGCATTTTGTGGTATGGGAAAAATAGATTACATGGTTACTTTCAGACTGTCCCACCATACCAACCGGTTCTAAAAAGTACAGTAGATTTGAGGAACCTCTTCTACCAAACTGGTTAGAACCAGGAGCAACCCACCCCGGTTTCAGAGGCACTATGTAAGAAATGGTTTATACACAGTATGGGAAAAAGTAACAGAAAAACAATATATGGAAGTACCAATGTGGCTTTCAATGGTAGAGGCTCTGGCACATCTGAATACTAGTAGCATGAAAAAGGTTATTAGGTACAAAGATATATTAACAGTGCAGAGATAACTAAAACAGAAGAAAGAATTAGAAGAACAAGGGATTGATATAGGATGGTTTAAATAAATTCAAATACAAACAAGATATGGGAAAGATGCTAAAGAGTATGGTTTTAATATGGAAAACTCAGAATTAGATAGGATACTCATGGGAACAGATGAAAAAATGATTGAAAAATTCTACCGTTACTTACTTAGAATATACCTAGACAAAGAAGAGGTCAAAGAAACAATGATAAGGGGCAAAAAACTTTGGATATACAATAGAACTAGAAAAATGGCAACAACTATGGAAAAGGAATTATAATCTGACAATGGCGACAGCATATAAAGAGAATTTATATAAAATGTTTTATAGATGGCACAAGACACCTGAAAGATTAGCAAAAATGTTTAAGGATAAATCAGCTAAATGTTGGAAATGTCACCAATTGCCAGGAACATGCGTGGTGGACGTGTGGGATGCAAAAAGCTATTGGGTTAAAATACAAACGTGGTTAGAGAAATGCTACATAAACCTGTAGAGTTTAAGCCAGAGATGTTTTTATTGGGTATTGTATTGAGAAATACAGTAACGAGGATTCATATTTGATTGTACAGATAATAACTGCAGCCAGAATTGTATTTGTATAAAACTGGAAAGCAGACAAAATCCCATCAGAATGGGAAGTAATAAAGAAGATATTAGATTGCGCAGAAGTGAACAGGTTGACATTGAGAATAAAGGACAAAGAGGAATCAGTGTACTACAGGACATGGGGGGCGATTTTACGAGTGGTTTGAACAAAGGTATAAATAGAAAGAAAAAGGGACAAAACATGAAATGAATATCTCAGACGATACATGATTAATATAGGGGAAGGGGAAAATATTAAAATGTAAATATACAGGTGGAAAAATGATATGAATTGACATATGTTAAATAATAATTATAAGAATGTATATCTAAGAATGAATTTGAAAATAAAAATAAAAAACTTTATACACACAAAAAAAAACTTTCAACCGGAGGGCAATTCCCAAAAAGAGAATTACCAGTATTTTTCTGAGTATAAGGCGTACCTTTCCCCCCCTAAAAGAGCATGGAAATGTTGGTGCGTATTATACACCCATTTTTACAGCCATTTTTAACCTCTCGAAGACCCACTCCAACATTCCATTTTTGAGAAAAATGGGTGAAAATGAACTGTTGTTCACAAAAACAGAGGCATTTTTCCCTTCCTCCAACCCTCAGAAGCAGTCTGCAGGCTTCAGCACGACTGGGGAAAGGGAAAAATGCCCCCGTTTTGCAAAAAAACCCGGGGGCATTTTCCCCTTCCCACAAACCCTGCTGAAGCCTGCAGAGTGCTCCTGGGAGCCGGGGAGGATAAAAACTTTTTTTCTTACTTACCTTTTCAAAATCTTAGTGCATCTTATAGTCCGAAAAATACGGTAGTTCTAAAGCTTGGAAGTGCATTTTATTAGTCCTGCTTCCTCCTACAATTTTTCCATTATTCCAGAAGAGAATCCATTCTTGACTTGCTGATACAAATGTAGTTGAGATCAAAGGATTTAATATTGTTTCCCCCCTCTTAGGATAAGTTTTGTTTTGTTTTAATTCAGGATGCTGTCAATCAAATTGTTGTTGTAATCTCTTGTTCTTTCTTTTTTTCTTTCTTCTTGGGCCTACAACAAACAATTATTTTTTTTAAAAAATAATGGTCATTTGTGAAGTGGATTTAAAAGTGATTTTATAAATTTCTCCATCAAAAATCCCACAGGTGCTAATTCAGCCTGTATTTCCTATCTCTCTCTATAAAACCTTGTCCACAACAGAAGGCAAACTCTATACAGAAACTCAGACTTAGTCCAGTTGGAACCTGATAAAACTTTATTTTTTATAAAATCCACATGAAACCTAATTGGTCACCAGAAAAGATAGATACAAGGAAGAACCAGGGTGTTTTCTACTTTCACTGATATATGGACCAATCCCCATAAAATGAACCGAATGTACAATGTCCAATCAGCTCATCTAAATGTCTTGGATCTACTAAGACCTGAACTGATTGACATTACTTTACCATCTTTCTTCTATTATTAAAACTTGCAATCAAGGAGGGAGGGGGTTGGCTAGGAGCTAAATGCTTTCCTCAGATCCTCATAGCTGCTTTACAACACTTAATTTTAGTCAGGTAGAGCAGAGGAAGGGAAATCCATGTGGAATCCATGCCTCCTTTGCCCTAACATCCCATTGAAAATATAATGTGTCCTTCAAGCCCAAGATGACACTTGGTGCCTACATGAGCAAATCCAGGTAGTTTCCTGTCCTGTGGCATTTCTTTAACTACTCTGTATATCCTTCCAAGCAATCTTCCATACAAATTCTACTCAGTTCTAAATCTCCTAAGCCTTTGGGGCCAATAAAGTTAATCAAGTCACCTGTTGAAATCTGCCTTCAGAAGAGGTTTCCAAAGAGCATAGACTCCAGTAGTCCTAATGCAAGGGGGATCCAATGTTGTCAATTACATGTAAACCCTGCATCCTTAATAGCAATAGCAAGAGATTCCAGTTGTCTTATGAAAAAGCCTGGATGTCCTGGATGGCTGAGAATCTCCATAGACATTTAGCAATAGCACTTAGACTTATATACCACCCGATACTTCTTTAGAGCATCTCTGCTAAGATTACAATGTCAACCTATTGCTTCCAACAATCTGGGTCCTCATTTTATTGACCTTGGAAGGATGGAAGGCTAGTCAACCTCAAACCCATCAGGATTGAACTCCAGGCTGTGGGTAGAATGAATGTGCAATACTCTATTCTAACCATTGCACCACTAAAAGAGGAAAACCGACAGCTGGACAAGGCCACTTAACGAGCTCGGTGTGTGTGTGTGTGTGTGTGTGTGTTTGTCTTTGTCTGTGTCTGTGTCTGTGTGACGGACAGGGAAGCTGTGATCGCAATGCGCGTCCCCTTGTTTTTTCTGTCTGGCGATTCCGAGGGGTTGAAAACGGGTCGCTTCAAGCGCGGGACTTGGTTACTTTGGGAGAAAGAGAGAAGCGGGAGAAGTGGGGCGTGCATAAGGTCACCAGCCTGCCTACCGTCCCTGTCCTACTGTCCCATTTATATGTTTTTCTTACTTATATCCATTTAGTTGTGCCATTTTCCATGTGTTTTCATACTTGTTTATTTGTACTTATTGTTAAATGAATGAATGAACGAACGAACGAACAAACAAACAAACAAACAAACAAACAAATAAATAAATGTCATGGATAAGTTTGATTTCAGTGATTTGTTTTAGCCTGGAAATAAGAGGAGTTTATAATCTTGGTGAGTTTTCTTCTCATCCCTGAACGCGCAGAAGGTTCCTGGCCCAAAACTGTTATTTGTTGCAACAGTTAAAGGGGCAAGAAAGATGTTTTTTCCGGAGTCTTCGATTAAGATGGGTAAACCCCACTTTTAGTAGGTGAACAAGCCCCGCCCTCCACTTCTTCATGTTGTGTTACTTTCGTTTCCCCTGAGGCTTAGGTGTGTCTCGTCTTGAGCGGTGGTCGTGAGTATATTCTGATTACTTTTTTACAAAATAGCATAGAATTAATATGTGGACCATCCCGTGCCTGCCGCTTCTCCCCCGCAGCCATTCACCCGCGGTCTTCTCAGCCCCGCAGCCCCGCAGCCCCCGTAGACGAGAGAATTTCAGGGCAGAATTAGCGGACGGAAGAGTTTGCAATCAATCTTGCCCTGATGGAAGTGCCCAATAGGCGCAAAGGCGCCATATAAATTTACCGAGATTCAATATTTGAAGTTCATCGTTCAAAGTGGAGGGTGGATGGGTCGGGTTTTGCTTAACTTTGACTTCCAATTAATACAGCTCAAGAAGGAAGAAGCTTTCTCTTAAGGTCTGTACAAATCCTAACTAGTGGGATTAATTCTGGCCCTTTGGTCAAAGTTTTCAAAACCGGAGAGTTACTAGATGTAGGACTTTACTGAATTGCTTCACTTTTTTCTGGGGTTGTTTTGTTAGGAAACCCAGGGTCCAATTGTGTTCTGACAAGAAGCCTCACCTCATCCGTGAAGCAAAGGTGGGATACAGATCCTGCTCTTGTGTCCTTCACAGTAACTTATGTTCAAATCGGTATGACCTTCCTGAAAAATGGCAATCAATATGATCATCCATGCCTGATGCCTTTAGATCCATCTCCCAGTAACAGGAAAGGAGGGCAGGTACAATAAAACCTTGTCCAAATGGAAATGCCATTTAGCTGGGGGATCTGAGGTAGTGCTAAGATCAGAAAAAGACCCTTTGCATTGAAAAATGTTATGTTCCCCGTGTTCTGATTAACTTTTTCTCAACTGCTGTCCATGGAGATTCAAAATCAACCCTGTCCCAAAGATGCTTTTCAAAAGGCAATTGGACTTTCTTGGTTTTTTCTTTGAAAATATTTCACTTCTCAAGCAAGAAGCTTCTTTGGTTCTGGCTGAAAGGTGAGGAAAGGAAGGATTTCTATCCCTGAGGAAGTTGTATGTTTTTACTATCCTGCTCCCCGAAGCCTTCTGGAAATCATCTTCAGTTTTACTGCAGGCAAATATTATCTCATAAAGTGACATTAAGGAGAAGGGCCAGAATTTGCCTCCTTGATGTTAAGACATTAACTTTTCCTCACTTGTTTGTTTGCAGGTAACTTAGCTGTGGCATCCCTTCCAGCAAGAATGGCCAGTGAAACCACAGTTTTCATCCCCTCTAATGGAGCAACTATAATCCAAACGGCTCCTGGATTGTCCAGTGTTGCCCTTCAGGCATCTGGAGCAACTCCATATCCCCAGTATGGAGCTCAGCAAATTCCCACCAGAGCTCCTCAACAAGTCCCAGAAAACAGTCCTTTGGAGAGATTCCTCAAGGCTGAGCCCAAAGTGCTTGGGGTAGGCATGAGTTGCTATGTCCCTGTTTGAATCCATTAAGGTTTTAGAGCTACGTAGAGACCTGAGTGCCCCATCTTGAAGTTCTAGAACTTGACTTGGCTGTTGTCTGGTTCTGGAATATACTCCAGAAACCTCTGTTCTTCCTGGTGGTTTCATTCATGTCTCTGGAAAACATTCCAACTCCGATATGAATTTCTTTTGCTTTGCTCTTTAACTGAGAAAGTGGAGCTCAGCCAAGGTTTCAGCCAGATCTCTCTTTCTCCCTTCCCTCTGAGAAGTGCAACTGTTGGGCATTTCTCCAGAAGAACCTGGTCATGGATTGGCTGCAGCCCAAGTCGGTTGAAGTCACTTTGGGCTTATTACCATGATCAACTTCCTCCTGCAGAGGAGTCTGTAGCGAAAGGTGTCTTTTTTCTCTTGAATATCTATCTTACATATTCTTACAAACCTTCTTCCTGGCAAAAGCAGCCCCACTGAGGGTCAAACTAGATCATAATCTGGAGTAAATGTCTGGTACATAGTGACAACAGTGTCCCAATCTTTCCTTTCTCCCCATTTGGATTTTTCCCCATAGGAAACCAGGCCTTGGGTTAACACCTGCCCTGGAAGCTGAGAAGCCCCAACATCTTTGGGGGATCTTTCAAAGATGGATATAAAGTGATGCCTTTCCCGGGGTGTTAACAAATAAGAATGTTTTTCTCAGATTCAGCGAACAAAGTTGTCTTACTTTGCGTGTTTTCCTTCCACAGGCTGTCCAAATATTGATTGGGCTGATCCACATCGGCTTTGGGGCTGTCTCCCTTGCTTCAATTCGTTCTTATTCTTCTTTTTATCATCGTTCTCCTTATCCTTCTTATTCTTATTATCGCCCCTTGTCTGCAATTGGAGGTTACCCCTTTTGGGGAGGGTTATTCGTAAGTATGTGAATTTTTTTGTTGAGTCATGGCCCATGGCAGTAATGGCTAATAGATACTTATAAAAGTCCTGTTTGCTTTTATAAATGGTTTTTTCAATGTTTTTGATTTTTCAATGACTACAATCATTTGTTTTTCCTTTTCCTTTTCCATAGTTTATTTCTTCTGGATCACTTTGTGTAGCAGCTGCGAACAGTTCAAGTCACGGTTTGGTGAGAAACCTGTGTAGCATTTGAATTTCTTTTTATGCTGTTTCTTTGTAAGCACTGAGGATTTTTTATTGTGCCAATTCTCTTCAGATACTACTTAGTCTTAAATCAACATTTGGGAAAGAAAAACAAACTCAAAAACTCCCCACCCCATCTTCCTTCTTTGATGAACTTTTGCTTCCAAGCCTTGCTTCCACTGAAAGTTCTATGTCAACAGTAGACAATGTTCAGCCATCCAGAATTTGAGCCTCCCCTGGTCCCCATTTTGCGATGGGATTTCTGCCAAGTTCCCTTCCTGAGGTGCAACCTGCAACACTCCAGGTCCTGTGAAGAAAATGAGAGAAGCCTGAGAGAGTCAATGATCATAATATGGGTGCTTGTTCTACCAGAGCTTCCTTAGTTGCTACTAGTAATTGTGAGTTGCGGTGGCACAGTGGTCAGAATGCAGTACTGCAGGCAAGTTCTGCTGACTGCTGCTGCCTGAAATATGGCAGATCGAATCTCACCAGGTTCAAGGTTGACTCAGCCTTCCATCCTTCCGAGGTGGGTAAAATGAGGATCCAGATTGTTGGGAGCAATAGGCCAACTCTGTAAACTGCTTAGAGAGGGTTGTAAAAGCATTGTGTAGCAGTATATAAGTCTAAGTGCTATTACTATTGAGAGTGCTGAGTAGAGGTGTCTTCTTGCATGCCCTAGTGTTGAAGCAAACTTCCATCATCATCATCATCATCATCATCATCATCATCATCATCATCATCTTCATTAACATCATTCCTCCTCCTCTTCCTCCATCTTAATAGAGGTTCCTGTTTCAAAAGTATTCCTACATGAAAGCAACATTAGGAAGCAGCTCAGCATGTTAGGAGTGAAAGTATGGAACAAGTGTGGGAATCCTCCTGGGAATCAAAGGGAGAGTTGATGGTAGTCCTCCTGCAAAGGGCTTGCTTTCTCTCCCCCCCCCCCCCATTGATTTAAAATGTGTTCGTGGCAACACAGAAATGTTTTTGTTTTGCAAAGGGCACAGTGTGGGATTCAAGAGAAGAAAAAACCCCACCCAGGTAGAAAAATACTACATTCCTGACAGGGGAGAATTAAAAAGAGAGCCATTTTTAAATGTTCACAATCCTCACTATTGGCTCCAAGGGTTTCTCCATTCCCATCTCTCTTGTAGCCTCTGTGTAGTGTTTTATAGTTAAAAGAGCATTTAACATTAACATTTAATGCTTAGAGAATGTCATGTCTTACTATAAATTGTCTGGGATTTCTTTAAGCAAAGTGTTATGGGGTGAAAAAGTTGTACCATTTTTCCTGTCACTGTTAATCACTGGCCTTCAATGGAGATTGACATCCAGAAACAGAAAGAAGGAATTTGACAGTGAAAGGTCTTCAAATGAATTGTGGCATTTGCATTTCCACTGTGGGGAAATGTGTTGTTGATTGCTATGATCTTAGTGGAGGTTGTCTGGTTTCACCACTGGTCATTGAACACACACACATAGATTGAATTCTGTCACTGTTTTTACCATAGTTGGGGATAATTGTTTTTATGCTTTCCATTTAGTAAGACTTACGCTGACACTGTAATTGCATTTTCTCTCCTTCTGGTGTATTGCTGTTTCAGGTGAAATCCAGTGTAGGAATGAACATCACATGTGCTATAATGGCATTAGTTGGTATATTTCTGTACCTATCCGAGCTGATAATCTACGGTGCTTCTTGGAGCTATATCAATCAATATGCCATTTACCATTTACAAGTAAGTAAACCAATCTTGTTTTACATTTTGGCTTCACGTGCAGAATCCAGAAGGGATATTCCATGCCCTTTGACTTTTCTTTGAAATTTTCCTTGAATAAGTCTCAGTCCCAATGAGATGTGTTCTATTTCATTTGAATTTTTTCAATATACATATATGTGTTAAATAAGGGCAAGCAACCTTATGATCATGCATATGACTTTATAGATTTCTTTTCCCTCTCCAGTTTCTTTCTTTTTGGTGGGGAGGGGATTATTTTTATTTAAAAAGTGATAAATATGTTTTGGTAAATAAGGTAAATAAGGAATACTTCAGAATTCTATATAGCATATAATACAGCTGCACATGTTGAAATCTATACCAGATTTCCCTGCCACCTCCATCTCCTCATCCCTTCTTGCAATTGTTCCTCCCAATACACACCATTACATTAATTTCTCATCAGATTACAACTATCTTTCCACTTGTCTTCCTACTCTACAGGGTGTCGGTTATGGCATCTCCTGTGTGCTGCTCTTGTTCAGCGTGCTGGAATTTTGCATCGCTGTTTCCCTGGCTCACTTTGGGTGCCAGGCAGCTTGCGGTATTGATGGCCAGGTAACTATTTGATACTCCGATAATAGCTCTCTCAGTTCTCATTGTTAAAAGAATGTAAATAAAATTGTCCATTTTTCTTCTTTATATTTAACTCCACCTAACCTCACCTTTTGCTTGTTTCTTTTTTATTAAGTGAGGTTGGTTACTCAGGTTACCCAGTAATATTTTAAACTGGGAGAGGCTTGAATTTTGATCCAACACCCTGTAGTTTATTTGCTTCTGCATATGAATAATTAGATGATCCAATTTTCTCCCCAGCTTCTGTTTTGCTGTAGAGTGAATGTCATGAATACAACACAGTTTCTGTCGTCCCTTTATAATTCCGTGATGCAGAAATTCATGTCCTCATTCAAGAGGGCTCAATTCTAAATGCATATATTTACTTTAAGTAGTGTGACTATATTAATTTAAAGGTTCTGTCACTTGATCCCATTTTTCCAGAATACGTCCATTGATTTGAAGAAAAAAATAGGCCTTTTTCATTTTTTTAAAAAAATGTTGCTCTCTAGTTTGGATGCTTTCTTGCAGAAGTTGCATTACTCAAATTCGATAACATCATCAGTGCAGTCCATATGGATATTCTCAGTCATCCAGGTCATGGTTGTCCCAAAGAAGCTGAAGAAGCTTCTTGGATGAGAAGTGAAAAGTCTTCAAAGAAAAACCAGAAAGTGCAGTTGCATCTTGTAAAAAACACTTTTGGATCATCAGTGCCAGTTTATTATTTGGATCATAAAACGTCTGCAAAGAAACAGGCAAGCTCAGAGACCAACATTTAAACCCTGAGCTACAAATATTCTCCTTTGTCAGTTCTCACCACTGTCATTTGAAGCCATTTGAGAAATCAAAAAATGACCTCCATTCTCCCCTGGAGGGAAATGGATCTTCTTCAGGCCTTTAAATTGTTAAAAGAAGTTAATAACATGGCAGCTTTTGTAAATAAATCATGAGAATATTATTTATTTATTTGCTCCTCAATTAAGTTGGAGCCTTGGAGGTTTACAACAATACAGGTGTATACGAATACAGAACATAAAATATAAGCAATATATAAATGGAACAAAAAGTAACACACAAAATAAAATCAGTCCCCGAAGGTCCTCAGGAGAAGCCAGATATTCTCTGAATATGTGGATAAGACTGGCAGATTTGATCAGGAAAGGTTACTTAGCCAGTTGCATGTTAATATATAGTTTTAAAGAATTCTCTCTCAGGACTTTGAGCTATTAAGAATTTCAGCCTGTTAGGACACTTCTAGCATCACTATTGAAAACACACAACTGGAGAATGTATTCCTCCTACCTAGAGTAACAGATGTGTCCCTGAGTATGTAAAAGATTGTTGCTGGCTGCCAGGACATAACAGAGTACTTATTGTGTTGACTGTTCTTTTCTGTTACAGCCAACTATGGTTTTTATGCCTTTCCAAGTCATCCGAGGTGGAGCAGTCGCAGCTGCGCCAAATCCTGCTCCTCTTCCTTCTCCACCGACTTACGATAACGTGGATACCAATCCTCAGTAAAACAAGAAGGAAATATGAGAATTGTTGGCAAAAGAGGTTTCAGGAGAAGCAATGCATTTTATATTACTTTATTTTGTCATTCAGCTTGCTTGTTTCCTTTTCAATTACAGCTTTTAAACACCAAATTAAATGGTGGCAAGTTTTAAAAGTTCTTCTATTTTACTTAATAGTTATAACTCTTTCCTAGAAGCAAGAATTTGTGCTGCAAATCATCAGCGTATTTATGAGGAAGTACTGTACATGCTTTACAGTGAATGATGGAGGCTGTTTATTTTGTTTATACTCTAGATGACGTTTGTTTTTTGTGTGACAAATATGGAATTCAATACAAGGTCTGATGCTGCAGAAAAAAGGCTACCAAATTAAAGCACAGATTATTTATAAAACACATCATTGGCACAATGCAGACAGTTTTCGACTTACGACGGCAGTTTGGAACAGAACGTCCATTGCTAAGTGAGGCAGTTTAAGTGAATTGTGCCCAATTTATGACCATTTTTGCCACTGTTGTTAAGTGGATTATTCTGGTTGTTAAGTGACTCACATGGTGCTTAAGTGAATCTGGTTTCCCACATTTGACTTTTTAAAAGCCATCTGGGAAGGTCACAAACGGCAATCCCTGATTCTGGCATGCCAGAAGTGCCCTAAGTAGATGCTGGTTGCCAAGCATCTTGAGTTCTGATCATGTGACCATGGGGATGCTGCTACGTGTGAGTCACTTTTTTCAGTTCTGTTGTAAATTTGAATGGTCACCAGTTGTAAGTTGAGAACTACCTGTAGTAGCAGTTGCACAATCCCTGTGATTGCAAAACAGATTAGAAGAAGTTTGTATATAGCTAAAATATTCCATATTGTTTGGGTACTTAAATTGATCAAAACCACATTTTTTTACTGTGCTCCCACCTCCAATAGGGGAAGTTATAAGTACATTATCTGCCTCCTGGAAGATTTCACAATTGTGTAAACATGCAATTTCCAAATCAAAGCCATTCCTACTTTTAGGGAGGGTATACTTGGGTGGGTGGGTGGGGGCAATTATGACCCCTTTATGATCTGTGAACTTCAACTCTCAGAATTCTTCAGCCTTCATGACTGACTTGGGAATCTAGCAAAGATTCGTTGCTTCCTTGTCCATAAATACATGGTGAAAAGTTTGATTCCTACAATGATTTTATAGGTGTACAAAATGTACATTTGCACAGTTTGTGAGGTTCAAGTTTATAGGCAATATCCTGAATATAATCTAGCTCAGTTAAAATGATGTCACTCTTACTTCTCTTCTTTGATGAGCTGATTCCCTGTTCAAGTAGCAGGAGGCCATGATGGGCGCTCTCCCCCCCCCCCCGCAGCCCATTGAAAAAGAGATAGGGGTTTGGACAGATAGCCTGGAGGCTTGACAGTATAAGACGATAGAGACGGGAGGAATACTTAGATTAAACAGTAAAAATACAGAGGTAGATAGAGACAAAGATCCAAGAGAGGAGTATGGGAGGTATGCCAGACAACAAATAAGAATTGAAATATTAAAATGGGCAAGAGATGATGGATAGAAAGAAAATGTTATTTCTTGGGGGGAGGTTCCCCTTCATTCTTTAATACAATGGGGACCTGATTAAAAGAATTAAAAGAAGTAGAAATAAAAGATATACATATTATAAACGAATAAATAGATGGAAGATTAGAGGTTGAAAGATGGATTTAATATGTATGTTTAAATAATATGGTGATTGTTGTCAAGATGAAATAAGGGAATTAGATTTTAATACAATATGTATACAGTACTATACTAGGAGTAGTAAGGATGGCCTGATTAAATATAATAAATTAAATAATTAAATTGAAAGATTAGATATTATTATACATGCTTAAACAATGTTGTAATTGGCATTAGTATGATACATAGAACTATTGAATAATTAAATAATGAAGGTTTATATCTTAATACAAATAGAAGTATTACTACTAAGAGTATGTGTTTAATTAATATAACAAATATTATTGATATTAGTATTGTTATTTGTATCAAAATGAATGGTACCCAGATGCCTCACCGTTCATGTTTTGATGTTGATCTATATATAAAAATAAAATAAAAAACATATTTAAAAAATCTAGAAGCATATCTCAATTTTAATGCACAATTTTGCTCCTCAACTTTAATAGCTCTAGTATTGGGGCACCATCAAGTAAATGATGAAAAAGAAACAAATTTACTATGGGAAAAAAATGACAGTCGAAGAGATAATTTGGATATCTAGATGCATTTTGCTATTACCCCAAAGCAGCTGATGGAGCCATCTTGCTGCCGCAAATTTCCTCCCGGCTATTAGGGATGGGGGTTAGAATCAGGTAAGGATAGCTTGAAGTACATATTTGATTCTTCCATAAGCTGTAGTGGTGCATTGGTTAGAGTGCAGTACTGCAGGCTAAACTCTGCCTACAGCTAGGAGTTTGAACCTGCCTGGCTCAAGGTTGTCTCGGCCTTCCATCCTTCTGAGGTCAGTAAAATGATGAGGACAGATTGATGGGGACAATATGCTGACATTTGTAAACTGCTCAGAGAGTGCTGTAAAGCACTATGGAATGCTATATGTGTCAATGCTACTGCTAATACACAACAGAAATTTAACTGAATGAAATCACTACTTATGAAATACATCTGATGTTGTATATGAAGCTTAGCTAATGTATGATGGTTCAAATGTCATTAATCATACAGTTGTGATAAGGCAAAGGTAAAGATGATGCCAACCTTGCAGTTCAGTGGGAAGGTAAAAGTCTTCTGTGAACCTCTGCATATTAGTCATGCTGGACAAATGACCACAGAAAGTTCTTTGGACCATGCTGGCTCCCTTGGCTAAGAAACAGAGATGAGCATCGCCCTCTAGAGTTAGACATGACTGGAGTGGGGAAATCTTTACCCTTTGAAAGAGCAAATTATGCATGTATAACGGAGAGAATCTTCTCTGAATGAAGAAGTTGGATGAGATGACTTTCATCCTTCCAAACCTTTATCTTGTCTGTAACAGATATGGAATAAATTGCCAGGGTTGTGTATGGTTACAGTTAATGTACAGACCCGTGTTCGTATGTGACGTGGGTACAAAATTCACTGAGTCACTTTTAGTTTCATCACTGTCCCATAGTCTGTCCTACTTCACAAAGTTATAGTAAAAATAAGTGGAAAGGACCAGGCGTGCTGCCTAAAGTGATTGGAAACAAAAATTAACTCAGCAGGAAATAAATAAATAAACCCAGAACTGTACATTAACTGTAACCATACAGTTACAGTTCTGTAACAGAAAAGAACAGTCAACACAATAAGTACTCAGGGACACATCTGTTACTCTAGATGGGAGGAATACATTCTCCAGTTGTGTGTTTTTAATAGTGATGCTAGCAGTGTCCTAACAGGCTGAAATTCTTAATAGCTCAAAGTCCTGAGAGAGAATTCTTTAAAACTATATATTAACATGCAACTGGCTAAGTAACCTTTCCTGATCAAATCTGCCAGCCTTATCCACATATTCAGAGAATATCTGCTCAGGATCTCCCATCTACCTACCAAGAGGTATGACAGGAAGCCCCTCAACAACCCAATGAGTGTCCTGGAGTAGATGACCTGAAAGGTGGTACCAACTGGGATGATCCTCTAGTACCGTGATGGTGAACCTATGGCACGCGTGCCGGAAGTGGCACGCAGAGCCATTTCTCCTGGCACGCAGAGCCATCACCAGTTGCTCTTCCGGGTTCGCAGCCAGCTGGTTTTTACGTGCATTGGCGTGCACAGAAGAGGAGCCGCCCGGTGCGCATGCGCACGCCAGGAAAATGACTGGAAGCAGCAGTGCAACAGTTGCCATTACCAGGGGCGAAGGGGTGGCAGTGGCGAGAACATGTGACCGCCACCCCTTCCTCCCTTCCCCAACAGCGGCTGTTGCGCTTTTGTTTCCTGCCGGGATGCTGGCAGAGGAGCTGCTGGTGGGGAGGCAAGCTAACCGCAAAAAGACGCCGCCAAGGGCCTAGAAGAATATATCCCACTGGAAGCGGCAGCTCTCCGGACCGCGGATCCTCATCAGAGCCGCAGGCTGGAGCCGTGCAAGAAGTCCACTTGGGTGGGGAGGGAGGGAAGCCCTTGGCCGCCCGTCCTCGCCACCGCCACCCCTTCAGCCCTGGTACTGGGACGCCTTGGCAGCGCTCGCCTCACACGGCAGCAAAGTGTGTGTGTGCGTGTGTGTAATGGGGGTCTGGCTGGGACCGATCAGCTGAGAGGCTGGAGAAGAAGCGGCGCTCGGAGGAAGAAGGCAGAGATGCTGGCTGGCATTCGCTTCCCTTACGCCTGCCCTGCTTAGCTGAAAGTGGCGAGGGAGCAAGCCGCGATGAGCAGGAAGGGAAATTAGCGCCGGCCACACACACACACACACACACACACACACCACTTGTTGCCGTGCAAGGTGAGCGCTGCTGGGCAGAAATCAGGGGGAGAGGGGGGAGAAGACCATCCCTAGCAGAAGATTGTTTTCTTCTCCCCCTCCCAGATTTCTACCCAGCAGCGCTGGTCTCGCACGGCAACAAGCGGTGTGTGTGTCTGTGTGTGTGTAACAGGGTCTGGCTGGGACCGATCACCTGAGAGGCTGGCAAAGAAGTCTTCCCCACTGCCGCGAAAAGGCAGGGATAGTGGCCAGCGCTCATTTCCCTTCCTCCTCATCGCGGCTTGCTCCCTCGCCACTTTCAGCTAAGGGCAGGCGGGGCCTGGGCTGCAACCAGCAGGGAGGGGGTGGTAATGCTCCTTCCTGCCAGGGCGGCAGCGGCAAAAAGTAAGGGAAGTGAATGCCAGCCAGCATCTCTGCCTTCTTCCTCCAAGCGCCGCTTCTTCGCCAGCCTCTCAGCTGATCGGTCCCAGCCAGACCCCCATTACACACACACACACTTTGCTGCCGCGCGAGGCGAGCACTGCCAGGGAGAGATCAGGGGGAGGCGAGGGGGGGAGAAGGCATCCCTAGCAGAAGTTTGTGTTCTCCCCCTCCTGCTGATTTCTCCCCGGCAGCGTTAGTCTCGCGCCGGGGCAAGCAAGGCGGCTCTCAAAGAGAATGAAACGGGCGCAGCGCTCTTCCAACAGCCGAGGAAGGAAGAGGAGCCGGGCTTCAGGAAAGCCCCCCTGGAAAGGACAATAAACGGCCCCAAAGAATCTGTTTCTGCTTCCAGAGGACATCTAGAAGGGCGGGGGAGGCCATTTTTTCCTTCCCCAGACTTCAGGAAAGCCTCCGGAGCATGGGGGAGGGGTGCATGCACTGTGTGTGTGTGTGTGTGTGTGTGTGTGTGTGTGTGTGTGTGTGTATGTCACGTGCGCATGCGCAGTTGGGTGGGGAATTGAGTGGGCACGCGGGGGGGGGGTGCAGTAGCGAGCGTGCACGCAATTCTGGCACGCCGTAGAAAAAAGGTTCGCCATCACTGCTCTAGTAAGTGATAAGAGAAGTGAACTGGCTTCTCCTGAGGACCTTTGGGGACTGATTTTATTTTGTGTGTTACTTTTTGTTCCATTTGTATATTGCTTACATTCTATGTTCTGTATTCATATACAACTGTATTGTTGTAAAACTCCAAGGCTCCAGCTTAATCGAGGAGCAAATAAATAAATAATATTCTCATGATTTATTCACAAAAGCTGCCAATTATTAATTTATTTTAACAATTTAAAGGCTCAAAGAAGATCCATTTCCCTCCAGGGGAAAATGGAGGCCATTTTTTGATTTCTCAAATGGCTTCAAATGACAGTGGTGAGAACTGATAAAGGAGAATATTTTGTAAACAAGTAATTAGAATATACCCAGCACCACCGCTCAAGACAAGACACACTAAAGCCTCAGGAGAAACGAAAGCACCTTAAAGGTGTTGTGTCCTCGGAGATACGACCAGCGGCTACCATTGGAGACAGAAGGAGCCCTGATTGGTCGACACGCACCTGCCGGCTGGTGGGAAGAATACAGTCCTCCCATTGGTTCCCTGTCTAACAGCTCTCATATAAATAGCTGTCAGACGGGGTTTGCCGGGTTGTTCAGTTATTCTTGAGTTAACGTTAATAAATAGTTCTGCTGCAACCAGCCACATCCTCATTCTTGAATACGCTGGTAGCGGCTACAAAACTGGGGATGAGAGAATCTGTGGTGAACCCGCGCCATCTCTCCACTATGGCCTTCAGGCTCATGATCTAACTGATCTCACCCTTGAGAGGAAATGAGGAGTTTTCCTCAACTACTGCGGACCGAACATGTTTGCTATGGCTTGGGCCTTGGCCGCCTGACATTATCTCCCCGTGCATGTCCCGCTGGGCCGAATTCCTGGCCGCTTACTCGTATACCTTGGCCTACCGGCCAAGAAAGCATATGGGACATGCCGCTGTTAGTCTCTAACCCTGTGCCCTCTATGTCCATCTCTCTGATTGATGAACTGAACTTCCCTGTGTCAGCAACCGACATTGCCCAGTTCTCGCTGAAGGACCCTGTCCTCTCCAGAGTGCTGGATGCGGTGCGTAGAGGCTGGCCTCCAGACCCTAGGAACTCTCAATTCCTCCCTTACTTTAACTGTCGGGAGGAATTATCCATCATGCAAGGCTGCCTCCTCTGGGGCTCCCGTGTTGTGGTCCCTGCTGCATTGAGGCATTCCATCCTGATCCATCTCCATGAGGGTCATCCGGGCATAGTGCACATGAAGGCCCTCAGCCGCAGCTATGTTTGGGGGCCTTCCATGGATGCCGATATCACAAGTTGGGTGTAACACAGCTCCCCCTGTCAGAGGGTCCGTCCGGCATCTCCCGCTGTGCCCTACAGGGACTGGGAAGTCCCATGGCTCCGTGGAGTCGGTTCCAGGTAGACTTCATGGGTCCCATTGCGGGCCAGAAGTTTTTCATTGTCGTAGATGCCCTGTCTAAATGGGTCGAACTCTTTCCGATGCATAGCACCACCTCTGGGGTGACCATCGCAGTTTTAGACAGCCTTTTCACTACCCATGGTCTACCTGACGTTTTAGTCTTGGATAATGGTCCTCAGTTTATGTCCGAGGCCTTCCAAGCTTAATTACTTACTTACTTTAATTGCCGCTTTTCCCCTCCCATCGCCCCACCTATAAGCTCTCTGGGAGGGGCCAATCAGTCCTATTTTCTTCTGCGAGCCTGTTTCCACAGCTGCTGCCTCCTCCTATCATCCCTCCACATCCGTATGTCAGGGACAACCTCCCTCTGTTCCTCATCACTGCTCCCTGACTCAGATGCCACCTGGTAGCCAACATGCCTCTCTAGTCCCTGCTCTGACTCCGAACACCCCCGAGAGTCTTCCTCAGCCTCCAGGACAGTCCCATAATGTTCATCGCTGTCAGATTCCACCAACAGCTTAGCCCGCCGCTGCTGGGCCACAACAGGAACCAAGTGCCCCAATGACAATGGGTTTCATCCATAATTGTGTAGTTTCAATGGCCAGGTCGCGGTATTTCATGATTTTTTTGAGTTATTTTTCTTTGACTTATTATTATTATTATGTAATCTTTGGTGAGAGTCACAGTCTTTGGGGTTGGTTGGTAACTCAACAGCTCGAGTCCTAACCAAGGACCTAGGAACTGTTAAGGTAACGTCAGAGGATATAAGTTGTTCCAAGTAGGGTGTTTTTTTGTAGAGTCAGAATGTTCAAGTCAGGTAAATTTAGAATTTTCAAATAGCGAGGTAGCCCTTTAGGTATTGCTCCAAGGGGTTTTCCATAGTCGCTCAACCTCAATTTGCAAGTCCTGGTATTTTGTGATTTTTTCTTGCTGTTTATCTTCAATTTGTGCATCACCAGGTATTGCAATGTCAATGAACCATGCTTTTTTCTTTTCAATTATTGTTATGTCAGGTGTGTTGTAGCCCAAGTGCCTGTCAGTCTGGATTCTGAAGTCCCACAAGATCTTGACTTTCTCATTCTCTAAAACCTTCCCAACCTGATGGTCCCAGTGGTTTTTGCTATACTCAAATCCAAACTTTTGGCACAATTTCCAGTGAATTTTATTATTATTATTATTGTTGTTGTTGTTGTTGTCATCATCATCATCATTATCATCATCATTCCAGGCAAGCACATTGCTAAAGTTAAAAATACACTGGGGAAGCTATTACTTCTACCTGGGTTTTGTGCCTTGCCAAGTCAACAGAGATGCAACAATCGCACTTGAACATAATCTCTGTTCTCCATCAGCCTATGATAATGTCGTTACTGAGCCATAGTGGAAAAAACAAAACAAAAATTGCACCAACACCAGGAAGAAATTGTGAGAAGTTGTCTCAAGAGAAGCAATGAATTTCATGTTGTTTTACTTTTGCCCTTCCTCCTCTAGAAGATGAATTTAACAGACAAGTTATGGAGAAGGAGGATCAGAAACCATAACAAAACTTTTATCATCTCCTTCATGATGTCTCCACATCAGCCATAACTGAAACATTAACATTTTTACTGGTAGAATCTGCAATTCTGTTCATCCAGCTGTTTAGACTAACAAAAGCTCCAAAAATCTAGGATACAAATACCTAGACAAATTCAGAAGATTTTAAAGATTTGGGTATGATTAAAACCAGAGGCTTCCCACAATAGAGGAATGGTTGGTGAAAAATGAGGGGACTTGCAGACAAGGCTAAATTGACTTCCTTGATTAGAGAAAAGATTGGACTGAATGGAAACCCCTTAGAGACTTTTTGCATGAAACAGAAAAAAATGTATTTGTAACTAGACTTTTTGATGATTAGAAAAAAATAGATAATAGAAAAATGATCATTTTTAAAATCACAGATAATTTTGGACTTATATTTGTATTCGATGCTAAGGATGTAGGAAGGTTTTGTTTTCTATTTTTTTATTTTTTTTCTGCACTTTAGCCTTTATCTTTTCCTTTGTTTCCTGTACTCTGCAAAAGTCCTTCTGATACTCAGTTGTTTTCTCCAATAGAATAATATGTCCTTTATATATGTACATTAAATATTAATATATTAAATAATGTAAGCCACTTTGTCCATCAATACATTATCACCCTCTTGTTCCCCTCCCCCACAAATTTTCTTTTTCTTATAAAAGAAAGCTTATAAGAGAACCATTTCCCTGGTTTATTCATAAATTGAAAATGTCTGTCTTTTGCATATTCAATTTTGTTTCCAGTTGGTTAACTTGGAGAACTGTTACTATAAAATCTTAATTTCTTGACAGATTTATATTCCCTAGTGAATTCTTTAATTCATATTTGCATTTCATCCAAAATATTTTGGGTTTCCTCTTGCCTCTTCTGAAATTCAGAATTATATTGTGTTAGGTAACTGGACCTGCCACACTCACAGCTGGTTATCATCCCATTGATTGAAACACCTGTCTAATTTCCCCTTGAAATGAATTGCTAAGAATTGAACTAAGGATATGAAAAGCCAATGTCATAATATAGGGAAATTGGCATCTAGAAGAGATAAGGGCAAACAGCTTTTTAAAAAGATGGAATCTGGGAATAGCGTGGCTCATCTGGAGGGGGAAGGGGGCAGAAGCCGTCTCCCCTTCCAAAACACTATTATTAAAGCATTGAAGCGACCTGCTCTCCACAGCCCCATAGAGGTTCGTAGAACAGCCAATACAAAAGAGCAATAGGAGGATCAGGACTCTAGAGGGCGCTCCCATGTAACATACATGGTGAAGGAATCGGAGATACCCTAGCAGAGCAGAAGTTTATCTCAACTATGAAGACGAATTCTGTTATAAATGATCTTATAAAGAGAAATCTCTCTCTATACTAGGGAAGAGTCAACCAAAGAGCAAATGTTCAGTGCAGAATAAGTGCAAAAGGAAACGTAATAGATTAATCCAATATAACTTTGCGAATGCACGGAGGGAACTTCTTTAGCATCTGCTTCTTGGCAAAAGGATCTGGTCCAGATGTTTCAGCGGCCTCTGAGGTCCTTGGAAGTTTTTCCAGGGAGAGTCTGGCCAGGAGCTCAATCGGAGGCTGGAATCGACTCCCTCCGGCCTCCCCTTCACGCCCTTGTTTTTTCTTTCTGGCGATTCCGAGGGGTTGAAAATTGGTCGCTTCAAACGCGGGACTTGGTTACTTTGGGAGAAAGAGAGAAGCGGGAGAGGTGGGGCGTGCATAAAGTCACCAGCCTGCCTACGGTCCCTGTCCTACTGTCCCATTTATATCTACTCTTTTTATGTGTTTATGGCTTATTTATATCCATTTATTTGTGCCATTTTTTCATGTGTTTTCATATTTGTTTCCTTGTACTTTATGATAAATAAATAAATAAAATAAATAAATGAATAAATAAATGAATAAACGAATGAATAAACAAACAAATAAAGAAAGAAACAAATAAATTATGTATGTATGTATGTATGTATGTATGTATGTATGTATGTATGTATGTATGTATGTATGTATGTATGTATGTATGTATGTATGTCAGAGATGAGTTTGATTTCAGTGATTCATTTTAGCCTGGAAATAAGAGGACTTTATAATCTTGGTGAGTTTTCTACGCAGAAGGTTCCTGGCCCCAAACTTTTATTTGTTGCAACAGTTAAAGGGGCGAGAAATATGTTTTTCCCGGAGTCTTCGATTAAGATGGATAAATCCCCCTTTTAGTAGGTGAACGAGCCCCGCCCTACACTTGTTGTCTTACTTTCGTTTCTCCTGTTGTGTTACTTTCGTTTCTCCTGTTGTGTTACTTTCGTTTCCCCTGGTGTTTCTCGTCTTGAGCGGTGGTCGTGAGTATATTCTGATTACTTTTTTACAAAATAGCATGGAATTAATATGTGGACCATCCCGTGCCTGCCGCTTCTCCCCCGCAGCCATTCACCCGCGGTCTTCTCAGCCCCGCAGCCCCCGTAGACGAGAGAATTTCAGGGCAGAATTAGCGGACGGAAGAGTTTGCAATCAATCTTGCCCTGATGGAAGTGCCCAATATGCGCAAAGGCGCCATATAAATTTACCGAGATTCAATATTTGAAGTTCATCGTTCAAAGAGGAGGGTGGATGGGTCGGGTTTTGCTTAACTTTGACTTCCAATTAATACAGCTCAAGAAGGAAGAAGCTTTCTCTTAAGGTCTGTACAAAGCCTAACTAGTGGGATTAATTCTGGCCCTTTGATCAGAGTTTTCAAAAGGAGTGTTACTAGATGTAGGACTTTACTGAATCGCTTCACTTTTTTCTGGGGTTGTTTGTTAGCTAAGGGTCCAATTGTGTTTTGACAAGAAGCCTCACCTCATCCGTGAAGCAAAGGTGGGATACAGATTCTGCTCTTTCGTCCTTCACAGTAACTTATGTCCAAATCGGTATGACCTTCCTGGAAAATGGCAATCAATATGATCATCCATGCCTGATGCCTTTAGATCCATCTCCCAGTAACAGGACGGGAGGGCAGGTACAATAAAACCTTGTCCAAATGGAAATGCCATTTAGCTGGGGGATCTGAGGTGGTGCTAAGATCAGATACAAATCTTTTGCATTGAAAAACATTACTTTCTCCGTGTTCTGATTAACTTTTCTTCAACTGATGTCCATGGAGATTCAAAATCAACCAGGTCATGGTTGTCCCAAAGATGCTTTTCAAAAGGTAACTGGACTTTCTTGGTTTTTTCCCTGAAAATATTTCACTTCTCAAGCAAGAAACCTATTTGGTTCTGGCTGAAAGGTGGGGAAAGGAAAAATTTCTATCCCTGAGAAAGTTGTATTTTTTTTTACTATCCTGCTCCCTGAAGCCTTCTGGAAATCCTCTTCAGTTTTACTGCAGGCAAATATTATCTCATAAAGTGACATTAAGGAGAAGAATTTACCTCCTTGATGTTAAGACATAAACTTTTCCTCACTTGTTTGTTTTCAGGTAACTTAGCTGTTGAATCACTTCCAGCAAGAATGGCCAGTGGAACCGCAGTTCTCATCCCCTCTAATGGAGCAAACACAATCCAAATGGCTCCTGGATTGTCCAGTGTCCCTCTTCAGACATCTGGAGCAACTCCATATCCCCAGTATGGAGCTCAGCAAATTCCCACCAGTGCTCCTCAACAAGTCCCACAAAAGAGTCCTTTGGAGAGATTCCTCAAGGCTGAGCCCAAAGTGCTTGGGGTAGGCATGGGTTGCTATGTTCCTGTTTGAATCCATTAAGGTTTTAGAGCTACGTAGAGACCCGAGAGCCCCATGTTGAAATTCTGGAACTTGGCTTGGCTGTTGTCTGGTTCTGGAATATACTCCAGAAACCTCTGTTGTTCCTGGCGGTTTCATTTGTGTTTCTGCAAAAGGTTCTGACTCCGATATGCATTTCTTTTGCTTTGCTCTTTAACTGAGAAAGTGGAGCTCGGCCAAGGTTTCAGCCAGATCTCTTTTTCTTCCTTCCCTCTGAGAAGTGCAACTGTTGAGCATTTCTCCAGAAGAACCTGGTCATGGATTGGCTGCAGCCCAACTTCTTCCTGCAGCAGAGTCTGAGTGAGAAGTGATATTTTTCTCTCGAATATCTATCTTGATATTCTTAGAGACTTTCTTCCTGGCAAAAAGCAGTCCCACTGAGGGTCAAACAAGATCATAATCTGGAGTAAATGTCTGGTACATAGTGATAATGGGTCTCAAATTGTCCCTTCTCCCCATTTGGATTTTTCACCATAGGAAACCAGGTCTTGGGTCAACACCTGCCCTGCTTAGAAGCCCCAACACCTTTGAAGGACCTTTCAAAGATGGATATAAAGTGATGCCTTTCCTGGGGTGCTAACAAATAAGAATGTTTTTCTCAGATTCAGCGAACAAAGTTGTCTTACTTTGTGTGTTTTCCTTCCACAGGCTGTCTAAATATTGATTGGGCTGGTCCACTTCGTCTATGGGGCTGTCTGGTTTTCTTCAATTTCTTCTCCTGACTACCCCCGCTCCTTGTGTGCAGTTGGAGGTTACTCCTTTTGGGGAGGGATATTTGTAAGTATGTGCGAATTTTGGTTGAGTTATGCACCATGGTAGTAATGGCTAATGGATACTTACAAAAGTCCTGTTTGCATTGGAGCCTATCTGGCTTCTCATGGGTGCCAGATTTTTCTGACAATTTCCCCCTTTTATTTCCAGTGGACTGCGATCATTTGTTCTTCTTTTTCCTTTTCCATAGTTTATTTCTTCTGGATTACTTTGTGTATCAGCTGTGAACTGTCCAAATCGTGATTTGGTGAGAAAGTTTAGCATTTTAATTTTTTTTATACTATTTCTTTGTAAGCACTCTGGTCCTTCTACAGTATATTGTCTATTGTCTTCAGATACTGTTCAATTTTAAAACAACATTTAGGAAATTAAACCAAACTCCAAAGCCCCCTCCCCCTTCCTTCTTTGCTCAATTGTTGATTCCAAGTCTTGCTTCCATCAAAAGTTCTATGTCAACAGTAGAGGATGTTCAACCATCCAGCATTTGAGCCTCTTCTGTTCCCTGTTTTGCGACTCAGATGGTTGTTGGCAATATGGCGACTTTGTAAACCCATAGAGAGAACTGTAAAGCACTGTGAAGTAGTAAATAAGTGTAAGTGCTATTGCTAGTCCTAAGCAGAGGTGTCTTCTCCTCCCACACCTTCTCCTCCCTCTCCCCCTCCCCCTCCACAGAGGATCCTCTTCCAGAAATGTTCCTACCCGAAAGCAACATTAAAAAGAAGCCCTGTGTATTAGGAGTAAAAGTATGGAACTAGAGTGGGAATCACATGGGAATCAAAGGGAAGAGAGAGCTATTGGTAGCCCTCCTACAAAGAGCTTGCATTCTTCTCCCCTGTGACCTCTTTGATTTAAAGGCTGTTCATAGCAACATAGACATGTTTTTGTCTGTTAAAGGAAGAAAATATAGATTCAAAAGAAGAAACACAACCATCTTGATAGAAAAATACTACATCCCTGAAAGGAAAGAACTGAAAAGAGCAATCTTTAAATTTTCAGTTTATTTACTACTGGCTCCAAGGTTTTCTCCATTTCCATCTCTCTAGTAGTCCCTCTGCAATGGTTTATAGCTAAAAGAACATTTAACATTAATATTTAATGCTTTTATGCCTTGCATTTATTAAGAGGTATGCTGACACTGTAATTTCTCTCCTTCTGGTGTATTTCTGTTTCAGGTGAAATTTAGTGTAGGAATGAACATAAGAAGTGCTATAATGTCATTAATTGGTAGCATCCTGAACCTATCCGAGCTGATAATCTACAGTTATACTTGTGAAATTGACTATTCATGTGTAAGTATACCAAACACTTCATAAATTTTGCCTCACGTGCAGAATCCAGAAGGAGATTATATATACAGGTAGGATATCCCAGACCCTTTGACTTTTGTTTGAAATGTTTCCTTGAATAAGTCTCGGTGCCAAAAAGTTTTGTATTTGATTTCAAATATTGTATATATATATATATATATATATATATATATATATATATATATATATATATAGATATAGATATAGATATAGATATAGATATAGATATAGATATAGATATAGATATAGATATAGATATAGATATAGATATAGATATAGATATAGATATAGATATAGATATAGATATAGATATAGATATAGATATAGATATAGATATAGATATAGATATAGATATAGATATAGATATAGATATAGATATATAGATATATAGATATATAGATATATAGATATATAGATATATAGATATATAGATATATAGATATATATAGATAGATAGATAGATAGATAGATAGATAGATAGATAGATAGATAGATGGATATATAGATATCTAGCTTTAGAAAACAAAAATTTAGGTTAATTCTGAAACGTGGACAGATTAGAACCATATCAATAACTGGGATCAATGCCTTGAATTTTTAGTATTTTGTAAAGTCTTTTGCTTTCTTATGAGTGTTAAATCATAGTAATATCACATCCATGGCACAGAGAGGATGGTGTCAAGCTATTTTCCAAAACACCTGAAGGCCAGGCAAGGAATAATGGATGGAAACTGACCAAGGAGAGATTCAACCTAGAAATAAGAAGGAACTTTCTGATAGTGAGAACAATCAACCAATGGAACAATTTACCTTTGAGGGTATCAGGAAGAGATTGAACTGCCTTTTGTCAGAAATAGTGTAGGGTCTCCTGCTTGAGTGGGGAGGGGCTGGACTAAATGTCCTACAAAGTCCCTTCCAACTCAATTAATCTGTTAAATCTGTTAAAGGTCTTTTCTTCTTTCCAGCCTGAGAGATGATTGGAAAGAAGTTGGGTAAAGAAAATAGATCTAGCTGCATCCTTATTGAGGAGGGGAAAAAATAGACGTTAGGCTGACTGAATCTAAATAGAGTTGCTGCCCTTAACCATACTCTGTTGGTGCCAATTTTCCCATGAGTTTTCCTTTACCATATCCCCAGCCCATGAATAGGATTTACACCTGATGTGAGTAAGTCATCATTAGCTGTACTGGTATAAAACTAGTCTTTTCCTTTCCTCTTATTCTGAGCCCATCCAACAACAGCCTCAAGGTGGATAAAATCTATTTCCCTTCATCCATAATCTTGGAGAAAATGTCAGGTGACCAAGAGTGGATATGTTAGGACAGTGGGGAGTCTTGTCGCTCTTCCTCTTTGGACTAGCTAGCCTCTGTCTTAACCATTTCTCTTTCTCCTTCTCCCTTCAGCACTTTGTTTCTTGAGGTTTCCTATCCATCCGCTCTCTCCTCCATCATCCCAAAGGTGCTTATTCAGGTGGCAACTGGACTTTCTTGTTTTCCCATGGAGACATTTCGTTTCTCATTCAAGAAGCTTCTTCAGCTCTGACTAGACTCAGCAACTCAGCAAAACATAAGAGATGCTAATAATGTTCCCTGATGCAGTTTCCTCATCTCACACCGGCTGTACAGGCAGTCTTTAGCTGAATGAACAATTATTCATTTAGTGACCATTCAAAGTTTCAGTGGCACCCAAAGCTATGACCACTCCTCATATGCATGGCCATTGCAGCGTCCCCACAGTCACACGATCAAAATTAGGGGGCTTGGATAGTAGCAATATATTTAGGACAGTCGCAGCATCCCTTTTGCGACTTTCCTAGCCAGATTCTCATCAGCAAAGACAGCGGGGGTGGGGGAAGATTCACATAACAGCCATATGATTCTCTTAACTGCAGCGATTTGCTTAACAACAGTGGCAGAAAAGGTTAAATTACGCACAACTCATTAACAATCGCTTTGTTTAGCAGTGGAAATTCTGGCCCCAGTTGTGGCTGTAAGTCGTGGGTTACCTGTACAGTGTCTCTGCTTTTCCCAATGTAATTGTTCCTCCCAGTGTTTCCCAAGGGAGCAGCTGGGAGTCCCTTTGAATGGTGTAGCACATTCAATAAAATAAAATACACACCATTACATTAATTTCTCAGCAAATTACAACTATCCCTCCACCTGTCTTCCTACTCCACAGAGTGTCGCTTCTGTCCTCTCCAGTGTGCTGCTCTTGTTCAACCTGCTGGAATTTTGTATCGCTGTTTCCCTGCCTCACGTCGGGTGCCAAGCTGCTTGCTTAAGTGATGACCAGGTAAATATTTGATACTTTAATAATAGCTTTAGCAGTTCTCACTGTTAAAGAATGTAAAGAAGATTGTCAATTTTTCTTCTTTGTATCTGCACTCTATTTAACCTGACCATTTGCTGGTTTCTTTGCTATCACCCTGAACTGTTAATCTTAGAGTAAGAGTTTGATATGTTTTACTTACATCTGTACCAAAGAAAGTTGGAAGTCATTCTTTTTCAGCTTTCCTTCTTTTCCATTTTCTTTCTGACATGTTCACTGTTTTTGTTTCTTGAGCCTTTTCTTAGCTTTTTTTTGATGTATGAAGGATCAAATTCTCAGCCATTATAATTCTACATTCCTTGAAATCCACTGGGAGCCATCTCACATAAGGCAGGCTCTGAGTCCCTCTAACCAAAAAGTGTTTATCCATAGAAGAGATTATGTGTAGCTCAGGGTTGAACTGTGGGGTCCTTGGTGCTCTCTGAGCTTGATGGTTTTCTTGTAGATGTTTCATTACCAAACTAGGTAACATCATCAGTACTAGAAGGGAGTGGAGTTTGATCTTATTTTCATATACTAGTGGCTTACCCTGTCAGTGTTGATCAGTTGCTTCACAAAAAGTGTTTTGATTGGTGCCAGGTCTCTAAAGCCTCAGGCAGAGAAGGGCTATTCTGCATCCCTCCCTGAAATGTTCTTTGAAGTACAGAGTTTCCCAGCATTCCTTTAAGAACCTCCAACATGCAAACTGTGGTTACTCATCCGAAAATGAATCCTCTTTACCTGGAGCTTTAAAATTTGCTGTTTGCTGGGAAGGTGTATAGCTAAAAGTCAGTTTACACTTAGTCTACATCTGACTTTGGGGATATTTCTTCATAAGCAAACAAAAGTGTATTTTCTGTGCAGTTCACACCCCTTGATTACTGGATCTGGATGTCAGAAAGCAAAGCTCACATTTTGTAATTAACCTCCATGCCCCGTTTTGGCTGGCAGAGTGCTGCAGGAAGCCGAATGCTGTCATGGATTCTGGCCACGCCCACCCTGGCCACAACCCAGTGACGTGCAGTCAGGGGAGGCAGGGGAGGCAGAGCCTCACCACACTCATCATGAAAATAAAAAAGAATTACTCCAGGAAGCCGTGAAAGTGGCTGGGAGAGGCGTGCGGCTTGCTTTAGCCTCCCTGGACATCTCAGCAGCAGCCCCAAGTGTGCCGATCTCGCCATTTTTTACATCGGGCGAGCCCAGGATCCTTGCAAGAGGAATGGGACCACGTGTGCAGGAGGCTCCTCAGCTCCAGCCTCAATCAGCGCACCCGCGGTCCCCTTCATCTTGCCTCAGGAAGGAGGGGAATGGGACCACTTGTGCAGGGGAAGGGGATCGCGGCTCTGCTAATCTGAGGCTGTGCGCTGAGGAGCCGCCTGCACACGTGGTCCCATTCCCCTTGCAAGGATCCCGGGCTCGCCCGATGCAAAAAATGCCTAGGTACCATGTTTCCCCGAAAATACAACCTGTCCCGCGCTCACTGACCTAGCGTTATCCCAAAAGCGCCAAGTTACAGGAGCCGGGGGTGGGGGGAGTGCTCGCGTTGCTTGTCGCCTTCGGTATACCGCTAGGTTGGGGAGTGGCGTTCTGTCCGGCCAGAGTGGAGAGTTGCGGGGCGGCTGCTCTCTTGTGAACTGGCTCCCGAAGAGCCGGGCACAGCCTCAGGGGCAAAGCAGCCATGAGGTAACCATGCTCATGAGCAGCCGCCCGGCAAATGCCCTCTCCAGCCGGGAAAAGCGCCATTCACTGACCTCAGCAGCCGCCCGGCAAATTCCCTCTCCAGCCGGGAAAAGCGCCATTCACTGACCTAAGGGGTACCAAGCCCTTGCGCAGCTCTCCCAGGCCATCGCCGCTGGCTGCTGCTGCCCGCCGCCGCCCGCCGCCGCCCCGCTCTGCTCCGCGCATAACTTCCAAACTCCAAAACTTCCAGCATCGGCCACTCTAGGAGTGCTCTCTATGGTGGGCCGGCTGCTGGAAGACTCTCTCCGGAAAACTCTCTGTCCGGCAGCCGGCCCACCATAGAGAGCACTCCTAGAGCAGCCGATGCTGGAAATTTTGGAGTTTGGAAGTTATGCCCGGAGCGGGGCGGCGGGTGGCGGCGGGCAGCAGCAGCCAGCGGCGATGGCCTGGGAGAGCTGCGCAAGGGCTTGGTACCCCCTAGGTCAGTGAATGGCGCTTTTCCCGGCTGGAGAGGGAATTTGCCGGGCGGCTGCTGAGGTCAGTGAATGGCGCTTTTCCCGGCTGGAGAGGGCATTTGCCAAGCGGCTGCTCAGGTCAGTGAATGGCGCTTTTCCCGGCTGGAGAGGGAATTTGCCGGGCGGCTGCTCAGGTCAGTGAATGGCGCTTTTCCCGGCTGGAGAGGGCATTTGCCGAGTGGCTGCTCAGGTCAGTGAATGGCGCTTTTCCCGGCTGGAGAGGGAATTTGCCGGGCGGCTGCTGAGGTCAGTGAATGGCACTATTCTCAGCTGGAGAGGGCATTTGCCGAGCGGCTGCTCAGGTCAGTGAATGGCGCTTTTCCCGGCTGGAGAGGGAATTTGCCGGGCGGCTGCTGAGGTCAGTGAATGGCGCTTTTCCCGGCTGGAGAGGGAATTTGCCGGGCGGCTGCTGAGGTCAGTGAATGGCGCTTTTCCTGGCTGGAGAGGGCATTTGCCGGGCGGCTGCTCGTGAGCATGGTTACCTCATGGCTGCTTCGCCCTTGAGGCTGTGCCTGGCTCTTCGGGAGCCAGTTCACAAGAGAGCAGCCGCCCGGCAACTCTCCCCTCTGGCCGGACAGAACGCCACTCCCCAACCTAGCGGTATACCGAAGGCGGCAAGCAAAATGAGCGCTCCCCCCACCCCCGGCTCCTGTAACTTGGCGCTTTTGGGATAACGCTAGGTCAGTGAGCGCGGGACAGGTTGTATTTTCGGGGAAACACGGTACCTAGGCATTTTTTGCATCGGGTGAGCCCGGGATCCTTGCAAGGGGAATGGGACCACGTGTGCAGGCGGCTCCTCAGTGCACAGCCTCAGATTAGCAGAGCCGCGATCCCCTTCCCCTGCACACGTGGTCCCATTCCCCTCCTTCCTGAGGCAAGATGAAGGGGACCGCGGGTGCGCTTATTGAGGCTGGAGCTGAAGAAACTTCTCCGTTTGGGCTGCGCCCGTGCGATCGGAGCAACCACGTGGTTTGATGACGCAACCACGTGGTTTGATGACATCACCAGCCTCACCAGTCATAAACCTCACCGCACGTCACTGCCACAACCACATCCCTGGCCATGCCCCTGGATCTCTGAGGTCAAACACAACTCTGATGCGGCCCTCAATGAAATTGAATTTGACACCACTGTTCTACAGTAGCCACAATTGGCTTCCTTTTGTATCAATAATAAAGCTACTCTCAACCTTTCAGAAATGCTTTAGATTAATTGGAGAGGCGGAAAATGGGACCGGAGAAAGACTGAAAGGGGTAATATGATTGGACCTTATAAAATAGAAGAACTCTAAAAATATTGCAAGCAGCTAAATCAGCATACAGAGATACCTGTCTTGGGGTCCTTGGTGGTCTCTAGCCTGGTTGTTTTCCTGCTGATGTTTCATTACTCAAACTAAGTAACATCATAAGTGCTGATTTATTATTTGGGTAGTAAAACATTTGCAAACAACAAGCAAGCTCAGAGACCATCATTTGAGCTACAAGTATTGTCCTTTATCAGTACCTGTATTAGTTCACAGCACTATCAGTTGGAGCCATTTCAGAAATCAAAAAATAACCTCCTCTGGGGGGAAATCCATCTTTTCAGTTAATAATCTGATAGCTTTTGTGAATAAATCACAAGAATATTATTTGTTTATGTGTTTATATGTTTATTTATTTATTTGCTCCTCAATTAAGCTGGATCTTAGGAATAACCAATACAGAAACATAAAATACAAGCAATATAAAACTCCAATAAAAACTAAAGCACAAAATAAAATCAGTCCCCAAAGATCCTCAGGGGAAGCCAGTTCACTTCTCTTACCACCTTCCAGAGGACCATCCCAGTTGGTACCATCTTTATTTCAGAAGGTCATCTATTCCACACAGAGAACACTCACTGGGGATGGGGTGGAGGGAGTTTGTTTTCCTTTCACACCTGTTGATAGGTAGGTGGGAGGTCCTGAGCAGACATTCTCTGAATATGTGGATAAAGGCTGGCAGATTCAATCAGCAAAAGTCACTTAAATGCCCAGGCACTAAATCATTTGCGTGTTAACTTATAGTTTTGAATAATTCTCTATCAAGACTTTGAGCTATCAAGGATTTCAGCCTCTTGGTAAGACTGCCAGCATCACAGTTAAAAACACACAACTGGAGAATCTATTCCTCCTACTTAAAGTAACAGATGCGCCCCTGAGTACTTATTGTGTTGACTGTTCTTTTCTGTTACAGCGTTCGGTGCTGTTTATGCCTTACCAACTCATCAGAGGTAGAGCAGTCACAGCTGAACCAAATCCTCCTCCTGTTCCACCGACTTACGATAATGTGGTTACCAGTGACGTGCGGTGAGGTTTATGACTGGTGAGGCACTGACACAGTGCTGGGTTTCAAATATTTTTAGACTTGTGGACTTCAACTCCCAGAATTCCACAGCCAGGCATGCTCAGTTCCAATTTAAAGCGACAGCATTTGTTTTTCTCCTTTGCTCCTTCTTTCTTTTTCTTTTTCTTCTCCTTCCCCTCCTTCCTCCCTCTCTCCCTTCCTCCCCCTCTCTCAAACACACACACACACACACACACACACAGAAGTTGGATTGGACTATCTCTCCTACCCCTTCCCTCTCTCACTCACTCTCAAACAACCCCCCCCCCCCACAAAAGTTGGATTGGATATCTTTTCCTGTGGCTTGAAAGCAGCTCCTCTGCCATCCCCCCCCCCCCTGCTTCCTTTTCCAAACACCTCCACCATTGCAAATGCAGCCTGCTGTCTGGGTGGGAAATGCCTGGAACACAATAAAGCCCACCCACCACCTCCTGCTGGCAGGCTGGGGTGAGAGGAGAGGCAGAGAAGCTGGAGGGGAGCCGAACCGAGCCTTCCAAAAGAAAGAGGCTGGGGGGGAAGTGTGTTTACTACAGCATGGCTCTTTGCCTGGCTTCCTGCCTCCTCCTGTGGTCTCCTCAGTGCTCCCTTGTGCTCTCCCTCCCCAAGTGTAGTTTGATTGCAGGTGGAGCCACGTTGCCTTTTCAAACTTGTAATCAGTGAAGCTGGGCTAGATTTTTATATAGTTTTATCCAGCTGTGTGTTTGAGAGAGAGAAATGAATGGGGGCCTGGGGAGGAAGTCACTACACTTGGGGAGGGAGAGCACCAGTGAGGTTAAGCAGAGTCATCCACGGTGAGGCAACAACTAGCTCAGCTTTCTCCTTTTACTTTTTTTTTTCATGATGAGAGTGGTGAGGCTGTGCCTCACCTGCCTCACCTGACTGCACGTCACTGGTGGTTACCAAATCTCAGTAAAACAAGAAGGAAAAATGAGAATTGTTCGCAAATGAGGTTTCAGGAGATGCATTCCTTTTTAAATGTTTTTTAATTTTGTTCGTACAAACTTCACATCTTTGCAACACATTGCATTTTTTACATATCTGCTGTGTCTGTTTTATCTATACAAATAAATCTTTTATAACTATGACTTTATATATTTGTGCATTTACATTATTTCATAACAGTTTTTACTACATTTACATCATTTTGTATAATATATAATATATTGAATATTTTTTAACTATGACTTTTTAGATTTGTGCATTTACATTATTTCATACATTTTTTTCATTCTATATATAATATTCTATATATTCAGTTTATATATAATATTCTATATATTCAGTTTTTACTACATTTATGTCATTTTGTATAATATTTATTTGGTATAGTCTATCACGTGCTTTTATCTTTTAATCATTTCCCAGTTTTGTAATTGTCTATTGATTTGTTGATCTTTCTTCCTTTCTTTTTGGCTTTCCTGCTCCCCACCCCCCTTCTTCTAGCCAATTGTACAATAAATCCCATGTGGAGTAGTATTCAGATTCTTCTTTCTCTTTTAGTTCTTTCATGAGCCTATCCATCTCTGCACATTCCAATTTTTTTTAATTCCATTTTCTTCCGTTGGTGTATAATTATTTTTCCAGTTTTGTGCAAATGTAATTCTCGCTGCTGTAATTATGTGTATAATTAAGTATCTAATATTTTTTTCATAATTTCCTTTTATAATCCCTAACAAAAATAATTCAGTTTTTAGTGCAATTTGGTGTGTAGTAATCTCCTCTAGCCAATCTTTTATTTTTTTCCAATACTTTTTCACAGATATGCATGTCCACCACCTATGATAGTATGTTCCATGTTGTTGGCTGCATTTCCAGCAGATAGATGAACACTCCGGAAACATTTTTGCAATTCTCGCTGGTAGAAGGTGCCATCTGTAGAACATTTTGTACATGTTCTCTCTATATGCTGTTGCCAATGTTAATTTGTAATTTATTTCCCAATTTTTTTCCCATTCCGCCAATTCTATACTATACCCAAAATATATTGCCCATTTTATCATCGTTTCTTTCACATTTTATTCTGAGGAGATGCATTCCATATTACTTAATTTTCTCCAGCTTGCTGGTTTATTTTTCAATTATAACCTCTAAACACCAAATTAAATGGTGAAAAGTTTGGAAAGTGCTTCTATTTTACTTGATACCTAGTTATAAAGCTTCTCAAGGAGCAAGAACTTGGGTTGGAAATCATCTGTGTATTTATGAGGAAGTTCTCTCTCTACAGTGGGTGATGGAGGCTTTTTATTACCCTTTTGTTTATACTCTGGATGACGGGTTGTTGTTTTTTTTGTTTTTGTTTTTGACAAATATGGAACTAAGTAGGAGATGTGATGCAGATAAAAACAGCTACTTAAATTAAAACACAAATTATTAATAAAACATGTCATTGACACTGTTAGGGATGTAACCCTAGGCTTGGCTTGGCAATGTATATAAGGTATGATTACTTTACTGTTACTTTAAATGCTTAAGAGATGTAATTGGTTTGTTACCTCAAGCAGCCATAAGAGAGAGCCAGAATGGCTGTTAGCTCTCTGTTTTGTTAGATGTTGACCATACCACTCTCATTACGATTCTCTGCATACTCGCTCTTCTAACGGGGAGCTTAATTACTTAACACTGGTTATAGGCCCAGTGTACCCTGTGTACCCAGAGTGTTCCAGACATAGTTAAAAAGAGAGTTGGTATTGGTACGCATTACCGTATACAGAGAGCTGTTTAGTTTATAAGTGTTTACTATTATTGAGAAGATGGCACACGCAGCATCAGCAAATTTATCACCAATAACCCGGTTGGATGGAACAAACTATATTTCCTGGTCAATGAAGTGCAGCCTAATCCTGTGTACTGAAGAATTGTGGGATGCTGTACAGAATCCACTGGACGTGACTTCTTGGGATACAGATGACGAGGATGATGCCAAGAAGATAGCAGAGTTTCAAAGAAGCAACAAACGAGTATTGTGTATAATTGGTCTAACTTTGACTGACCAACAGTTAGCTCATATTTGTGGGGAGAATTCTGCAGCAAGATGTTGGGAGAATTTGAAAAAGATATATCTACATGACACTGTAGGTGCACATATACATCTTACCTGCAAACTGTTTAGGGCATGTCTTCTGAAGGGTGGAGATATCTTAGCTCATTTAAACTTTATAAAAGGAGTTTTCCAAGAGCTACGTGAAAAGGAACTTATTTTCTCAGAGTTACATCAAGTTTACATCATTCTGTCGTTACCGGATGAGAGTTATGATGATTTTGTATCGTCCCTCAAGGTCCTAACCTGAAATGAACTAACATTGACTGACATAACTGCACGCCTGTTGGAAGAGTCCAGAAGAAGATTGGAAAGAGAACAACTGAGAGAGAAACCACCACAACATGAAGCGTCACCTTCAACTGCCTATACTGTTAGAAAATGTTTTTCTTGTGGGGCAAAGGGACATATAGCTAGATTCTGTAAACATGCAAAACACCAGAATACTAGAAAGGCTAAGAAACATGGTAATGTCAATTTAGGTATGTCTACTTTGACTATCTCTAGAAATGCCATGATTCATGGGTTGTTGATAGTGGAGCATCACAGTGCATTACTAGAAATAAGACTTGTTTTATAAACATGTCTGCCAGCAAGCAATATGTATCTTTGGCAAATGGATGGAGGGTGAAAGCATCTGGTGAAGGTATGGCAAAGTGTTCATTTGTAAATGAGAATTTATCCATGTTGTATATACCTAAACTGAAATTTAATTTGTTATCAGTAAGAACTCTAGTTAACATTGCCTATGTAATAACGTTTAGGGGAGATAACTGTATCATAGAAAAAGAAGGTAATAGGATTACTGCAAAATTAACAAATGGTTTATATATTATAACTGACGACCATACTGCTAATTCAGTGTATGATAATGTGAAGCTACATGATGAATGCATACATCTGCTACATAGGCGTATGGGGCACATTAATTTCAAAACACTGCAACAAACTGTAAAGTTGTCAGAGGGAGTAAAATTAAAACCTTGCAGTAAGTTTTTAAATTGTAATGTATGTAGTAAGAAAAAGAGCAGGGTTACTCTAGCAACTTAATGGGTTTAAAACAAAGGAACTTTTGGAAGTTGTTGTTGCTGATCTAATTGGACCTATAAAACCCAGTTTGGGAGGTGCCTGTTATGTTTTGAGTATCATGGATCATTACTCAAGATATGGTTTCTGCTACTTAATGAAAGACAAGACAGAAACATTTCAACAATTTTTTGGTTGAGATTTGCGGAAATAAAGATAAAAGCCAAGGTTATTACTGTAGTTACTGATAATGGGACGGAGTTTACAAATTATAAATTCCAAACTATGTTAAAAACAGCTGGTATTGAGCATAAACGTTCTGCTCCTTACAGACCGCAACATAATTCGTTTGTAGAACGAAGGGGGCAAACGTTACAAGCTATGACTAGAACCATGTTAGCCGATTCAGGATTGCCTGAAACATTATGAGGTGAAGCCATAATCATTTACTGAACAATGTTGTAAATGCTTCTACTGGAGAGGTACCATTTACTCGTTGGCATGATAGGAAACCTGATTTGAGCTACTTGCACACGTTTGGAATTCCTGCATGGGTGCATATTCCAGCACAGATTAGATTAAAGGGACAAACTCATGCAAGGCAGTTAATATTTGTTGGTTATTGGCAGGGTGAAATGTGACTCAGAAATATAAACCACCGATTCATTGAATTCCATCACGGTGATTGGTTGAGTCGGACGTGTCCAGATATCTGTGATCAAAGCATCAAACCATGTTAGAAAATTACATGCCTCTGAAACACAAGCATATTCAGCTTCAGTAGATGAACAAGAAACAAAATTCTGTTTTCTCACTTGCCAGTAAACAGGACATCCATTCAGGAACATCATGTAACCTGAAGTACTTTTGCATGATTTCTTATCACTTGCCCAATCAGAATCTGCATAAACAACATAATTCTGCATAATCAGTATGTGTTGGTTCTAACAATAACTTCATGTGTTTAGTGTGTTTCAGGTATTTCAATAACTTCTTAACACATGTCCAATGAAATTGTTTTGCCTTACCTATGTGTTGAGATAAGAGATTAACACTAAGTGCAATGTTGGGTCTGGTCCAACTACTAATGTATAACAGTGACCCAATGACTGAACGATAAAGTGTTTGATCTTCAAACTCAGGACTTAATTCATGTGTCAAGTTGTGAAAATCCGTTTGCATGGGTGTTTTTGTTGTGTTCGCATCCTTCATGATGCAAAATATGGTCAATTTTTCCTCTTGTGAAAGACTAAACCCCTTCTGTGTTTTTTCAATCTGAACACCTAAATAAGTGCTAATATGACCTAAAGATTTCAATGTCATCTCTGCAAAATTTTTGCAAAAATCTCACTCATTTTCTTATTTGGACCAATATAAACAATATCATCAACATAAACAAGAATTATCTCATATGCATTGTTAGATCTTTTTGTAACACACATTCATCAGTTTTGGACTTAATAAAGCCCATTGAATTTAGTTTGTCAGTAAGACATAAGTACCACATTAAACCTGACTGTTTCAGACCATAAAGACTTTTGTTTAGGAACCAGGTATCCCCTTCTTGCTGTTGGAATCCTGGAGGGCTTCTCACATAGATCTCTTCATCTAGGTCAGCATGTAGATAAGCTGTGTCCACATCAAACTGGAAAACTTCTAAACCAAGAATAGTTGCAGTGGTTAAAGCAATTTTTACACTCTCAGTTCTGACTGTCGGTGAGTAGGTGTTTGTGTAGTCCTCAGGATAACATTGAGGAAAACCCTGAGCTACAAGTCTAGCCTTGTACAATGACTCACCATTTGGTTTCTTCTTGATTTTGTAAACCCATTGAGTGCCAATGACTTTTTTGTTTGTTGGAGGTTTTGCAGGTGTAAATACATTAAGTTTCTTTAAACTGTCCATTTCATCCTGCATTGCCTGATACCATTTCTCTTGCTCTGAATCAGGAAGCTGTTTGATTTATGTGAACGTATCAGGAGGAAGTGTAACATTGCAAATCAAAGGCAAGGGTGTTTTTGTCAGTTGCCACGAATATCGCTGTGGAGGGGTTCCTTTTGTGACCCTCTTGGAACATCTCGGAACAACAGTCCATTCTTCTTCTGCTTCGTCCTCATCCTCACATTCATCGCTAGCATCAGCATCCGCGGCTTGCGAAGATGGAACATCAGGTTGTGAAGAAGTAGATCGAATATCTGCCTTTGAACCTTGGTCATCAGGCTGCGTGGTATATTCAACATTGTCTCTAGGAAAATAAACTCCAGGATCATTGGAATGAATCCTGGACCAGTCAATATCTTCCTCAAAATTAGCAGATTGTGAAATCACAATTACATGTTTAGGATCAATAAATTTGCTCCATTTTGAATTATCATCAATGCCCATAAATCTCAGTCTCTTTGCTGCTGGACCTCTTTTTCTTCTTTGAGATAAGGGAATGTTCACCATAGTATATGAACCAAAAATGTGGAGGTTCTTGAGATTGGGCTTGTAGCCATACATCATGAAGAAAGCAGTTTGATTTTTTACACTGCTCCAAGTACGGTTGACAATGTAATTTGCCTATTTGATAGCTTCACCCCAGTATATGTTACTGAGATTGGCGTCTTCTTGGAGACAACTCATCATGGTTTGTAGGATCCCTTGTCTTCATTCTGCGACTCCGTTATGAGCCGGTGTGTATGGAGCGGATATCTGATGAAAAATTCCATTCTTACGTATCCAGTCCTGGAAACGCTGAGACATGAATTCGGCATCACGGTCACTCTGGATTCTGGTGATGCGAACTTGGTATTGGGTAGAAACAAATGCTGCAAAGTCTTTAAATATCTGAAAGGTCTCAGATTTCTCTTTCATAGGATATACAAATCCATATCTAGAATGATTATCAACAATTGTTAGAAAATACTTTTTATCACCAATTGTTGGTGAAAAAGAACCCACTATGTCAGTGTGTACCAAATAAAAAATGCATGCTGACAGGTGTGTAGCGTGTTTGGGAATGGCTGCTGCTTTGGATTTAGACTTCTTGCAAACTGCATACTCCAAAAACACCTCACACTCCTTTAGACCCAAACCTTTTGCGAACTCCGGCATTTTCCTAAGAACACGAAAACTGGCGTGCCCCAATCCTCTATGCCACTTGTGGATACACTTGGAATGCAAAGATTTACCAGTTAGTGAATTTTCAACATTAACAGTTTCATGAGGAACCTCAGGCTTGATCTGAGCAACCTGCTTCCTTATTTTCTGTTTGTTGGCTTTAGGTGTCTTTGGAGTAGCAACAGAATCTCTCACTGAAGCAACTCTCTCTGGGCCTGTGCTTTCCTCTTTTGGAGTTTATATACTTGCCTGTGCTTGTGGTTTAGACTTTGGTTTTATGTAATAAACACACCAATTAGCATGGTTTCAGCAACAATATCTCCATTTTTAACTATGTAACTTGCTTTTTCGAGGTGGTGAACCTGGAACTTTAACATTCTAGACAAGTGACTTTGACTAAGCAAATTACTAGTTGCTGAAGGTATGTAATAAACATCAGGGATGACTGCATTGAGCTCTTCAACATAAACAGTTCCTTTTCCCATGACCTTACAATGATGATTGGAGAAAGAATAAAGTTCACGTAGATCAGGTTCAGGCTCGTGCATCTCTGTGAAGATTTCCTTTCTGTAGGTAACATGAAACGCTGCTCTGCTGTCCAAAGTCCACAGAAGCTGTCTGTCATACTCTGGATCAGGTTGTGGATCATTGGTTAAAGCCAATGTGGCGAGTGGAGCTTGTGGATCACGCCTTGGACCACGACGACCTTGTCTTCCGCCTCTACCTCTGCCTCTAGAGTCTGTTCCTCTGGGCTGGAATGTGACGGAAGCTGGAACTCGTTGTGGACAATCCCGGGTGTCATGTCCCATACGGTTACAGATGTAGCATTTTGGCATCCTTGGAGCGTAGGCTCTTCCTCGGAAGGGATGTCTAGCTGGATATTTTGATGCGGGTGGCCGCAAATGTGGCATGGCTAAAAATAAAGCCTCCTCCTCAATTAAAAGTCTGCAAATATTATTGATGGTCCGTTGAGCAATTGGCACATGGTTAATCTTTGCAATGGCATCTTTCCATTCATAATTCAATGAGTTAATGATAATGCTGATCATTTGAACATCATCAATAAAATGGCCTCTTTCTCTCAATTCTCTTTTCATTCCTTTCAGTTTGGTCAAATGCCCACCAATTTGTTCACCAGGTTTCAATTTTGAATCATGGAACTCAGACATGAGCAAACATGAAGATTCAATTGAAATGGGCCTGTAGCAATCTTCCAAATGGGCCCAAATTTGTTGGGCTGTTGCATTAGGCGGAAAAATAACCTGCAGTTCAGTATCCATGGACATTAATAATGTTGTGGAAGCCTTAGTCTCTAAGTCTCTTATTGCAGGGGTCCATGGCTGGGCAGGAGGATTAAACACCATACAATGGGTACCTTCTCTGCGAAGCAAAATTGAAACCTCACTGACCCAGGCTTTATAATTTTGTCCTGACATTTTTAGTTTTGACTCACCAGTCAATGGAGGAACAAAAAATGCCTGTTGAGGGATGTGCATTTGAAAAGCTTGCTGCTGTTGCACCTGTGGTTGCTGAAATCTGACAGCTGGGGCTGGGGCTTGATGAGGAATAAAAGCATGGCTTGCTGGAGGCTGCATTAAGTACTGTCGTGCTCCATCTGAGAAGGCATGTGCACCACTGGTGGGAGGGGGCTGAAAATTTGGCCTGTGTAGGCACTTGATGCTTTGCAGCCTGAATATATGAGTAATCTGTTCTATGTAGTAAATTATTTCTGTCAGGAGATGGTGCTATGGTTACATCTTTTGGCTGTAATATTTCTGCCTGCGTGGCATGTGCAATTGGAGAACAAAGGAGATCATGTGGCAATTGTGACGTGTGCACATTTCTCTGTTCTGATTTGCCTGACATAATATCCTCCAGGGAGTGTGTCTTAGGCTTTGGAGAAGAAGGCAAGTTTTCTGAAATTTGAAAAGCATGGGAATCCCTCTTCTCTGACTTAAGCATGGAATAAGCCCTTTTGGCTTGAAACAACTCATTTTCAAAAAATTATATGTGATCACGATAGCTTTTCATAGCTTGCTCAGAGGTGCAGAGAGAATCATACATATCTCCTTCTGTGTGGGAGTGAAATTTCTCCAGCTGTGAAAGCCTTGGCCTGGCACCGAGCGTTTCAAACTCAATAAGATTTTAGGAGCATGCATAATCAGAAGGGGTCACTGACCACGGTCTGGGTACGTCATCTTCTGGAGCAGCTCTATCTTGTTGAGATCTGTGTCCCACAGCAGATTCTTCATCCGGTCCGGTTGCTGGAGCAAGCGGGGCTTCGAGGGTTGTAAATCTTTGTAAAATACTTTCCTTCTCTTCATTGGAGAGGCTGAAAATATCTGAATGCCTTGCAGAGAATTCTTTTTGTTTTTCTTCTTCTTAGGCATCTTAGAAGCGTTCCTCAGTCGCTATAAATTATCTGTCTAAATTAGCCTATTACGCTTATCTTTAAAAAATAACAAAGCAAGAGAAAAACCATAAATCAACCATCATGTGTTACCATTGTGTCAGGGTGTGAATTCCGCCCTGAATTAATGAGGTGTGAATCTTGGCATTCCTTGTAGTATACTTTTGAAATAACCGAAAATAAACCCGAGGCATAATCTAATAAAAGAACTTTTAATGTAAATAAAATAAAAATACAAACTTACTAACTAAATTAATCACATCTTTGGCAGAGCTCCTTTGCCTGCCTGCATAAAGACAAAGGAAGGAAGAAGTAGTTATGTGATGTAATGACATGTGCAGTAAATCATTTGCTGATAAGAAGACAGTTCATTGCTGCACAGAATAACTCAGAATGCAGGTACAGCTGGGAAACCAAATAAACCCAATGACAGTTATAACTCAAACCATAGATCTTATAGTTTCTGGGAACTAGGGACAATTAAGATCTATCACAGTGCAAATGCGAAGTTTTTAGAGCATGTTGGTTGGGATAACTGGAAATAAACAACGATGAGGTAGTAATTGAAACCAGAGTGGATCAAAATAATATATCAGGAATACCATAAACGTGTGATGAAGGGAAGTAGTCTACTCAGGAGGAGGAAGTGTTAAAGCAGGAGGACGTTCAGGATAGTCCACCAATAAGCCCTGAGTTGCCCAGAAGGTCAACGCGTGTAATGCCGCCACCTGATAGGTATCAGGCATCTGTTGCAGGTAAGGTGGATAAGATACCTGCTGCATACCATGAGCTGACTACGTATCCAACTGAGGACAAAAAAGTAGGGCAAACTGAAATGAACAGTGAGTTTAAGTCATTGCAGGATCTGGGAGTGCTTGACAAGACTGATTTACCTTCAAGTAAATATGCAAGGGGACGCAAACAGGTTTATAAGCGTAAAACTGGAGTGAATGGGAATTATGTAAACCATTATGGATGGAAATTATGTAAAAACCCCGATGAGTTAGATGATGTTGATATAAAAAGGTTCTATGTGTGATAAAGGATGCATTATGCAATGTATCTTGAACCTACATTATGTACTGTATTGTGTGTTAAAATCAAACATAAACAATGTTGTGATGTTTATGGATTGAGAATGTGAAGTTGTGTGTAAATACATTGACAACCCAAGAGGGGAGAATGTTAGGGATGTAACCCTAGGCTTGGCTTGGCAATGTATATAAGGTATGATTACTTTACTGTTACTTTAAATGCTTAAGAGATGTAATGGGTTTGTTACCTCAAGCAGCCATAAGAGGGAACCAGAATGGATGTTAGCTCTCTGTTTTGTTAGACATTGATCAGTGTATTTTGAGGTATTGTGGTTTGCTACTGTTTAGCTATACTTTGTGTGTTAGACTGACTATTTTGATAACTGAATTACGGAACCATGCATGACTTGGACTATTAACTGGACTCTGAATACCTCTATATTTCCACATAGTAAACTACTATATTTTTATACTATTCAGTGTCTCTGTATGCTGGTTTGTGCATGTTCTTCCATACAACTCTCATTACGCTTCTCTGCATACTCGCTCTTCTAACGGGGAGCTTAATTACTTAACAGACACAATACAGGTAGTTCTTGACTTATGAAGGCAATTTGGACCAGAACGTCCATTGCTAAGTGAGTCAGTGTAAGTGAATTATGCCAGATTTATGACCTTTTTTGGCACTGTTGTTAAGTGAATTATTCTGGTTGCTAAGTGAATCTGTTTTCCCACACTGACTTTTAAAATCCAGCTGGGAAGGTCACAAACAGCAATCACTGACTCTGGCATGCCATAAATGTCATACACACAAGCTGGTTGCCAAGCATCTTGAGTTCTGATCACATGACCATGGGGATGCTGCTATGTGTGAGGACTGGTCATGAGTCTCTTTCTTTCAAGTCTGTTATAACTTTGAATGGTCGCAAAATGATCAGTTGTAAGTTGAGAACTATATGTAATAGTGGTGGCTAATCACTATGATCCCAAAGCAAATTACAAGAAGTTTGCATATAACAAAAATATTCCATATTGTTAGGACACTTAAGCTGATCAAAAACACAGATTCCATGCAAATTGCCATTGTTTGATTTTTTGACTCCCTCTCCAACAGGGGAAGCTGTAAAGTCATTCATTAGCTGCAACTTTGAAGAGTTTACAGTTGTGCAAACGTACAATTCCAAAATCAAAGCCATTCATACTTTAAGAGAAGGTATGTATCTGTGTGTGTGTGCCAACTGTGACACCTTTACAATCTGTGAACTTGAACTCTCAGAATGTACAGAAGATTAGTTGCTTGCTTATCAATAATTACATGGTGAAAAGTTTGACCCCTGCAATGATTTTTACAGGCATTCAAAATGTACATTTGCCCAGGTTTTGAGGTTTAGGTTGATAGGCAACATCCTGAATGCAATCTAGCCACATTTGTAATGAGGTCACTCTTACTTCCTGTCTTCTGAGATTGTGGTGAGATTCACTGGATGCAGCTCAGAACTGACACCCTGGAAACTGTGCTGTAAGTGTTAGGAATGGAGTCCAATAAATTGAAGGAAAAGGGTTTCATTTGAAATGTGTGAATGTGCTTCAGAAAATGAGCAAAAGATACCCCTTTCATTCTAACCTGAGTCATGTAAATCCTTTTCCTTGAGAAACCAGCCATTGGAATAATAAGCTGAAGGAAAGAAGGAAAGAAGGGAGGGAGGAGGGAGGAAGGATGCTGAGATGGGTAGCGGGTGGCATTCTATAAGAAAGGCTGATTATAATGTAAGTACAACCGTGTTGGATGGAGCGGGGGCTTTACAACTGCCTATCTAACAACTGCCTACTTGCTGTAGTTGCTCTTGGGTGGAAAATAAAGAACTTAATTCATGCAACTGCTTGTTTTCATTTTCATTGCAGCTCAGAAATGAACTTAGTAAGGAAAACAAATTCAACTTGTTACATCCTGAATCTAGCCACAGCTGAATTGATGTCACCCTATTTCCTTTCTTATGCTTTGTTTTGTGGGTAGATTCAGTGGGTGCAGTTTAGAAGAAATGTGTTGAGAAATATTCTTATAGATGTATAGGAGTCAAATGAATGGAAGGAACAGGATTTCATTTGATCCAGGGTTCCACTCTGTAATTTCTGCAAGATTAATAGGGCGCTTCTGAATATCCCTTTCATTGCTAACTAAGCCCTATAAAGATGAATAGATGCCTAATCCAACTGGAGTTGCCCTCCCCCCACCTCCTTTGGACAAATCAACCCCTGGGGGCAGACTTATAATCATTCTCTTTGAGCAAAGTGTTCCCAGATTTAAATTAAGGCAGAGGGATTCAAGACCACTTCTCAGGTGTGTTTATGTTTGCAAAGATCTTCTGTAGATAACAATTTCTTTATGATTTATGTTGATTCCTCATTCTGCTTGAATAGGGGTAGAGGTAATAACTTATATCTTAATCAGTGCCATGCCTACAATAGTACAGTAAAGCAGATGGCTTCGGATGGAAGAAGACGGGGGATTGGAATAAGACAAGAACTGATACTCAAGGCTTCCAGCAAGCTTTTCTACAGCTTTGGTTCTAGGATATGAGGCTTGTATCACAGATGCAACTTGGTGCTTTGCTTGGGTCCAAAATATTTGGATAATTTCTCCCCCTTGTAGTACCTCCTATAATGAAAACTTATATAAAATATTTGATAGATGGCACTTACCACTGGCTAGGTTAGCTAAAATGTTTAAAAATATGTCTAGTAAATGTTGGAAATGTAATAAAATAAACGGGCACATAGTATAATATGTGGTGGACTTATGGTAAAGCAAATTGTTTTGGGAAAAAATACAAAAATGGCTAGAAAATATGATAGGAAAGCATGCAGATCTTAAACCTGAACTATTCTTATTCGGTATAATATCTGGTAAACATGATAAGAAAAATATGTATTTAATATTGCATATCTTGGCAGCAGCGAGAATTTTATTTGTGCAATGCTAGAAAAATGAAGAAATACCACCGGATGAAGAAATAATTAAGATGATCTAGACTGTGCAGAAATGGACAGACTGACATTAAAAATTAAACAGAAAGAAGATACAGAATATTATCAAACATGGAATCTTTTTTATCAGTGGGTGGAAAAAGGGTGGAGATGTAATATGTATTGTTAAGCAAATTAAATACCCAGACAAAGCGATGTTTATTAAGCACTAAGACAGTGATGGTGAATGTTTTTCTGCTCAGGTGCCAAAAGGGTGCCCACCCATAATGCACTGCCCTCCCCACCCCAGTGCATGCACACACAACTCCCACGTATGAGCGCAGGCCTCACTGAAGCCTTTGGTGACAGAAACGCTTGTTAAATGAGGAGTGCTTGTAGCTTGAGTGCTGGAAGACACTCTGCCTCCTCCTGAGCAGAAGGAGATTGCTTAAGGTGAGAATGAGCACATCCACACAGCCTCCTGACTTTGCCTCAAAAGCTTCTTGAAGCCATTCTTTAAGGACTCATCTGCATGATACAGCCTATCTCTCATTTCCATTCCATAGCTGAGGGCAGCTACCATTGGCTTTCTCTCATTCAAGGTGGAAATCATGCTTTACAACTTCCCTTATCACAGCCCTTGTTATACACACAATCTGCATTGCTTCACTGATAGCATGGTTCTTGACTTCCATCCGGAGGCATCTGCGGTTGTGATCAGTGATGGGTTCAGCAGTGACCCAGACCTGCCACGTCCCCCGAACCGGTTCTCCGGGAGATGCCATAGGAGCTGCCATCTTGTTTTTTGCTTCTGCACATGCGCAGAACAATTTTTATTTAAGTGTGCATGTGTGTGCAATGCGCCCACGAGCAAACTGGCAGTGCCTGCCAGAACACACCCTGGTTGTGATGGTAGACAGACATGATCCCAGAAGAGCAGCCCCACCAAAAGTGCATAAAAGCAAAAAAACCAAAGCAAAACTGCTGTGTATCTGTCTCCTTTCAGCACAGTTTTAATTTCCCAGCAGGCCAGTTGCTCTGTGGGTCGGCTCTGTTTCTGTCTGATTGACAGGCTGGTTGCTCTAGGAAGGGAATTCTTTGTGACCATCCCTCTCTACAATGACCTTTCTGTCAGCCCTGGATAGAAGAGAAAAGGCCCAATGGGCAGGTCACCCTGTGAGGCATTCCTTGGGACCAGGTTTCTGCTCAGTGGTCTTTCTGTCAGAGTCAAACAAAATTGTAGAGCCTGTAGACACAGCATTCCATGAAGGAAAGGATATGAAACATGCTCAGGATATGTCAGCTGGTTCAATCGATCGACTTGAATGAGAGCTTAGTGAAAAATATCATTCTCTCACCATCTATGTTAATGTTATTTTCCATTGATGGCTTCTAATGCAGGGAGAGACAACATCTCGGCATTTATCAACGCATATCAAAATGTCAATTGCTACATCTGAAATGAAAATGAAATTGATTTTTTAAAAATGTTATTGTTAAAAAAATATTGTTTAAACTTGTTTAAAAATGAAAGGCTGTTCTGCCAACCTAGCAGTTCAAAAGCATGTAAAAATGCAAGTAGAAAAATAGGGACCACCTTTGGTGGGAAGATAACAACGTTCCGTGCTCCTTTGGTGTTTAGTCATGCCGGCCACATGACCACAGAGATGTCTTTGGACAGTGCTGGCTCTTCGGCTTTGAAACGGAGATGAGCACCGTCCCCTAGAGTCAGGAACATCTAGCACATATGTGCGAGGGGAACCTTTACCTTTACCTTAATGTTAAAAAAGCTGATACCTGAGTTTGCAATCTCTCGTGAGATTTCAGTGGCCAAATGTGATCTCACAAGTTTTCAGCTTCCCGTATGATTATGGCCTCTATTTTTTTCATTAATTTGTACATATTTCAATTATAATTTAATGATGGAAGGTTGTGATTTTCAGAGAAGGAAGATTTGGACCATATACCATATTTTTAGAACTATAAGACGCACTAGAAGTATTCAAAGAGGTGTTACTGAAAGCAAAAATACTGGATTCTTGGTCGGAGGCCCATATAACTCTTACCCAAAAGAAGAAACAGACTTGAAGCAAATAAAGAACTATAGACCAATCTCTTCATTAAATGTGGATTATAAAATGTTTGCATCAATAATGGCGGAAAGACTTAAAAGACTGTTAAGTGAATTTATACACTCAGATCAAAATGGTTTTTACCCAAGAGACAAATTAGAAATAATATGCAAATTATATCGAATGCATTAGAATATTATGAAGGGAAACAAATGGCATTGTTATTTTTGGATAATAATAATAATAATAATAATAATAATAATAATAATAATAATAATAATAATAATAATAATAATAATAATAATAATAATAATAATAATAATAATAATAATATTTAATGCTTCTAGACCGCCCCTTCTCCCGAAAGGGACTAGGGGCGGTGTACAGTTCGTACAAAATATAACAAGATACAATAAAATTAAGTATGTACAGTTGACAAATTGCTATGGAGGAGGTTAAAAAGCAGTTAAAAGAACTGTACAAAGCAGATATAAAATAAATTCAAACCCCTAAAAACAAATACAGAAAATTAAAAAACCCCTAAAATAACCAGATATAATACATTTGCCAGGAGGGACAGTTGAATTATGCCAGGCCTGCTAATCGGAACAGGTGGGTCTTCAGTTTTTGCCGGAAGGAGCGGAGGTCAGAAGTGGTTCTAATGTCGGGGGGGAGGTCATTCCAGAGGGTTGGGCCCATCACAGAGAAGGCCCTACTCCTCGGTGTCGCCCGCTGGCATTGCCTAGTGGACGGCACCAGGAGAAGTCCCTCCCTGTGTGAGCGTATTGGCCACAGGGATGTATGTGGGAGGATGCAATCCCGCAAGTAACTAGGTCCCGTGCCATGGAGCGCTTTAAAGATGGTAATCAGCACCTTGAAACGCACCCAGAAAACCACAGGCAGCCAGTGCAGCTCGCGCAGGAGAGGTGTTACGTGGGAGTACATTATGCATAATAATCTTTTGATAATGTTAACTGGAAATTCATGATAATGCAACTGCAAATGATGGACTTTGGGGAGGGATTTATAAATATGGTTAAAACTATTTATAAAGAACAACAGGATAAAGTGATGGTAAATGGAGGTATGACACAAAAAATGCCAATTAGAAAAGGGACCAGGCAAGGGTGCCCACTATCTCTACTATTACTCATATTGACACTAGAAGTTTTGAACAGAAAGATAAGACAAGATAAAGATATAAAAGAAATGAATGTTAAAAAGGAAGAATATAAATTGCAAGCATTTACAGATGATTTGGTATTTATTATTGAAGATCCAATAGGAATAGGTCCATGACTACTAGAAGAAATAGAAGAATATGAAGGAGTGGCAGGATTAAAAATTAATAAAGACAAAAGAAAATTTTTAGTGAAAAATATAACAGAAAAACAGAAAAGGGAAATAACAGATAAATTAGATATTCAAATAGTAAAAAAAGTGAAATATTTGGGAATACAGTTGGCCTCAAGATGTGTAACTATTAAGGAAGATAATTATTATAAACTAAGAAACCAAATTGAAATGGATATAGAGAAATGGAAAAACTTTACATCTATCATTAATGGGAAGAATAGCGGTAATTAAGGTGAATATATTACCAAGAATATTATTTTTATTCCAAACAATATCGATAAAACTGGGAAAAAATACTTCGAAAAACTAAATAAAATAATAGGAAAATATATTTGGCAAGGAAAGAAAGTGAGAATTAATATAAGAATGCTACAAGATTCTAGGATTAGAGGTGAATTTGGTGTACAGAACTGGGAATTATACTATCAAGCGGCAGCTATAATATGGATAAAAGAATGGATACTACTAAGAAATGCAAGGTTATTATCCTTGGAGGGACACTATGCAACTGGGTTGGCACACATTTTGTGGTATGGGAAAAATAGATTACATGGTTACTTTCAGACTGTCCCACCATACCAACCGGTTCTAAAAAGTACAGTAGATTTGAGGAACCTCTTCTACCAAACTGGTTAGAACCAGGAGCAACCCACCCCGGTTTCAGAGGCACTATGTAAGAAATGGTTTATACACAGTATGGGAAAAAGTAACAGAAAAACAATATATGGAAGTACCAATGTGGCTTTCAATGGTAGAGGCTCTGGCACATCTGAATACTAGTAGTATGAAAAAGGTTATTAGGTACAAAGATATATTAACAGTGCAGAGAGAACTAAAACAGAAGAAAGAATTAGAAGAACAAGGGATTGATATAGGATGGTTTAAATAAATTCAAATACAAACAAGATATGGGAAAGATGCTAAAGAGTATGGTTTTAATATGGAAAATTCAGAATTAGATAGGATACTCATGGGAACAGATGAAAAAATGATCGAAAAATTCTACCGTTACTTACTTAGAATATACCTAGACAAAGAAGAGGTCAAAGAAATAATGATAAGGGGCAAAAAACTTTGGATATACAATAGAACTAGAAAAATGGCAACAACTATGGGAAAGGAATTATAATCTGACAATGGCGACAGCATATAAAGAGAATTTATATAAAATGTTTTATAGATGGCACAAGACACCTGAAAGATTAGCAAAAATGTTTAAGGATAAATCAGCTAAATGTTGGAAATGTCACCACTTGCCAGGAACATACGTGGTGGACATGTAGGATGCAAAAAGCTATTGGATTAAAATACAAACGTGGTTAGAGAAATGATACATAAACCCGTAGAGTTTAAGCCAGAGATGTTTTTATTGGGTATTGTATTGAGAAATACAGTAACGAAGATTCATATTTGATTGTAGAAATAATAACAGCAGCCAGAATTGTATTTGTATAAAACTGGAAAGCAGACAAAATCCCATCAGAATGGGAAGTAATAAAGAAGATATTAGATTGCGCAGAAGTGAACAGGTTGACATTGAGAATAAAGGACAAAGAGGAATCAGTGTACTACAGGACATGGGGGGCGATTTTACGAGTGGTTTGAACAAAGGTATAAATAGAAAGAAAAAGGGACAAAACATGAAATGAGTATCTCAGATGATACATGATTAATATAGGGGAAGGGGAAAAATATTAAAATGTAAATATACAGGCGGAAAAATGATATGAATTGACATATGTTAAATAATAATTATAAGAATGTATATCTAAGAATGAATTTGAAAATAAAAATAAAAAACTTTATACAAAAAAAAAACATTCAACCGGAGGGCAATTCCCAAAAAGAGAATTACCAGTATTTTTCTGAATATAAGGCGTACCTTTCCCCCCCTAAAAGAGCATGGAAATGTTGGTGCGTATTATACACCCATTTTTACAGCCATTTTTAACCTCTCGAAGATCCACTCCAACATTCCATTTTTGAGAAAAATGGGTGAAAATGAACTGTTGTTCACAAAAACAGAGGCATTTTTCCCTTCCTCCAGCCCTCAGAAGCACTCTGCAGGCTTCAGCACGACTGGGGAAAGGGAAAAATGCCCCCGTTTTGCAAAAAAACCCGGGGGCATTTTCCCCTTCCCACAAACCCTGCTGAAGCCTGCAGAGTGCTCCTGGGAGCTGGGGAGGATAAAAACTTTTTTTCTTACTTACCTTTTCAAAATCTTAGTGCGTCTTATAGTCCGAAAAATATGGTAGTTCTAAACCTTGGAAGTGCATTTTATTAGTCCTGTTTCCTCCTACAATTTTTCCATTACTCCAGAAGAGAATCCATTCTTGACTTGCTGATACAAATGTAGTTGAGATCAAAGGATTTAATATTGTTTCCCCCCTCTTAGGATAAGTTTTGTTTTGTTTTAATTCAGGATGTTGTCAATCAAATTGTTGTTGTAATCTCTTGTTCTTTCTTTTTTTCTTTCTTCTTGGGCCTACAACAAACAATTATTTTTTTTAAAAAATAATGGTCATTTGTGAAGTGGATTTAAAAGTGATTTTATAAATTTCTCCATCAAAAATCCCACAGGTGCTAATTCAGCCTGTATTTCCTATCTCTCTCTATAAAATCTTGTCCACAACAGAAGGCAAACTCTATACAGAAACTCAGACTTAGTCCAGTTGGAACCTGATAAAACTTTATTTTTTATAAAATCCACATGAAACCTAATTGGTCACCAGAAAAGATAGATACAAGGAAGAACCAGGGTGTTTTCTACTTTCACTGATATATGGACCAATCCCCATAAAATGAACCGAATGTACAATGTCCAATCAGCTCATCTAAATGTCTTGGATCTACTAAGACCTGAACTGATTGACATTACTTTACCATCTTTCTTCTATTATTAAAACTTGCAATCAAGGAGGGAGGGGGTTGGCTAGGAGCTAAATGCTTTCCTCAGATCCTCATAGCTGCTTTACAACACTTAATTTTAGTCAGGTAGAGCAGAGGAAGGGAAATCCATGTGGAATCCATGCCTCCTTTGCCCTAACATCCCATTGAAAATATAATGTGTCCTTCAAGCCCAAGATGACACTTGGTGCCTACATGAGCAAATCCAGGTAGTTTCCTGTCCTGTGGCATTTCTTTAACTACTCTGTATATCCTTCCAAGCAATCTTCCATACAAATTCTACTCAGTTCTAAATCTCCTAAGCCTTTGGGGCCAATAAAGTTAATCAAGTCACCTGTTGAAATCTGCCTTCAGAAGAGGTTTCCAAAGAGCATAGACTCCAGTAGTCCTAATGCAAGGGGGATCCAATGTTGTCAATTACATGTAAACCCTGCATCCTTAATAGCAATAGCAAGAGATTCCAGTTGTCTTTTGAAAAAGCCTGGATGTCCTGGATGGCTGAGAATCTCCATAGACATTTAGCAATAGCACTTAGACTTATATACCACCCGATACTTCTTTAGAGCATCTCTGCCAAGATTACAATGTCAACCTATTGCTTCCAACAATCTGGGTCCTCATTTTATTGACCTTGGAAGGATGGAAGGCTAGTCAACCTCAAACCCATCAGGATTGAACTCCAGGCTGTGGGTAGAATGAATGTGCAATACTCTATTCTAACCATTGCACCACTAAAAGAGGAAAACCGACAGCTGGACAAGGCCACTTAAAGAGCTCGGTGATTGTGTGTGTGTGTGTGTGTGTGTGTGTGTGTGTGTGTGTCTTTGTCTGTGTCTGTGTCTGTGTGACGGACAGGGAAGCTGTGATCGCAATGCGCGTCCCCTTGTTTTTTCTGTCTGGCGATTCCGAGGGGTTGAAAACGGGTCGCTTCAAGCGCGGGACTTGGTTACTTTGGGAGAAAGAGAGAAGCGGGAGAAGTGGGGCGTGCATAAGGTCACCAGCCTGCCTACCGTCCCTGTCCTACTGTCCCATTTATATGTTTTTCTTACTTATGTCCATTTAGTTGTGCCATTTTCCATGTGTTTTCATACTTGTTTATTTGTACTTATTGTTAAATGAATGAATGAACGAACGAACGAACGAACAAACAAACAAACAAATAAATAAATGTCATGGATAAGTTTGATTTCAGTGATTTGTTTTAGCATGGAAATAAGAGGAGTTTATAATCTTGGTGAGTTTTCCTCTCATCCCTGAACGCGCAGAAGGTTCCTGGCCCAAAACTGTTATTTGTTGCAACAGTTAAAGGGGCAAGAAAGATGTTTTTTCCGGAGTCTTCGATTAAGATGGGTAAACCCCACTTTTAGTAGGTGAACAAGCCCCGCCCTCCACTTCTTCCTGTTGTGTTACTTTCGTTTCCCCTGAGGCTTAGGTGTGTCTCGTCTTGAGCGGTGGTCGTGAGTATATTCTGATTACTTTTTTACAAAATAGCATGGAATTAATATGTGGACCCTCCCGTGCCTGCCGCTTCTTCCCTGCAGCCATTCACCCGCGGTCTTCTCAGTTACGCAGCCCCCGCAGGTCTTGTAGACGGGAGGATTTCAGGGCAGAATTTGCGGACAGGGAAGAGTTTACAATCAGTCTTGCCCTGATGGAAATGCCCAATACGCGCAAAGGCGCCATATAAATTTACCGAGATTCAATATTTGAAGTTCATCGTTCAAAGAGGAGGGTGGATGGGTCGGGTTTTGCTTCACTTTGACTTCCAATTAATACAGCTCAAGAAGGAAGAAGCTTCCTCTTAAGGTCTGTACAAAGCCTAACTAGTGGGATTAATTCTGGCCCTTTGGTCAAAGTTTTCAAAACCGGAGAGTTACTAGATGTAGGACTTTACTGAATCGCTTCACTTTTTTCTGGGGTTGTTTTGTTAGGAATCCCAGGGTCCAATTGTGTTCTGACAAGAAGCCTCACCTCATCCGTGAAGCAAAGGTGGGATACAGATCCTGCTCTTGTGTCCTTCACAGTAACTTATGTCCAAATCGGTATGACCTTAATGGAAAATGGCAATCAATATGATCATCCATGCCTGATGCCTTTAGATCCATCTCCCAGTAACAGGACAGGAGGGCAGGTACAATAAAACCTTGTCCAAATGGAAATGCCATTTAGCTGGGGGATCTGAGGTAGTGCTAAGATCAGAAAAAGACCTTTTGCATTGAAAAATGTTATGTTCCCCGTGTTCTGATTAACTTTTTCTCAACTGATGTCCATGGAGATTCAAAATCAACCCTGTCCCAAAGATGCTTTTCAAAAGGCAATTGGACTTTCTTGGTTTTTTCTTTGAAAATATTTCACTTCTCAAGCAAGAAGCTTCTTTGGTTCTGGCTGAAAGGTGAGGAAAGGAAGGATTTCTATCCCTGAGAAAGTTGTATTTTTTTTACTATCCTGCTCCCTGAAGCCTTCTGGAAATCATCTTCAGTTTTACTGCAGGCAAATATTATCTCATAAAGTGACATTAAGGAGAAGAATTTACCTCCTTGATGTTAAAACATTAACTTTTCCTCACTTGTTTGTTTGCAGGTAACTTAGCTGTGGCATCCCTTCCAGCAAGAATGGCCAGTGAAACCACAGTTTTCATCCCCTCTAATGGAGCAAATATAATCCAAACGGCTCCTGGATTGTCCAGTGTTGCCCTTCAGGCATCTGGAGCAACTCCATATCCCCAGTATGGAGCTCAGCAAATTCCCACCAGAGCTCCTCAACAAGTCCCAGAAAACAGTCCTTTGGAGAGATTCCTCAAGGCTGAGCCCAAAGTGCTTGGGGTAGGCATGAGTTGCTATGTCCCTGTTTGAATCCATTAAGGTTTTAGAGCTACGTAGAGACCTGAGTGCCCCATCTTGAAGTTCTAGAACTTGACTTGGCTGTTGTCTGGTTCTGGAATATACTCCAGAAACCTCTGTTCTTCCTGGTGGTTTCATTCATGTCTCTGGAAAACATTCCAACTCCGATATGAATTTCTTTTGCTTTGCTCTTTAACTGAGAAAGTGGAGCTCAGCCACGGTTTCAGCCAGATCTCTTTTTCTCCCTTCCCTCTGAGAAGTGCAACTGTTGGTCATGGATTGGCTGCAGCCCAAGTCGGTTGAAGTCACTTTGGGCTTATTACCATGATCAACTTCCTCCTGCAGAGGAGTCTGTAGCGAAAGGCGTCTTTTTTCTCTTGAATATCTATCTTACATATTCTTACAAACCTTCTTCCTGGCAAAAGCAGCCCCACTGAGGGTCAAACTAGATCATAATCTGGAGTAAATGTCTGGTACATAGTGACAACAGTGTCCCAATCTTTCCTTTCTCCCCATTTGGATTTTTCCCCATAGGAAACCAGGCCTTGGGTTAACACCTGCCCTGGAAGCTGAGAAGCCCCAACATCTTTGGGGGACCTTTCAAAGATGGATATAAAGTGATGCCTTTCCCGGGGTGTTAACAAATAAGAATGTTTTTCTTAGATTCAGCGAATAAAGTTGTCTTACTTGGTGTGTTTTCCTTCCACAGGCTGTCCAAATATTGATTGGGCTGATCCACATCGGCTTTGGGGCTGTCTCCCTTTCTCCAATTCGTTCTTATGCATATTCTTCTTATTCTTCTTCTTCTTATGATTATTATTATGTCTCCTGGTCTGCAATTGGAGGTTACCACTTTTGGGGAGGGATATTCGTAAGTATGTGAAAATTTTTGTTGAGTCATGGCCCATGGCAGTAATGGCTAATAGATATTTATAAAAGTCCTGTTTGCTTTTTTAAATGGTTTTTTCAATGTTTTCGATTTTTCAATGACTACAATCATTTGTTTTTCCTTTTTCTTTTCCATAGTTTATTTCTTCTGGATCACTTTGTGTAGCAGCTGCGAACAGTTCAAGTCACGGTTTGGTGAGAAACCTGTATAGCATTTATATTTCTTTTTATGGTGTTTGTAAGCACTGAGGACTTTTTATTGTGTCAATTCTCTTCAGATACTACTTAGTCTTTTTTTTTTTAATAAACATTTATTTATTTATATAACAGACATATACAGGTTATCTTATTAGGAGTAACATTTTCTCCCTCCCCTCCCCCTCCCCCCACCCACCCCCCCATTTCCCCACCCTAACCCTCCCTAGCCCAACCCCTGACTTCCCAGATAGAGTCAGAAGCATAATTACCAGCAAATCTGAAAAACAAATATCCCAATAATAATATGCATATATCAGAATAAGAACAAGATAGTACAAAAAAGACAAAAAAGGAGAAAAACCATCATAACCTCCTTTCCAAAACCATTACTACATATTTATAAAACATATTTATGAAACATTTCTCAACCAAATCCCATAGACACTTCCTTTGAACCGTACCTTAATTTTACAAAATCAATCCAGGGATACCAATCTATAGTATACTTATCGTAAGAGTGATCTTTTAGGTATACAGAAATTTTATCCATTTCGGCAAGATTTGCTACCTTAAGTATCCATTCTTCTATAGAGCATAATTCTGCTTTCTTCCAATATTGTGCTATCAGCAGTCTAGCTGCTGTAATCATATACAATATTAATTTAGTTTCAGCAACAGTGCAGTCAGGTACTATGCCCAATAGAAAAAATTGGGGAGCAAATTTAATTTTTCTTTTAAGAATCTTCTTCTGCATTATCCACCATATTTTAATCCATAAAGCCTTAACTTTCTTACAGGACCACCAAATATGAAAGTAAGAAGCGTTTGAACAATCACACCTCCAGCACTTAGGATTGTAATTTGGATACATTTTAGACAGCTTAGCTGGATCTAGATGCCATCTATAAAACATCTTGTAAAAATTTTCCTTAAATTCTGGGCTTGCGTAAACTTCCCATTTCTAATCCAGATCTTCTCCCATGTATCTAACATTATAGGTTCCTCTATATTCTGTGCCCACTTTACCATACAATCCTTAACTAACTCAGAAGCAGAGTCTCTCTTTATCAAAATATTATATATTCTTTTAATATAAAATTGTCCTTGGTCCCTGATTTGCTCAGTCAACTCATCATACGTATTCTCAATACCTATCCTCATATCTTCCTTAAACCTAAATTGTAACTGTTGATATTGAAACCAAGTCTGTACAATCTTTTTATCTTTTAGTTCATCTATCAACTTTAGCTCCCAATGATTATCTACCCAATCCAACAGTTGAGCATATGTAGTTTCATCGTGCCTCTGTGTTATACCAATATTTTCTATCATATGCCTTGGTATTACCCAGTCAGGAATCTTACATTGCATATTTGGCTGATACTTCTTCCAGACTCTTAACAACGCAGACCTGTATATATGCGTTCTAAAAACAAAATCCTGCTTTTTACCATACATTAAATACGCATGCCAACCATAAAGCAGATCATATCCTTCTAGATTAAGAATTCTCTCCTCCGTCATATTTATCCAGTTACTAATTGCTCCCAGGACAGCTGCATCATAATACAACATCAGATTAGGCATTTTCAATCCTCCTCTCTCCCGCGCATCTTGTATAATCTTCAACTTAACTCTGGGTTTTTTCCCATCCCATATAAACTTATTTATGTCCCCTTGCCACTCTAACAAAGTAGCCTCTCTTTTAATTATTGGTATCATCTGAAACAAAAATAAGAACCTCGGTAGTATATTCATCTTAACCGCAGCTATCCTTCCTAAGAAAGACAGCTTCAGTTTCCTCCACGAGGCCATTTCTTGTTGAACCTTATGCCAAAGCAGCTCATAATTATTTTTATAAAGTTTTGTATTAGAGTTTGTTAAATAAACCCCCAGATATTTAACTTTTTTAACTACTTCAAAACCCGATACCTGCTGGAGTCGTTCAGCTTGAGTACTAGACATATTCTTAAGCAACATTTTTGTCTTAGAATAATTCACCTTAAACCCCGAAACCGCCCCATAATCCAAAATCTCATGTAGTAACGGTTCAATAGATTGTATAGGTTTCGAGATAGTAAGAACTAGGTCATCAGCAAAAGCTCTCAATTTATATTCATGATGCCTAATCCGAACACCTTGAATCTCTGTAGATTGACGTATCCTATTCAACAATATTTCCAATACTAATACGAATATAAGTGGAGATAGGGGACATCCTTGTCTAGTTCCTTTCTCTATTTTACAATCTGTAGTTAAAGTATTATTTATTATCAACCGAGCTGTCTGTTCTTGATATATAGCTCTAATAGTTTGTAAAAAATACCTACCCATACCCATCTTCTTCAGTACCTCAATCAAAAATTGCCAGTGTACTTGATCAAAAGCTTTTTCAGCATCCAAAAATATTAAAGCCGCTGGGTATTGGCTATTCTTTTCTAAATATTCCATAAGGTCCAGTACATATCTTACATTGTACTTCATAAATCTACCTGATATAAATCCAGTCTGGTCTGGATGAATAATTTGCTGTAGTATCGGCATTAATCTATTAGCCAATACCTTTGCAAATATCTTATAATCTACATGAAGTAAAGAAATAGGTCTATAATTCTTTGGTTGTGATCCCTCCTGACCTTCTTTGAGTATCAGAGAAATAAAAGCTGTTTTCCAAGATGGGGGAATCTTTCCATTGACCATCACTTCCATAAAAAGTTTTTTAAGAGGTTCCACCATCTCTGCCATTAAGGTCTTGTAGTAAACAGCTGTAAGACCATCCGTCCCAGGCGCCTTCCCAGTCTTCAATTGAGTAATAGCCTCCCTTATCTCCTCAGTTGTTATTGGCTGGTCTAACCCTTCCTTCTGTTCTAATGTAAGTTGTGGAACTTTAGCCCGTCCTAAATAATTAACTATGCCAGATAATGTAATCTTATCCTTAGCATATAACTTAGAGTAAAAATCCACGAACACCCTCTGAATATCTTTTTGTAGATAAACCATTTTACCCTTATCCTCAACCTTATCTATGATATTTTGAGTTCTCCTTTTCCGTAGATGATAAGCTAGCCACCTCCCAGGCTTATTGGCATTACAGAATGTATTATGCTTAAGGTATTTCAACTGTATTGTAGTCCGTTCTGCCACTAACATGTTCAGCTGCCCTTTCAACAATTTAATAGTAGTATAAATTGACCTATCTTGAGGGCTTGATATCAGCAATTTCTCTTTAATCTTAATCTCCTTCTCCAATTCTTTCAATTTAGCTTCTCTATCCCTTTTAATCTTATTATTCAAATAGATCAATATGCCCCTCATATAGGCCTTGCTAGCGTCCCAAACTATCTCTGTTGAGGTGCCTTTATCCATGTTAAGCACAAAAAATTCTTTCAATTGTTTCTTACACTCCAACACATTCACATCATATTTAAATAATCCCTCATTAAGCCTCCAAGATCTTCATTGAGTCATCAAGTCCTGTATCTCCATCATCACCGGGCTGTGGTCTGAAATAGTTCTCGGGAAAATCTTAACATCTTTAATCCTAGAAAGCAAATCGTTTGATATTAACATAAAATCTATTCTAGAAAAAGACTGATGCCTGTCCGAGAAAAACGTATAATCTCTTTCCTTCTCATTGCGGAGCCTCCAGACATCCATTAATTCCAATTCATCCTTCAAATCAAAAAAAGCTGAAGGCAACCGCCCTCTACAAGTTGAGGTTGAAGCTCCAGATCTATCCATCTGTGTGTCTATAACCCCATTCCAATCCCCCATAAAAACAAATGATTTGTAGTCCAAGTCCGATATTCTCCTCTGCAAATCCTTAAAGTACTTCATCTGCTGTTGATTAGGGGCATAAATCCCAACAAGTAGTATTTTCTGATCCAGTACCATAAGTTCCACTAAAATATATCTCCCTTGCAGATCTGCTTCCAATAAATTAGCTGACAAGCTTTTATTAACATACAGCACCAAACCATTCTTTTTTTCGGGAGCTGAGGCTACAAAACATTGTCCCAATTTCCAATTGTCCAGAAATTTTTGATCACTAGACTTAATATGCGTCTCCTGAAGGCAAATTACATCATTTTAATGCTGTTTCAAATAATAGAAAACCTTTCTTCTTTTTTGTGGGGAATTAAGTCCATTAACATTCCAGGTCAGCAGCCTGACCATCGTCAAGCTTAGTTTGAAGCTTCTGGAGCATAGCCCTCATATCAGTAGGAAATCTCTTGAGCCTTGCTCCTCCCACGGCTTCTGATTGTGTAGGTACATCAACAGAGGTACTCGAAGTTTGCTGTATAGTCTTCTCCATTTTCTTTGCCGTTGCTCTGGTAATTCTCTGTTCTTTAAATTCCAATCCCAAGCCTACTGCTTCTTCCAGTCTCTCCACAAGCTGTTTATCAACTGACGCAAGTGCCGAGGCTGCTATCTCTATTAGCTCCTGCTGAACAGGCTGGATCTTTTCCGATTCCAATCCTAGCTCACCAGCATTCAGAACCTTGGAATAAAAGTCTCTAGCCTTCTGAGTAGAATCCAATCGATATCTTTTCCCAGAGTAAATCAAAGTAAGGCCAATTGGCAACTCCCATCTAAATTGCAGGTTACGTTTCTTCAGTTCATCCGTCAAAAATTTAAACTCTTTGCGCAGCCTAAGCATTTTCAATGGTATTTCTTTCAAAACTTTCACCTCCTGATCTCGCACAGTACATCTCTGATGATATGCAGCCTGTACAATCTCATTACGCAGGTATCTCCTTTCCAGATGAACCACCACATCTCTTGGCAAATTTCGCTGTCTTGCATACCAGGAATTAACTCTGTAAGCTTTCTCAATCTGTTGGAGAATCTCTTTTGGATCCACTTGTAGAAGGGGGGCAAAAGCCTCCGCGCAAAACACCCTCAAATCTTCTCCTTTCCCGCTGTCTTTATCCTCTGGCAAGCCCCTTACCCGCAAAACAGCCTCTAACTGCTTGTACTGGAATAGCAACTGCTCAAGCTCAATTCTATCCGCCCTCTCTTCCAACTTATCTGCCCGGTATTCCAATTTTCCAACATCCTTCTGAGTCTCTTTAACCACATCATCCAGGAATTCCAAATTTACAGCCAGTCCAGAAAGGGCAGAAACAACATCATTTCTAATATCTTGATTAGCCCGAGCTGCCTGATCCCTCATCTCTTCCATAGTTTGGTTCATTTGATCCATTTGGTCCTGTTGGCTTCTCATTTGTTGTTTCAAATCCAACATATTTTTCTCCACATTACCAAACCTAATGTTCAAAGTATCCAATATTTCTTTATTGGTAATTGCTGCAGGTGGTGGATTTTGGGATTGAGATTGAGGTTGTGCCAACAAGGACAACTGAGATTGTTGTAAAGGAGAGGAGGTGCCCTTAGGCTTGGTACCTCTCTGTACAGCCATAACTTGCCAAGGCGCCAAGCAAGTCAAAAAAAAAACAAAAAAAAAACAAGAGGAAAGTCCTCTTTTCTTTTCAATTCCAACCACCAGATGGCACTGTTCTATAAGGTTTCAGTAAGAGTCAATTAAGGAGAGCAAGACTTCCGGCGGATGCCACCAGGGCAAAGGACGCTCCCTTTAGAGTGTCCAATCTACAGCTGATTGTTTCGCCGATTTCCAGGGGCGAAAATCCTCTGCTCTGAGCAAAGAGGCGGAGGAGAGCTTTTTCGGGCTGGGTTGAGCCCGTTTGGACCCTCCAGGAAGGAGGTAGAAGCGGTGCTCCCCAGGTAGCCCGAGAGGAAGCTCCAACAGCTGGATCCCCCTGCTTTGCAGGGCAAGCTCTGGAAGGCACGTCTCCATCTACATTGTTGATTGGTGCTGAATTGTAACGGACAGACTGAGACTGAAGCGGTGGCTGCAAGTATTTTTGGGTTTTTTTTCTGCTTTTTCTTATTATTCTACAGCTTTATAACAAGGACTTTCACAAACGGAGAATTTTTTCTTTTTAAAATGGCTACTTTTCTTTTTCTGCTTGCTCTCCTTAATTGACTCTTACAGATACTACTTAGTCTTAAATCAACATTTGGGAAAGAAAAACAAATTCAAAAACTCCCCACCCCATTTTCCTTCTTTGATGAACTTTTGCTTCCAAGCCTTGCTTCCACTGAAAGTTCTATGTCAACAGTAGACAATGTTCAGCCATCCAGAATTTGAGCCTCCCCTGGTCCCCATTTTGCGATGGGATTTCTGCCAAGTTCCCTTCCTGAGGTGCAACCTGCAACACTCCAGGTCCTGTGAAGAAAATGAGAGAAGCCTGAGAGAGTCAATGATCATAATATGGGTGCTTGTTCTACCAGAGCTTCCTTAGTTGCTACTAGTAATTGTGAGTTGCAGTGGCACAGTGGTCAGAATGCAGTACTGCAGGCAAGTTCTGCTTACTGCTGCTGCCTGAAATATGGCAGATCGAATCTCACCAGGCTCAAGGTTGACTCAGCCTTCCATCCTTCCGAGGTGGGTAAAATGAGGATCCAGATTGTTGGGAGCAATAGGCCAACTCTGTAAACTGCTTAGAGAGGGTTGTAAAAGCATTGTGTAGCAGTATATAAGTCTAAGTGCTATTACTATTGCGAGTGCTGAGTAGAGGTGTCTTCTTGCAGGCCCTAGTGTTGAAGCAAACTTCCATCATCATCATCATCTTCATTAACATCATTCCTCCTCCTCTTCCTCCATCTTAATAGAGGTTCCTGTTTCAAAAGTATTCCTACATGAAAGCAACATTAGGAAGCAGCTCAGCATGTTAGGAGTGAAAGTATGGAACAAGTGTGGGAATCCTCCTGGGAATCAAAGGGAGAATTGATGGTAGTCCTCCTGCAAAGGGCTTGCTTTCTCTCTCCCCCCCCCACCCATTGATTTAAAGTGTGTTCATGGCAACACATAAATGTTTTTGTTTTGCAAAGGGCACAGTGTGGATTCAAGAGAAGAAAACCCCCCCACCCTGATAGAAAAATACTACATTCCTGACAGGGGAGAATTTAAAAAGAGCAATTTTTAAATGTTCACAATCCTCACTATTGGCTCCAAGGGTTTCTCCATTCCCATCTCTCTAGTAGCCTCTGTGTAGTGTTTTATAGTTAAAAGAGCATTTAACATTAACATTTAATGCTTAGAGAATGTCACGTCTTACTATAAATTGTCTGGGATTTCTTTAAGCAAAGTGTTATGGGGTGAAAAAGTTGTACCATTTTTCCTGTCACTGTTAATCACTGGCCTTCAATGGAGATTGACATCCAGAAACAGAAAGAAGGAATTTGACAGTGAAAGGTCTTCAAATGAATTGTGGCATTTGCATTTCCACTGTGGGGAAATGTGTTGTTGATTGCTATGATCTTAGTGGAGGTTGTCTGGTTTCACCACTGGTCATTGAACACACACACATAGATTGAATTCTGTCACTGTTTTTACCATAGTTGGGGATAATTGTTTTTATGCTTTCCATTTAGTAAGACTTACGCTGACACTGTAATTGCATTTTCTCTCCTTCTGGTGTATTGCTGTTTCAGGTGAAATCCAGTGTAGGAATGAACATCACATGTGCTATAATGGCATTAGTTGGTATATTTCTGTACCTATCCGAGCTGATAATCTACGGTGCTTCTTGGAGGTATATCAATCAATATGCCATTTACCATTTACAAGTAAGTAAACCAATCTTGTTTTACATTTTGGCTTCACGTGCAGAATCCAGAAGGGATATTCCATGCCCTTTGACTTTTCTTTGAAATTTTCCTTGAATAAGTCTCAGTCCCAAAGAGATGTGTTCTATTTCATTTGAATTTTTTAAATATACATATATGTGTTAAATAAGGGCAAGCAACCTTATGATCATGCATATGACTTTATAGATTTCTTTTCCCTCTCCAGTTTCTTTCTTTTTGGTGGGGAGGGGATTATTTTTATTAAAAAAGTGATAAATATGTTTTGGTAAATAAGGTAAATAAGGAATACTTGAGAATTCTATATAGCATATAATACAGCTGCACATGTTGAAATCTATACCAGTTTTTCCTGCCACCTCCATCTCCTCATCCCTTCTTGCAATTGTTCCTCCCAATACACACCATTACATTAATTTCTCATCAGATTACAACTATCTTTCCACTTGTCTTCCTACTCTACAGAGTGTCGGTTTTGGCATCTCCAGTGTGCTGTTCTTGTTCAGCGTGCTGGAATTTTGCATCACTGTTTCCCTGGCTCACTTTGGGTGCCAGGCAGCTTGCTGTATTGATGCCCAGGTAACTATTTGATACTCCGATAATAGCTTTCGCAGTTCTCATTGTTAAAAGAATGTAAGTAAAATTGTCCATTTTTCTTCTTTATATTTAACTCCACCTAACCTCACCTTTTGCTTGTTTCTTTTTTATTATCCTGCACAATAAGTGAGGTTGGTTACTCAGGTTACCCAGTAATATTTTAAAGTGGGAGAGGCTTGAATTTTGATCCAACACCCTGTAGTTTATTTGCTTCTGCATATGAATAATTAGATGATCCAATTTTCTCCCCAGCTTCTGTTTTGCTGTAGAGTGAATGTCATGAATACAACACAGTTTCTGTCGTCCCTTTATAATTCCGTGATGCAGAAATTCATGTCCTCATTCAAGAGGGCTCAATTCTAAATGCATATATTTACTTTAAGTAGTGTGACTATATTAATTTAAAGGTTCTGTCACTTGATCCCATTTTTCCAGAATACGTCCATTGATTTGAAGAAAAAAATAGGCCTTTTTCATTTTTTTTAAAAAATGTTGCTCTCTAGTTTGGATGCTTTCTTGCAGAAGTTGCATTACTCAAATTCGATAACATCATCAGTGCAGTCCATATGGATATTCTCAGTCATCCAGGTCATGGTTGTCCCAAAGGAGCTGAAGAAGCTTCTTGGATGAGAAGTGAAAAGTCTTCAAAGAAAAACCAGAAAGTGCAGTTGCATCTTGTAAAAAACACCTTTGCATCATCAGTGCCAGTTTATTATTTGGATCATAAAACGTCTGCAAAGAAACAGGCAAGCTCAGAGACCAACATTTAAACCCTGAGCTACAAATATTCTCCTTTGTCAGTTCTCACCACTGTCATTTGAAGCCATTTGAGAAATCAAAAAATGACCTCCATTCTCCCCTGGAGGGAAATGGATCTTCTTTGAGCCTTTAAATTGTTAAAAGAAGTTAATAACATGGCAGCTTTTGTAAATAAATCATGAGAATATTATTTATTTATTTGCTCCTCAATTAAGTTGGAGCCTTGGAGGTTTACAACAATACAGGTGTATACGAATACAGAACATAAAATATAAGCAATATACAAATGGAACAAAAAGTAACACACAAAATAAAATCAGTCCCCGAAAGTCCTCAGGAGAAGCCAGATATTCTCTGAATATGTGGATAAGACTGGCAGATTTGATCAGGAAAGGTTACTTAGCCAGTTGCATGTTAATATATAGTTTTAAAGAATTCTCTCTCAGGACTTTGAGCTATTAAGAATTTCAGCCTGTTAGGACACTGCTAGCATCACTATTGAAAACACACAACAGGAAAATCTATTCCTCCTACCTAGAGTAACAGATGTGTCCCTGAGTATGTAAAAGATTGTTGCTGGCTGCCAGGACATAACAGAGTACTTATTGTGTTGACTATTCTTTTCTGTTACAGCCAACTATGGTTTTTATGCCTTACCAAGTCATCCAAGGTGGAGCAGTCGCAGCTGCACCAAATCCTGCTCCTCTTCCTTCTCCACCGACTTACGATAACGTGGATACCAATCCTCAGTAAAACAAGAAGGAAATATGAGAATTGTTGGCAAAAGAGCTTTCAGGAGAAGCAATGCATTTTATATTACTTTATTTTGTCATTCAGCTTGCTTGTTTCCTTTTCAATTACAGCTTTTAAACACCAAATTAAATGGTGGCAAGTTTTAAAAGTTCTTCTATTTTACTTAATAGTTATAACTCTTTCCTAGAAGCAAGAATTTGTGCTGCAAATCATCAGCGTATTTATGAGGAAGTACTGTACACGCTTTACAGTGAATGATGGAGGCTGTTTATTTTGTTTATACTCTAGATGACGTTTGTTTTTTTTGTGACAAATATGGAATTCAATACAAGGTCTGATGCTGCAGAAAAAAGGCTACCAAATTAAAGCACAGATTATTTATAAAACACATCATTGGCACAATGCAGACAGTTTTCGACTTACGACGGCAGTTTGGAACAGAACGTCCATTGCTAAGTGAGGCAGTTTAAGTGAATTGTGCCCAATTTATGACCATTTTTGCCACTGTTGTTAAGTGGATTATTCTGGTTGTTAAGTGACTCACATGGTGCTTAAGTGAATCTGGTTTCCCACATTTGACTTTTTAAAAGCCATCTGGGAAGGTCACAAACGGCAATCCCTGATTCTGGCATGCCAGAAGTGCCCTAAGTAGATGCTGGTTGCCAAGCATCTTGAGTTCTGATCATGTGACCATGGGGATGCTGCTACGTGTGAGTCACTTTTTTCAGTTCTGTTGTAAATTTGAATGGTCACCAGTTGTAAGTTGAGAACTACCTGTAGTAGCAGTTGCACAATCCCTGTGATTACAAAACAGATTAGAAGAAGTTTGTATACAGCTAAAATATTCCATATTGTTTGGGTACTTAAATTGATCAAAACCACATTTTTTTACTGTGCTCCCACCTCCAATAGGGAAAGTTATAAGTACATTATCTGCCTCCTGGAAGATTTCACAATTGTGTAAACATGCAATTTCCAAATCAAAACCATTCCTACTTTTAGGGAGGGTATACTTGGGTGGGTGGGTGGGGGCAATTATGGCCCCTTTATGATCTGTGAACTTCAACTCTCAGAATTCTTGAGCCTTCATGACTGACTTGGGAATCTAGCAAAGATTCGTTGCTTCCTTGTCCATAAATACATTGTGAAAAGTTTGACTCCTACAATGATTTTATAGGTGTACAAAATGTACATTTGCACAGTTTTTGAGGTTCAAGTTGATAGGCGATATCCTGAATATAATCTAGCTCAGTTAAAATGATGTCACTCTTACTTCTCTTCTTTGATGAGCTGATTCCCTGTTCAAGTAGCAGGAGGCCATGATGGGCGCTCTCCCCCCCCCCCCCCCCGCAGCCCCGTTCATGTTTTGATGTTGATCTATATATAAAAATAAAATAAAAAACATATTTAAAAAATCTAGAAGCATATCTCAATTTTAATGCACAATTTTGCTCCTCAACTTTAATAGCTCTAGTATTGGGGCACCATCAAGTAAATGATGAAAAAAAAAACAAATTTACTATGGGAAAAAATATGACAGTCGAAGAGATAATTTGGATATCTAGATGCATTTTGCTATTACCCCAAAGCAGCTGATGGAACCATCTTGCTGCCGCAAATTTCCTCCAGGCTACTAGGGATGGGGGTTAGAATCAGGTAAGGATAGCTTGAAGTACATATTTGATTCTTCCATAAGCTGTAGTGGTGCATTGGTTAGAGTGCAGTACTGCAGGCTAAACTCTGCCTACAGCTCGGAGTTTGAACCTGCCTGGCTCAAGGTTGACTCGGCCTTCCATCCTTCTGAGGTCAGTAAAATGATGAGGACAGATTGATAGGGGCAATATGCTGACATTTGTAAACTTCTCAGAGAGTGCTGTAAAACACTATGGAGTGCTATATAAGTTTCAGTGCTACTGCTAATACACAACAGAAATTTAACTGAATGAAATCACTACTTATGAAATACATCTGATGTTGTATATGAAGCTTAGCTAATGTATGATGGTTCAAATGTCATTAATCATACAGTTGTGATAAGGCAAAGGTAAAGATGATGCCAACCTTGCAGTTCAGTGGGAAGGTAAAAGTCTTCTGTGAATCTCTGCATATTAGTCATGCTGGACAAATGACCACGGAAAGTTCTTTGGACCATGCTGACTCCCTTGGCTAAGAAACAGAGATGAGCATCGCCCTCTAGAGTTAGACATGACTGGAGTGGGGAAATCTTTACCCTTTGAAAGAGCTAATTACGGATGTATAATGGAGAGAATCTTCTCTGAATGAAGAAGTTGGATGAGATGACTTTCATCCTTCCAAACCTTTATCGTGTCTGTAACAGACATGGAATAAATTGCCAGGGTTGTGTATGGTTACAGTTAATGTACAGACCCGTGTTCGTATGTGATGTGGGTACAAAATTCACTGAGTCACTTTTAGTTTCATCACTGTCCCATAGTCTGTCCTACTTCACAAAGTTATAGTAAAAATAAGTGGAAAGGACCAGGCATGCTGCCTAAAGTGATTGGAAACAAAAATTAACTCAGCAGGAAATAAATAAATAAACCCGGAACTGTACATTAACTGTAACCATACAGTTACAGTTCTGTAACAGAAAAGAACAGTCAACACAATAAGTACTCAGGGACACATCTGTTACTCTAGATGGGAGGAATACATTCTCCAGTTGTGTGTTTTTAATAGTGATGCTAGCAGTGTCCTAACAGGCTGAAATTCTTGATAGCTCAAAGTCCTGAGAGAGAATTCTTTAAAACTAAATATTAACATGCAACTGGCTAAGTAACCTTTCCTGATCAAATCTGCCAGCCTTATCCACATATTCAGAGAATATCTGCTCAGGATCTCCCACCTACCTACCAAGAGGTATGACAGGAAGCCCCTCAACAACCCAATGAGTGTCCTGGAGTAGATGACCTGAAAGGTGGTACCAACTGCAGGGGAGGAGCCTCCTGGAGGAATGGCGGTCGGCCTCTGAGCTCCGTATTTTTACGGGGCTCCTTTTGACGGGGCTGGGATGCTGCCAGTCCTCTTCTCGATCTTGAGGACCAGGAACCTACCAGATGACCACCCTAGCACATTCTAGGACCCAAGAGGTCTCCCAGGGTGGTCGGACAGCCAGGGAAAAGCGAGCAGAAGGTGCCGGTCATTCAGCCGATGGAGGAGGCCTCCGTACGAAAATCTGCGGAGAGCCGGGAAATGGCGGCGGGCGTGCTGGCACATTGGCATGTTCCGGGAAGTCGCAGGTGTTAGTGGAGTGGAGTTGGTGATCTCTGAGCAGCGACCACCCGAGGTTTGTGGGCAGCGACAGCCCGAACGAGGGAAGCGATGGTGACCCGAGCGAGGGACGCCGGAGGGAGGCGGCATCGGCGTCCCGGGTGGCAATGGTGGCTGGGGATGCCAAACATCGGATCCCCGCCTTACCGCGAGCCTCGAACTTACTGGAGGCCTAGCGAAGGCCATGCGAAAGCCGGGCTAGGCTCGAACCGCCGAAGGAAAGATCTTAAACCGGCTGGAGCGGTGCTGGGGTTGGAACGACGGCTGGGAGCCACCGATCCCTCCCGCCCTCCTCCACAGACCACCTGCCAGCCCCATTTAGCGACTATTTCATCAGTTTAATATCCCCCATCTAGGACTGTGGACTATGGGCACTTATCCATCTCTACTCGTTTTGTAGCCCTGGCTGTTAACCTATTTGGTTCCAAAGACATATAAGCCTAACATCAGCAGCCCCCAGAACGACCTCAGGCCCTGTTGAGACTATAAGCTACCACGTATCCGAGGTCAGACCTGATCCTGCTGCGGGAGTCCCCCCTCTCGCAGGCATGGCCCTTCGCCCTTTCGAGGGCCCACCTTGATGACAGATTTATTAATCCAGAGAGGTGGAGGAAACGGAGGCTCAGGGGTTTTTTATTTAAATGTTTTTTAACGCTTTTAGCGTTAATGGTGGGGGGGAGGGTTAACCAGGCCAGGAATAGGGGTAGGGCCAGGCAAACAGGTGGGATCGAGAGGGAAGTGAGTGGAATGGGGGAGGGGAAGGAGAACGATGTTCCTTTAGAGGGCCCTTTTAAAATTCCAACGGTCGTGGGGAGGGGTGGGTGCGAGGACAGACGAAGATTCTGTAGTCGGTTGGGAGACCGTGGCTGTTGGACACGCCCGGTCATTTGTACCAACCCCCACATTCTAGGTGGCCAGGAGTCACAGAGCCAGGGCCTGGGGCTGATGTTGTGCAACGCAAGGTCCGTTGTCAATAAGGCCCCTTCATCTACGATCTGATTTTGGAGGGGGAGCTGGACCTTGCAGGGATTACGGAGACCTGGTTGGGCCACGAGGGGGGTTTACCCCTCGTGGAAATGTGCCCACCAGGATACCGTGCATTCCATCAGCCTCGGGCCCGGGGTAGGGGTGGTGGGGTAGCGGTAATTTTACAGGAGAGTCTAGAACCGAGAGAGTTCACTGTACCACAGATATCCGGGTGTGAGTCTCTTGGTGTGAGATGGGGCCCAGGGAGTCAGTTGGGCTTGCTGATTGTATACTTGGCTCCTCGCTATGCATCAGCGGCCCTGCCAGAGCTCCTCGAGATGATCTCAGAGATGGCGGTTGAAACCCCCAAGCTGTTAGTTATGGGGGATTTCAACCTGCCGTCGACGGGCGAGTCATCCGAGGCAGCTCAGGAGTTCATGGCTTCCATGACAGCCATGGACCTGACCCAAATAATTCAGGGCCCCACACATGAGGGAGGACACACGATGGACCTTATCTTTGTCTCTGGCCAGTGGAAGAGTGATCTGGGAATAGGGGATTTAGTTATTACACCCCTGTCATGGTCAGATCACTCGCTTCTCCAGCTCGACTTCCCAGGCGCTACCCCCCATCGCGGGGAGGCAGAACCAGAAGGTCCTAGATGGTTCCGCCCCAGGCGACTGATGAAACCAGATAGGTTCCAGATGGAGCTTGGGCCATTTCCTGTAGCCCTGACCCGCTCCCGGATGGAGGACCTGGTGGCCGCATGGGATAATGCGGCGGCCGGGGCCTTGGACCGGGTTGCACCTTTGCGGCCTCTCTGGTGGCAGCGAACCACCCTGGCGCCTTGGTTTACCGAGGAGCTAAGGGTGATGAAGTGCCACAAGAGACGCCTAGAGAGCAGATGGAGATCCTCACGCTCTGAATCTGACCGAACACAGGTAAGAGCCTACTTACGGACTTACCTTGTGGCATTAAGGGTGGCCAAACGTCAATACTGTGCCACTCTTATTGCGTCCGCAGAAAACTGCCCTGCCGCCCTGTTTCGGGTGACCCACTCCCTCCTTTCACAGAGGCCGCGGGAAGCCCCTCTACAGGGTAGAGCAGAGGAATTTGGGGAATATCTGCAGGATAAAATCGCTCAAATCCGGAGCGAATGGGTCTCTTTCAGTGATCCAGGGGTGACATCGGAGGCGAGTCTTGAGGGACCATTCTGGGAGGAGTTTGACTCTGTTGCCGCCGAGGATATGGACAGGTTACGCGGGCGACTAAGGGCCACCACATGTTTACTGGACCCGTGTCCCTCCTGGCTTATACTGGCAGCCTGGGAGGTTACACGAGGCTGGCTCCTGGGACTAGTGAACACTTCATTGAGTGAGGTGTCCTTGCCAGCTGGCTTGAAAGAGGCGGTGGTGAGGCCCCTACTTAAGAAGCCTTCCCTGGACCCATCAGAGCTTGCCAATTATCGTCCCATCTCCAACCTTCCTTTCCTAGCGAAGGTTGTAGAGAGTGTGGTGGTGCAACAGTTCCCTCGTCACCTGGAGGAAATTGACTATCTAGACCCGCGCCAGTCCGGTTTCCGGCCCGGTCACAGCATGGAGACGGCTTTGGTCGCATTGGTGGATGATCTCTGGAGGGCTAAGGATGGGGGTTGTTCCTCCATCCTAGTCCTATTAGATCTCTCAGCGGCTTTCGATACCATCGACCATGGTATCCTGTTGCGTCTGCTGGAGGGATTGGGGGTGAGGGGCACCGTGCTGCAGTGGTTCTCCTCCTACCTCTCTGGATGGACGCAATGTATGTTGGCAGGGGAGCAGAGGTCGACCCTGAGGCCACTCACTTGTGGGGTGCCACAGGGCTCGGTCCTCTCACCTCTCCTGTTCAACACATACATGAAGCCGCTGGGCGAGATCATTCGAGGTTTCGGGGTTGAGTATCATCTGTATGCTGATGATACTCAGTTATACATCTCCACCCCGAACCACCCCAACGAAGCCGTCGAGGTGATGTCCCGGTGCCTGGAGGCCGTACGGGTCTGGATGGGCGACAACAGACTCAAGCTCAACCCTTCCAAGACGGAGTGGCTGTGGTTACTGGCGCCCCGGTTCAGCCAGTGGGCTCCATCTCTGGCCATTGGGGGTGAGCAACTCCCCCCTGTGGAGCGGGCGCACAATTTGGGGGTCCTCCTAGATACGCGGCTGTCGCTGGACGACCACGTGACGGCCGTGGCTAGGGGGGCGTTCCACCAGGTTCGCCTGGTGCGCCAATTGCGCCCCCTACTGGACCGGGACGCCCTTCGTACAGTCACTCATGCCCTGGTGACGTCCCGTCTGGATTACTGCAATGCTCTCTACATGGGGCTCCCCTTGAGATGCACCCGAAGGCTGCAGCTGGTCCAGAATGCGGCCGCGTGGGCAATTATGGGGAGTACTAGGTACTCCCATGTAACACCTCTCCTGCGCGAGCTGCACTGGCTACCTGTGGCTTTTCGGGTGCGTTTCAAGGTGTTGATTCTCACCTTTAAAGCGCTCCATGGCTCAGGACCTAGTTATTTGCGGGATCGCATCCTACCCCATACATCCCTACGACCAATTCGCTCTCACAGAGAGGGACTCCTCCGGGTGCCATCCGCCAAACAATGCCGGCGGGCGACGCCCAAGAGTAGGGCCTTCTCTGTGATGGGCCCGACCCTCTGGAACGACCTCCCCCCTGACATTAGAATCATTACTGATCTCCGCTCCTTCCGTAAGAAACTCAAGACCCACCTGTTCCAATTAGCTGGCCTGGCCCAATCACAATCATGACCTAATCCCTCGACTCTCCTGGCCGGTTATTTTAAATTTTGGGGTATTTTAATTTGGTTTTAATCGCTAATTAATTTTTGCACTATTGTACAGACTTGTGTTTAATTTGTTTTTATGGGGTTTTGTAATTGTTGTATATAATGTTTTTTATTCTGTCTGTACACCGCCCCGAGTCCCCTTGGGGAGAGGGAGCGGTTGACAAATCCAATAAATAAAAATAAATAAACTGGGATGATCCTCTAGTAAGTGATAAGAGAAGTGAACTGGCTTCTCCTGAGGACCTTTGGGGACTGATTTTATTTTGTGTGTTACTTTTTGTTCCATTTGTATATTGCTTACATTCTATGTTCTGTATTCGTATACAACTGTATTGTTGTAAACCTCCAAGGCTCCAGCTTAATCGAGGAGCAAATAAATAAATAATATTCTCATGATTTATTCACAAAAGCTGCCAATTATTAATTTATTTTAACAATTTAAAGGCTCAAAGAAGATCCATTTCCCTCCAGGGGAAAATGGAGGCCATTTTTTGATTTCTCAAATGGCTTCAAATGACAGGGGTGAGAACTGATAAAGGAGAATATTTTGTAAACAAGTAATTAGAATATACCCAGCACCACCGCTCAAGACAAGACACACTAAAGCCTCAGGAGAAACGAAAGCACCTTAAAGGTGTTGTGTCCTCGGAGATATGACCAGCGGCTACCATTGGAGACAGGAGGAGCCCTGATTGGTCGACACGCGCCTGCCGGCTGGTGGGAAGAATACAGTCCTCCCATTGGTTCCCCGTCTAACAGCTCTCATATAAATAGCTGTCAGACGGGGTTTGCCGGGTTGTTCAGTTATTCTTGAGTTAACATTAATAAATAGTTCTGCTGCAACCAGCCACCTCCTCATTCTTGAATACGCCGGTAGCGGCTACAAAACTGGGGATGAGAGAATCTGTGGTGAACCCGTGCCATCTCTCCACTATGGCCTTCAGGCTCATGATCTAACTGATCTCACCCTTGAGAGGAAATGAGGAGTTTTCCTCAACTACTGCGGACCCAACATGTTTGCTATGGCTTGGGCCTTGGCCGCCTGACCCCTCCCATTATCTCCCCGCGCATGTCCCGCTGGGCCGAATTCCTGGCCGCTTACTCGTATACCTTGGTCTACCGGCCAGGAAAGCATATGGGACATGCCCCTGTTAGTCTCCGACCCCGTGCCCTCTACGTCCATCTCTCTGATCGATGAACTGAACTTCCCTGTGTCAGCAACCGACATCGCCCAGTTCTCGCTGAAGGACCCTGTCCTCTCCAGAGTGCTGGATGCGGTGCGCAGAGGCTGGCCTCCAGCTTTTAGGGACTCTCAATTCCTCCCTTACTTTAACCGTCGGGAGGAATTATCCATCATGCAAGGCTGCCTCCTCTGGGGCTCCCGTGTTGTGGTCCCTGCTGCATTGAGGCATTCCATCCTGATCCGTCTCCATGAGGGCCATCCGGGCATAGTGCGCATGAAGGCCCTCAGCCGCAGCTATGTTTGGGGGCCCTCCATGGATGCCGATATCACAAGTTGGGTGTAACATAGCTCCCCCTGTCAGAGGGTCCATCCGGCATCTCCCGCTGTGCCGTACAGGGACTGGGAAGTCCCATGGCTCCGTGGAGTCAGCTCCATGTAGACTTCATGGGTCCCATTGCGGGCCAGAAGTTTTTCATTTTCGTAGATGCCCTGTCTAAATGGGTCGAACTTTTTCCGATGCATAGCACCACCTCTGGGGTGACCATCGCAGTTTTAGACAGCCTTTTCACTACCCATAGGTTACCTGACGTTTTAGTCTTGGATAATGGTCCTCAGTTTACGTCCGAGGCCTTCCAAGCTTAATTACTTACTTACTTTAATTGCCCCTTTTCCCCTCCCATCGCCCCACCTATAAGCTCTCTGGGAGGGGCCAATCAGTCCTATTTCCTTCTGCGAGCCTGTTTCCACAGCTTCTGCCTCCTCCTATCATCCCTCCACATCCGTATGTCAGGGACAACCTCCCTCTGTTCCTCATCACTGCTCCCTGACTCAGATGCCACCTGGTAGCCAACATGCCTCTCTAGCTACGTTCCCTCTAAGGTGCATGGTTGCGCTAGCGCGCAGGTGGCAAGAAAACACCGCGCAGCAGTTTTCAACTGCCGCGCAGTGATTTCTATTGCCACAGGCTTTGGAAGCTGGGGAGGTCCTTTGCAGGCAGCTAGAACGGGCCGCCTGCAAAGGACTTCCCCAGACTTGCTTTGAGGAGCACGGGGCGACTGAGGCTAGTTGTGAAGCCCCAAAGCCCCCGCCGCCACCGGAAGAACTGCTGCCTGCCACCTCCTCCTCCTCCTCCTCCTCTAACAGGCATGCGCTGCGGCTGAGATGAAGCCACCAAAGCTCCAGCCGGCATCTCCGCGCGTGGCAGCAGCGCCTCCCCTCCGCTCGGAGCAGCTGAGCTCAGTCAGCGCTGGGTTACCCCTGCCCCCCGTCCTCCTCTGCCGTGCTTTTGAAGAGCCATGAGGCTGCGGGAGACAGTAGGAAGGCGGGGGGGAGCAGGGGGAAAAAAGCTTCATGGCTCCTCAAAAGCACGGAAGAGGGGGAGGGGGCAGAGGTAACCCAGCGCTGAGCTCAGGAGCAAATCTGGTGATTCTGTTGGAGGAGGAGGAGGAGGAGGCGGAGGAGGAGGAGGAGGAGGTAGCAGCAGTTATTCTGGTGGCAACTCGTACTCCTCGGCATCTTCAGCAGTAGCCCTGCCCACAATGAAGAAAGCAAAGATGGAGCAGATCCACGCAGATGACGTCGCTGCAACATGACTGGAGGAGGAATTCTGGGAGTTGAAGTCCACAAGTCTTAAAGGTGTCAGATTTTTTTTCTAGGGGTGGAAGGGTCTTGTAACTTGACAGCTTTAAGACTTCCATGCTTCAAATGCCAGAGTTCCTGAGCCAACATGACTGGAGGAGAAATTCTGGGAGTTGAAGTCCACAAATCTTAAAGCTGTCAGGTTTGAAGACCCCTGGGGGTTTTATTCCCTAAAGGGTTAGGGGTGCAAGGGTCTTGTAAATTGACAGCTTTAAAAGTTGCGTGCTTCAAATGCCAGAGTTTCTGAGCCAACATTTTGGTTGCTAAGCAGGAGCGTTGTTAAGTGATACTGATATTATATAACACTTTGAATTAAGCATGTACCTTGAAGAAACATAACTTTGAGTTTCAAATAATACTGATTTCGTTGTTGTCTTAGGTGACATCTGTGAAAAAAATTTGGGTGCTCAGGCATGAAAATGTGCCGCTCAAACACTATACTTTTCTGCTCACATCAAAAAAAAATTAGAGGGAACATTGCTCTCTAGTCCCTGCTCTGACTCCGAACACCCCCGAGAGTCTTCCTCAGCCTCCAGGGCAGTCCCATAATGTTCATCGCTGTCAGATTCCACCAACAGCTCAGCCCGCCGCTGCTGGGCCACAACAGGAACCAAGTGCCCCAATGACAATGGGTATCACTGTTACATGTTTCATCCATAATTGTGTAGTTTCGATGGCCAGGTCGCGGTATTTCATGATTTTTTCGAGTTATTTTTCTTTGACTTATTATTATTATTATTATGTAATCTTTGGTGAGAGTCACAGTCTTTGGGGTTGGTTAGTAGCCCAACAGCTTGAGTCCTAACCAAGTACCTAGGAACTGTTAAGATAACGTTGGAGGATATAAGTTGTTCCAAGGAGGGTACTTTTTTGAAGAGTTGTTGTTGTTGTTGTTGTTGTTGTTATTATTATTATTATTATTATTATTATTATTATTATTATTATTATTATTATTATTATTATGTTAATCTTTGGTGAGATTCACAGCCTTTGGGGCTGGTTGGTAGCTCAACAGCTTGAGTCCTAACCAAGGACCTAGGAACTGTTAAGGTAACGTCGGAGGATATAAGCTGTTCCAAGTAGGGTGTTTTTTTGTAGAGTCAGAATGTTCAAGTCAGGTAAATTTAGAATTTTCAAATAGCGAGGTAGCCCTTTAGGTATTGCTCCAAGGGCTTTTCCATAGTCGCTCAACCTCAATTTGCAAGTCCTGGTATTTTGTGATTTTTTCTTGCTGTTTATCTTCAATTTGTGCATCACCAGGTATTGCAATGTCAATGAACCATGCTTTTTTCTTTTCAATTATTGTTATGTCAGGTGTGTTGTAGGCCAAGTGCCTGTCAGTCTGGATTCTGAAGTCCCACAAGATCTTGACTTTCTCATTCTCTAAAACCTTCCCAACCTGATGGTTCCAGTGGTTTTTGCTGTACTCAAATCCAAACCTTTGGCACAATTTCCAGTGAATTTTTTTATTATTATTATTATTATTATTATTATTATTATTATTATTATTATTATTATTGTTGTTGTTGTTGTTGTTGTTGTCGTCATCATCATCATTATCATCATCATTCCAGGCAAGCACAGTGCTAAAGTTAAAAATACACTGGGGAAGCTATTACTTCTACCTGGTTTTTGTGCCTTGCCAAGTCAACAGAGATGCAACAATCGCACTTGAACATAATCTCTGTTCTCCATCAGCCTATGATAATGTCGTTACTGAGCCATAGTGGAAAAAACAAAACAAAAATTGCACCAACACCAGGAAGAAATTGTGAGAAGTTGTCTCAAGAGAAGCAATGAATTTCATGTTGTTTTACTTTTGCCCTTCCTCCTCTAGAAGATGAATTTAACAGACAAGTTATGGAGAAGGAGGATCAGAAACCATAACAAAACTTTTATCATCTCCTTCATGATGTCTCCACATCAGCCATAACTGAAACATTAACATTTTTACTGGTAGAATCTACAATTCTGTTCATCCAGCTGTTTAGACTAACAAAAGCTCCAAAAATCTAGGATACAAATACCTAGACAAATTCAGAAGATTTTAAAGATTTGGGTATGATTAAAACCAGAGGCTTCCCACAATAGAGGAATGGTTGGTGAAAAATGAGGGGACTTGCAGACAAGGCTAAATTGACTTCCTTGATTAGAGAAAAGATTGGACTGAATGGAAACCCCTTAGAGACTTTTTGCATGAAACAGAAAAAAATGTATTTGTAACTAGACTTTTTGATGATTACAAAAAAATAGATAATAGAAAAATGATCATTTTTAAAATCACAGATAATTTTGGACTTATATTGGTATTCGATGCTAAGGATGTAGGAAGGTTTTGTTTTCTATTTTTTTATATATTTTTTCTGCACTTTAGCCTTTATCTTTTTCTTTGTTTCCTGTACTCTGCAAAAGTACTTCTGATACTCAGTTGTTTTCTCCAATAGAATAACATGTCCTTTATATATGTACATTAAATATTAATATATTAAATAATGTAAGCCACATTGTCCATCAATACATTATCACCCTCTTGTTCCCCTCCCCCACAAATTTTCTTTTTCTTATAAAAGAAAGCTTATAAGAGAACCATTTCCCTGGTTTATTCATAAATTGAAAATGTCTGTCTTTTGCATATTCAATTTTGTTTCCAGTTGGTTAACTTGGAGAACTGTTACTATAAAATCTTAATTTCTTGACAGATTTATATTCCCTAGTGAATTCTTTAACTCATATTTGCATTTCATCCAAAATATTTTGGGTTTCCTCTTGCCTCTTCTGAAATTCAGAATTATATTGTGTTAGGTAACTGGACCTGCCACACTCACAGCTGGTTATCATCCCATTGATTGAAACACCTGTCTAATTTCCCCTTGAAATGAATTGCTAAGAATTGAACTAAGGATATGAAAAGCCAATGTCATAATATAGGGAAATTGGCATCTAGAAGAGATAAGGGCAAACAGCTTTTTAAAAAGATGGAATCTGGGAATAGCGTGGCTCATCTGGAGGGGGAAGGGGGCAGAAGCCGTCTCCCCTTCCAAAACACTATTATTAAAGGATTGAAGCGACCTGCTCTCCACAGCCCCATAGAGGTTCGTAGAACAGCCAATACAAAAGAGCAATAGGAGGATCAGGACTCTAGAGGGCGCTCCCGTGTAACATACATGGTGAAGGAATCGGAGATACCCTAGCAGAGCAGAAGTTTATCTCAACTATGAAGACGAATTCTGTTATAAATGATCTTATAAAGAGAAATCTCTCTCTATACTAGGGAAGAGTCAACCAAAGAGCAAATGTTCAGTGCAGAATAAGTGCAAAAGGAAACGTAATAGATTAATCCAATATAACTTTGCGAATGCACGGAGGGAACTTCTTTAGCATCTGCTTCTTGGCAAAAGGATCTGGTCCAGATGTTTCAGCGGCCTCTGAGGTCCTTGGAAGTTTTTCCAGGGAGAGTCTGGCCAGGAGCTCAATCGGAGGCTGGAATCGACTCCCCCCGGTCTCCCCTTCACGCCGTTGCGGGGAGAGGTTGTGATCGCAATACGCGTCCCCTTGTTTTTTCTTTCGGGCGATTCCGAGGGGTTGAAAAAGGGGCGCTTCAAGCGTGGGACTTGGTTACTTTGGGAGAGAGAGAGAAGCGGGGGAGGTGGGGCGTGCATAAAGTCACCAGCCTGCCTACCGTCCCTGTCCTACTGTCCCATTTATATCTACTCTTTTTATGTGTTTATGGCTTATTTATATCCATTTATTTGTGCCATTTGTTCATGTGTTTTCATACTTGTTTCCTTGTACTTTTTGATAAATAAATAAAATAAATAAATGAATGAATGAATAAACGAATGAATAAACAAGCAAATAAATAAATAAACAAACAAACAAATAATGTATGTATGTATGTATGTATGTATGTATGTATGTATGTATGTATGTATGTATGTATGTATGTATGTCAGAGATGAGTTTGATTTCAGTGATTCGTTTTAGCCTGGAAATAAGAGGACTTTATAATCTTGGTGAGTTTTCTACGCAGAAGGTTCCTGGCCCCAAACTTTTATTTGTTGCAACAGTTAAAGGGGCAAGAAAGACGTTTTTCCCGGAGTCTTCGATTAAGATGGGTAAATCCCCCTTTTAGTAGGTGAACGAGCCCCGCCCTCCACTTGTTGTGTTACTTTCGTTTCCCCTGAGGCTTTGGTGTGTTACTTTCGTTTCCCCTGAAGCTTTGGTGTTTCTCGTCTTGATCGGTGGTCGTGAATATATTCTGATTACTTCTTTACAAAATAATATGGAACTAATGTCTGGACCCTCACGTACCTGCCGCTTCTCCCCCGCAGCCATTCAGCCATTCAGTCTTCTCAGCCACGCAGCCACCGCAGGTCTTGTAGACGGGAGGATTTCAAGGGCAGAATTTTCGGACAGGGAAGAGTTTGCAATCAATCTTGCCCTGATGGAAGTGCGCAATACACGCAAAGGCGCCATATAAATGTATAGAGAGTCAATATTTGAAGTTCATCGTTCAAAGAGGAGGGTGGATGGGTCGGGTTTTGCTTCACTTTGACTTCCAATTAATACAGCTCAAGAAGGAAGAAGCTTCCTCTTAAGATCTGTACAAATCCTAACTAGTGGGATTAATTCTGGCCCTTTGATCAGAGTTTTCAAAATCCGGAGTGTTACTAAATGTAGGACTTTACTGAATCGCTTCACTTTTTTCTGGGGTTGTTTGTTAGCTAAGGGTCCAATTGTGTTCTGACAAGAAGCCTCACCTCATCCGTGAAGCAAAGGTGGGATACAGATCCTGCTCTTGTGTCCTTCACAGTAACTTATGTCCAAATCGGTATGACCTTCCTGGAAAATGGCAATCAATATGATCATCCATTCCTGATGCCTTTAGATCCATCTCCCAGTAACAGGAAAGGAGGGCAGGTACAATAAAACCTTGTCCAAATGGAAATGCCATTTAGCTGGGGGATCTGAGGTCGTTCTAAGATCAGATACAAATCTTTTGCATTGAAAAACATTACTTTCTCCGTGTTCTGATTAACTTTTCTTCAACTGATGTCCATGGAGATTCAAAATCAACCAGGTCATGGTTGTCCCAAAGATGCTTTTCAAAAGGCAACTGGACTTTCTTGGTTTTTCTTTGAAAATATTTCACTTCTCAAGCAAGAAACCTATTTGGTTCTGGCTGAAAGGTGGGGAAAGGAAAAATTTCTATCCCTGAGAAAGTTGTATTTTGTTTACTATCCTGCTCCCTGAAGCCTTCTGGAAATCCTCTTCAATTTCACTGCAGGGAAATATTATCTCATAAAGTGACATTAAGGAGAAGAATTTACCTCCTTGATGTGAAGACATTAACTTTTCCTCACTTGTTTGTTTTCAGGTAACTTAGCTGTGGCATCACTTCCAGCAAGAATGGCCAGTGCAACCGCAGTTCTCATCCCCTCTAATGGAGCAAACATAATCCAAATGGCTCCTGGATTGTCCAGTGTCCCTCTTCAGACATCTGGAGCAACTCCATATCCCCAGTATGGAGCTCAGCAAATTTCCACCAGTGCTCCTCAACAAGTCCCACAAAAGAGTCCTTTGGAGAGATTCCTCAAGGCTGAGCCCAAAGTGCTTGGGGTAGGCATGGGTTGCTATGTTCCTGTTTGAATCCATTAAGGTTTTAGAGCTATGTAGAGACCCGAGAGCCCCATATTGAAGTTCTGGAACTTGGCTTGGCTGTTGTCTGGTTCTGGAATATACTCCAGAAACCTCTGTTCTTCCTGGCGGTTTCATTTGTGTTTCTGCAAAAGGTTCTGACTCCGATATGCATTTCTTTTGCTTCGCTCTTTAACTGAAAAAGTGGAGCTCAGCCAAGGTTTCAGCCAGATCTCTTTTTCTTCCTTCCCTCTGAGAAGTGCAACTGTTGAGCATTTCTCCAGAAGAACCTGGTCATGGATTGGCTGCAGCCCAACTTCTTCCTGCAGCAGAGTCTGAGTGAGAAGTGATATTTTTCTCTCGAATATCTATCTTGATATTCTTAGAGACTTTCTTCCTGGCAAAAAGCAGTCCCACTGAGGGTCAAACTAGATCATAATCCGGAGTAAATGTCTGGTACATAGTGATAATGGGTCTCAAATTGTCCCTTCTCCCCATTTGGATTTTTCACCTTAGGAAACCAGGTCTTGGGTCAACACCTGCACTGGAAGCTTAGAAGCCCCAACACCTTTGAAAGACTTTTCTAAGATGGATATAAAGTGATGCCTTTCCTGGGGTGCTAACAAATAAGAATGTTTTTCTCAGATTCAGCAAACAAAGTTGTCTTACTTTGTGTGTTTTCCTTCCACAGGCTGTCTAAATATTGATTGGGCTGGTCCACTTCGTCTATGGGGCTGTCTGGTTTTCTTCAATTTCTTCTCCTGACTCCCCCTGCTCCTTGTGTGCAGTTGGAGGTTACTCCTTTTGGGGAGGGATATTTGTAAGTATGTGCAAATTTTGTTTGAGTTATGCACCATGGTAGTAATGGCTAATGGATACTTACAAAAGTCCTGTTTGCATTGGAGCCTATCTGGCTTCTCATGGGTGCCAGATTTTTCTGACAATTTCCCCCTTTTATTTCCAGTGGACTACGATCGTTTGCTCTTCTTTTTCCTTTTCCATAGTTTATTTCTTCTGGATTACTTTGTGTATCAGCTGTGAACTGTCCAAATCGTGATTTGGTGAGAAAGTTTAGCATTTTAATTTCTTTTATGCTATTTCTTCTTAAGCACTGGTCCTTTTACAGTATATTGTCTATTGTCTTCAGATACTGCTCAGTTTTAAGCCAACATTTAGGAAAGAAAAGCAAACTCCAAAGCCCCCTCCCTCTTCCTTCTTTGCTCAATTGTTGATTCCAAGTCTTGCTTCCATCGAAAGTTCTATGTCAACAGTAGAGAATGTTCAACCATCCAGCATTTGAGCCTCTTCTGTTCCCTGTTTTGCGACTCAGATGGTTGTTGGCAATATGGCGACTTTGTAAAGCCATAGAGAGAACTGTAAAGCACTGTGAAGTAGTATATAAGTGTAAGTGCTATTGCTATTGCTAGTCCTGAGCAGAGGTGTCTTCTCCTCCCACTCCTTCTCCTCCCTCTCCCCCTCCCCCTCCACAGAGGATCCTCTTCCAGAAATGTTCCTACCCGAAAGCAACATTAAAAAGAAGCCCTGTGTATTAGGAGTAAAAGTATGGAACTAGAGTGGGAATCACATGGGAATCAAAGGGAAGAGAGAGCTATTGGTAGCCCTCCTGCAAAGAGCTTGCATTCTTCTCCCCTGTGACCTCTTTGATTTAAAGACTGTTCATAGCAACATAGACATGTTTTTGTCTGTTAAAGGAAGAAAATATAGATTCAAAAGAAGAAACACAACCATCTTGATAGAAAAATACTACATCCCTGAAAGGAGAGAACTGAAAAGAGCAATCTTTAAATTTTCAGTTTATTTACTACTGGCTCCAAGGTTTTCTCCATTTCCATCTCTCTAGTAGTCCCTCTGCAATGGTTTATAGCTAAAAGAGCATTTAACATTAATATTTAATGCTTTTATGCCTTGCATTTATTAAGAGGTATGCCGACACTGTAATTTCTCTCCTTCTGGTGTATTTCTGTTTCAGGTGAAATTTAGTGTAGGAATGAACATAAGAAATGCTATAATGTCATTAATTGGTAGCATCCTGAACCTATCCGAGCTGATAATCTACAGTTATAGTTGTGAAAGTGACTATTCATGTGTAAGTATACCAAACACTTCATAAATTTTGCCTTCACATGCAGAATCCAGAAGGAGATTATATATACAGGTAGGACATCCCAGACCCTTTGACTTTTGTTTGAAATTTTTCCTTGAATAAGTCTCGGTGCCAAAAAGTTTTGCATTTGATTTCAAATATTGTATATATATATATAAATATCTAGCTTTAGAAAATAAAAATTTAGGTTAATTCTGAAACGTGGACAGATTAGAACCACATCAATAACTGGGATCAATGCCTTGAATTTTTAGTATTTTGTAACGTCTTTTGCTTTCTTATGAGTGTTAAATCATAGTAATATCACATCCATGGCACAGAGAGGATGGTGTCAAGCTATTTTCCAAAACACCTGAAGGCCAGGCAAGGAATAATGGATGGAAACTGACCAAGGAGAGATTCAACCTAGAAATAAGAAGGAACTTTCTGATAGTGAGAACAATCAACCAATGGAACAATTTACCTTTGAGGGTATCAGGAAGAGATTGAACTGCCTTTTGTCAGAAATAGTGTAGGGTCTCCTGCTTGAGTGGGGAGGGGCTGGACTAAATGACCTACAAGGTCCCTTCCAACTCGATTAATCTGTTAAATCTGTTTTCTTCTTTCCAGCCTGAGAGATGATTGGAAAGAAGTTGGGTAAAGAAAATAGATCTAGCTGCATCCTTATTGAGGAGGGGGAAAATAGACGTTAGGCTGACTGAATCTAAATAGAGTTGCTGCCCTTAACCATACTCTGTTGGTGCCAATTTTCCCATGAGTTTTCCTTTACCATATCCCCAGCCCATGAATAGGATTTACACCTGATGTGAGTAAGTCATCATTAGCTGTACTGGTATAAAACTAGTCTTTTCCTTTCCTCTTATTCTGAGCCCATCCAACAACAGCCTCAAGGTGTATAAAATCTATTTCCCTTCATCCATAATCTTGGAGAAAAAGTCAGGTGACCAAGAGTGGATATGTTAGGACAGTGGGGAGTCTTGTCGCTCTTCCTCTTTGGACTAGCCAGCCTCTGTCTTAACCATTTCTCTTTCTCCTTCCCCCTTCAGCACTTTGTTTCTTGAGGTTTCCTATCCATCCGCTCTCTCCTCCATCATCCCAAAGGTGCTTATTCAGGTGGCAATTGGACTTTCTTGTTTTCCCATGGAGACATTTCGTTTCTCATCCAAGAAGCTCCTTCAGCTCTGACTAGACTCAGCAACTCAGCAAAACATAAGAGATGCTAATAATGTTCCCTGATGCAGTTTCCTCATCTCACACAGGCTGTACAGGCAGTCTTTAGCTGAATGAACAACTATTCATTTAGTGACCATTCAAAGTTTCAGTGGCACCCAAATCTATGACCACTCCTCATATGCATGGCCAATGCAGCGTCCCCACAGTCACACGATCAAAATTAGGGGGCTTGGATAGTAGCAATTTATTTAGGACAGTTGCAGCATCCCTTTTGCGACTTTCCCAGCCAGATTCTCATCAGCAAAGACAGCGGGGGTGGGGGAAGATTCACATAACAGCCATATGATTCTCTTAACTGCAGCGATTTGCTTAACAACAGTGGCAGAAAAGGTTAAATTACGCACAACTCATTAACAATCTGTTAGATATTAGCATATATCGGAGGAAGTCTCCTCTCTGGTCCGCTGCTACAGCGGGAAACAGGTATCGCTCTGATTGGTCGAGAGGCGTACCCGAGTCCTATAAAAGGGGAACCCTCCGGCCACAGAGCAGGCTGGATCACTTCTTATACTAATAAAGAGCTGTTAAGTCACTTCGTGTCCGCAGTCTGTTCTCTCGTTGCCCAGACGTAACATTGGTGACGAGGATGGGATCGAGAGACAGATAGGACGAAGAACGCTACTTCAGAATCCCCGGATTCGATCCAGCCAGGAATCGGCAGAAATACCGGCAGCCATCTCAGGACACCGCAGCGCGGCAATTTCAAACAAGGAAAATGGCGATGCACACTCCTCCAGCTCCATTCGACCCAATCGCTGATCATTGGGAATCGTACATGCTCAGGTTCGAGTGTTTTCTCGAAGCAAACGAATATACAGGCATACCGGACTCTCGAAAGAAAAATATATTCCTGAGCTACTGCGGCCGAGAAGTTTTCGAGACGGCCAGGGACCTCTCTGAACCAACCCCCATTCAGGCGGTATCATGGACGACGCTACAACAAACGCTACAAACCCATTTCGCGCCAAAACCTTCCCGCCACGTCTGCCGCCAAGCATTCAACACGAGGAACCAGAAGGCGGGAGAATCTATCAACCAGTACGTTGCAGCTCTATGAAAAGCAGCCACACATTGTGGATTCAGAGACCTGGACGAGCAGATTATGGATCGACTCATTTGCGAGCTGAGAGACATTTCCCTACAAAAACGGCTGTTGCCCAAAACCAATTTAAGCCTGCAGATTGTACTCGACGAGGCAAGAGCTTCAGAAGCAGTAGAAAGATCAGCGGAGACAATTCAACGCGGGTTCAACACAAACCAGCCAGCGCCAAGACACACCAGAGTCCACTACGAGGACACAATTCCAGACTTCGAGGATCCCGAGCTCGAGGAAAGTCACCTGATGTGGAGCAGTCATGTGAGACCTGGGGGGAGACCCGGATCCCGTTTGCCGCCCTGCGCAAGCTGCGGAGGGAATCACCCCCGGTCTACCTGTCGGTTCAGGAACGTTGTTTGTTCGCACTGCGACAAACTTGGGCACATCGCACGAGTGTGCCGGAGCGAAGTCCCTGCCTCAAGGCAGCCACCCATGTACCGCCAACAGAAGCCCAACCCAGGGGCTTGGCGAAATCAAAAAGGGCTCCCAGAGAGAAATCCACAAGTGTTTACCCAGAGAGAAAATCCCCAAAGAGCTGAGCGAGCGTATTCCCAGAGAGATTACTCGCAAAGAGCTGAGAGAGCGTTCTACCAAGACGCTCAACGAGAGTATCTTCAGGATACAAATGCGGAAATAGAGTTGACCCAGAGAGAGGAGTTGCGAACGTATCTCACCACAATAAGTCAGGTCCGCACCAAGCGGCCTAAAAAGCTGAAAGTCACAGTCCTCTTGGAGGGCTCACCTTGCAAGCTGGAAGTTGACACGGGATTGTCCCTGACGATCATTTCATGGGCATCCATGAAACAGGCTATCCCTAGTCTCAAAAAGAGCCAACTACGTGTTCCAGACATCCTGCTTCGAGACTACCAGGGGAACCAAGTCCCCATCGTGGGCCAAGGCACATTCCAGATCCGTTTCAAGGACATCGTAGCCCAGCTGCCCGTGACCGTCGCCAGCGCACCATTACAGAACCTTCTTGGACTAGATTGGTTTGAAGCATTGGGGTTAGAAGTCACCGGAATCAACGCCGTGGAAAACAGCAGCGCTGAGCAAATATTTAAGGAGTTCGAGGATGTGTTCAGCCCCGGTCTTGGTAAGTATGTGGGTAAACCAATCTCATTTAATTTAGACCCCAAGGTGGCGCCAATCCGACTTAAGCCGAGACGAGTGCCTTTTGCACTCCGCCCAAAAATAGATAAGGAGATAGATAAGTTAGTGGAGCAAGGAATCCTTGAGCCGATGGATCACGCGCGTTGGGAAACTCCCATTGTGACCCCCGTTAAGTCAGACGGGTCAGTCCGCATCTGCGCGGACTATAAATGCACAATTAATGTCGCATTACAACAAAGCGCATATCCTGTGCCAGTAGTACAGCACTTACTGCACTCGTTGGGGCCAGGAAAGGTATTTGCTAAATTAGACATGGCACAAGCTTACCAGCAGTTGCCCATAGATAGCGCCACAGCGGAGGCCCAAACCATAGTGACGCATAGAGGAGCATTCAAATGCAACCGGCTACAATTCGGTGTGAGCATTGCTCCAGATTTGTTCCAGAGCGTCATGGAATGACTTTTGCAAGGGATATCGGGAGTCGTCCCCTATTTCGACGACATCTTAGTGTCCGCTGCAAACGAGGAGCAATTAAATAAAAGAGTCAGAACTGTTTTGGCCAGAATCAGAGAGAAGGGTCTCCGCCTTAAAAAAGAAAAATGCCAAATCAACGTGCCTAGCATAGAATTCCTGGGTTATAGAATCGATGGTCAGGGAATACACCCCATGTCAAAGAAAATTAAGGCGATCCAGGACGCCCCCACACCACGAAATCAGACCGAGTTGCAGGCCTTCCTCGGACTGCTTAACTTCTACAGCGTTTTTCTGAGACAGAAGGCGACCGTTGCTGAGCCACTACATCGACTACTCCAGAGGAACGCACCATGGAGATGGGGACGATCCGAAGCAGCAGCGTTTGCCGGGGTAAAGCGCCTGCTCACCACTGACTCGCTGTTAGTCCAATACAGCCAGACACTACCGTTGGTATTGACCTGCGACGCATCACCCTTTGGAGTTGGCGCAGTCCTTAGCCACAGGATGCCAGACGGAAAAGAAGCACCCATCGCCTTCTACTCTAGAACTCTTTCATCGGCCGAAAGGAACTACAGCCAAAAGGACAGGGAAGCGTTAGCTGCTGTAGCTGGAGTAAAACGTTTCCATGAATACCTCTACGGCCGCGATTTTGAACTAATTACAGATCACAAACCGCTGTTGGGACTTTTGGCGGGAAACCGCCCCACTCCGGTCTCCCATTCTCCACGCATGACCAGGTGGACTGTTTTCCTGGCTGCGTACTCCTACAAGTTAATTCATCGACCGGGCTCCACTCTAGGACACGCAGACGCACTCAGCCGTTGCCCACTACCGGACCTTTTGCCAGACCCCACTCCCGAAGTACCGGTGTTGCTCATTGATTGTTTGGACTCGGGACCGGTTTCTTCCTGCGACGTTGCAAGGTTCTCCTGTAAAGACAGTTTAATAAAGCAAGTTCAAACTTGGGTTTGGAGGGGGTGGCCGAAGGGAAACGTGGGCCCGGAATTCAAAGTGTTTTGGTCGAAACGGGACGAACTCTCAGTGTTACAAGGTTGTTTATTGTGGGGGGATTGAGTTGTTATTCCTTATGCGTTACGTAGAAATGTGTTAGATGCATTACATGTTGGGCACCCAGGGATCGTTAGGATGAAGGCGTTAGCGAGAAGTTACGTTTGGTGGCCAAATATGGATAAAGAGATAGAGGAGTGGGTGGCCACTTGCGATCCATGCCAAGAATCGAGATCAGCACCCCCGGAAGCGCCCGCCACAGAATGGGAAAAGCCTAAAGCACCCTGGTCGAGAATACACATCGACTTCGCTGGGCCAGTTCAAGGTCAGACGTTCCTTATAGTTCTGGATGCATACTCCAAATGGCTAGAAGTAGTCCTAATGACTTCAACCACGGCAGAGGCAGTCATTAAGGTTCTACGGCGACTTTTCGCCACTCATGGCCTGCCCGACCTCCTGGTCTCCGATAACGGGCCCCAGTTCACGGCCATTCAATTTGAAACATTCTTAGCAGGTCAGGGAATTCGGCATGCCCTCGTCGCGCCATTCCATCCGGCATCAAACGGACAGGCGGAGAGAATGGTGCGATCCGCAAAAGAGGCCCTCGCTAGGATGGGTCCAGGTGATTGGCAAACACGCATTGACCATTACCTATTAATCCAACACATTACCCCCAGCGCAACGACGGGTAGGAGCCCCGCTGAGCTACTCATGGGCCGCCGTCTACGGTCTCACCTGGACCGTCTTCACCCGAATTACTCTGCCACAGCACCCCCAGACTCCACAAGCAAAATTCGGAGTTTTTGCATAGGGGATTCCGTATACGCCCACAACTATGCAGGGGGAACATTGTGGATGCCGGCAAGGGTCATTGGCATCACGGGTCCACGTTCATATCTGTTAGAACTGGAAGATGGGCGGAACTGGAAAAGGCACATCGATCAGCTTCGGGGTCGCCTGGCACACTCAGACCTACGAACCGAGGACGAGAGCTACCTACCAACGCAAAGTCAGCCAATCGAGAGCCCCAACACAGAGAACCACGACACCGGCGAGCCCAGGTCAGAACAAGAGACCGAGCACGAAACGGTACAAAACCCAAGCAACGTGAGCAAGCAGACCCCTGAACACCCGAGTAACGAAAGCATGCAAACCCCCGAACTTGAAACTGAGAAAGCAGCCGATCCTGCAACCACTCCAAACCAACCCGAATTGCGACGTTCCACTCGAGTAAGGCAAACTCCAACATACCTTAAGGACTACATAACCAACCGCAATGTTCCGTCTAAGAGGGGAGGGGTGTTAGATATTAGCATATATCGGAGGAAGTCTCCTCTCTGGTCCGCTGCTACAGCGGGAAACAGGTATCGCTCTGATTGGTCGAGAGGCGTACCCGAGTCCTATAAAAGGGGAACCCTCCGGCCACAGAGCAGGCTGGATCACTTCTTATACTAATAAAGAGCTGTTAAGTCACTTCGTGTCCACAGTCTGTTCTCTCGTTGCCCAGACGTAACACAATCACTTTGTTTAGCAGTGGAAATTCTGGCCCCAGTTGTGGCTGTAAGTCGAGGGTTACCTGTACAGTGTCTCTGTTTTTCCCAATGTAATTGTTCCTCCCAGTGTTTCCCAAGGGAGTCCCTTTGAATGGTGTAGCACATTCAATAAAATAAAATACACACCATTACATTAATTTCTCAGCAAATTACAACTATCCCTCCACCTGTCTTCCTACTCCACAGAGTGTCGCTTCTGTCCTCTCCAGTGTGCTGCTCTTGTTCAACCTGCTGGAATTTTGTATCGCTGTTTCCCTGCCTCACGTCGGGTGCCAAGCTGCTTGCTTAATTGATGACCAGGTAAATATTTGATACTTTAATAATAGCTTTAGCAGTTCTCACTGTTAAAGAATGCAAAGAAGATCGTCAATTTTTCTTCTTTATATCTGCACTCTATTTAACCTGACCATTTGCTGGTTTCTTTGCTATCACCCTGAACTGTTAATCTTAGAGTAAGAGTTTGATACGTTTTACTTACATCTGTACCAAAGAAAGTTGGAAGTCATTCTTTTTCAGCTTTCCTTCTTTTCCATTTTCTTTCTGACATGTTCACTGTTTTTGTTTCTTGAGCCTTTTCTTAGCTTTTTTTTTGATGTATGAAGGATCAAATTCTCAGCCATTATAATTCTACATTCCTTGAAATCCACTGGGAGCCATCTCACATAAGGCAGGCTCTGAGTCCCTCCAACCAAAAAGAGTTTATCCATAGAAGAGATTATGTGTAGCTCAGGGTTGAACTGTGGGGTCCTTGGTGCTCTCTGAGCTTGATGGTTTTCTTGTAGATGTTTCATTACCAAACTAGGTAACATCATCAGAACTAGAAGGGAGTGGAGTTTGATCTTATTTTCATATACGAGTGGCTTACCCTGTCAGTGTTGATCAGTCGCTTCACAAAAAGTGTTTTGATTGGTGCCAGGTCTCTACAGCCTCAGGCAGAGAAGGGCTATTCTGCATCCCTCCCTGAAATGCTCTTTGAAGTACAGAGTTTCCCAGCATTCCTTTAGGAGCCTCCAACATGCAAACTGTGGTTACTCATCCGAAAATGAATCCTCTTTACCTGGAGCTTCAAAATTTGCTGTTTGCTGGGAAGGTGTATAGCTAAAAGTCAGTCTACATTTAGTCTGCATCTGACTTTGGGGATATTTCTTCATAAGCAAACAAAAGTGTATTTCCTGTGCAGTTCACACCCCTTGCTTACTGGATCTGGATGTTACAAACCAAAGCCCACATTTTGTAATTAACCTCCATGCCCCGTTTTGGCTGGCAGAGTGCTGCAGGAGGCTGATTGCTGTCATGGACCCCGGCCATGCCCCTGGACCTCTGAGGTCAAACACAACTCTGATGCGGCCCTCAATGAAATTGAATTTGACACCACTGTTCTACAGTAGCCACAATTGGCTTCCTTTTGTACCAATAACAAAGCTACTCTCAACCTTTCAGAAATGCTTTAGATTAATTGGAGAGGCGGAAAATGGGACCGGAGAAAGACTGAAAGGGTAATATGATTGGACCTTATAAAACAGAAGAACTCTAAAAATATTGCAAGCAGCTAAATCAGCATACAGAGATACCTGTCTTGGGGTCCTTGGTGGTCTCTAGCCTGGTTGTTTTCCTGCTGATGTTTCATTACTCAAACTAAGTAACATCATCAGTGCTGGTTTATTATTTGGGTAGTAAAACATTTGCAAACAACAAGCAAGCTCAGAGACAATCATTTGAGCTACAAGTATTGTCCTTTATCGGTACCTGTATTAGTTCACAGCATTATCAGTTGGAGCCATTCAGAAATCAAAAAATAACCTCCTCTGCGGGGAAATCCATCTTTTCAGTTAATAATCTGATAGCTTTTGTGAATAAATCACAAGAATATTATTTGTTTATGTGTTTATGTGTTTATTTATTTATTTGCTCCTCAATTAAGCTGGATCTTAGGAATAACCAATACAGAAACATAAAATACAAGCAATATAAAACTCCAATAAAAACTAAAGCACAAAATAAAATCAGTCCCCAAAGATCCTCAGGGGAAGCCAGTTCACTTCTCTTAACACCTTCCAGAGGACCATCCCAGTTGGTACCATCTATTTCAGAAGGTCATCTATTCCACACAGAGAACACTCACTGGGGATGGGGTGGAGGGAGTTTGTTTTCCTTTCACACCTGTTGATAGGTAGGTGGGAGATCCTGAGCAGACATTCTCTGAATATGTGGATAAAGGCTGGCAGATTCAATCAGCAAAAGTCACTTAAATGCCCAGGCACTAAATCATTTGCGTGTTAATTTATAGTTTTAAGGAATTCTCCATCAGGACTTTGAGCTAGCAAGGATTTCAGCCTCTTGGTGAGGTTAAAAACACACAACTGGAGAATCTATTCCTCCTACTTAAAGTAACAGATGCGTCCCTGAGTACTTATTGTGTTGACTATTCTTTTCTGTTACAGCGTTCGGTGCTTTTTATGCCTTACCAACTCATCAGAGGTAGAGCAGTCGCAACTGAACCAAATCCTCCTCCTGTTCCACTGACTTACGATAATGTGGTTGCCAAACCTCAGTAAAACAAGAAGGAAAAATGAGAATTGTTGGCAAATGAGGTTTCAGGAGATGCATTTCATATTACTTAATTTTGTCCAGCTTGCTTGTTTATTTTTCAATTATAGCCTTTAATCACCAAATTAAATGGTGAAAAGTTTGGAAAGTTCTTCTATTTTACTTGATACCTAGTTATAATGCTTCCCAAGAAGCAAGAACTTGTGTTGGAAATCATCAGTGTATTTATGAGGAAGTTCTCTCTCTACAGTGGGTGAAGGAGGCTTTTTATTACCCTTTTGTTTATACTCTGGATGACGGGTTGTTGTTTTTTGACAAATATAGAACTAAGTAGGAGATGTGATGCAGATAAAAAACAGCTACCTAAATTAAAAAACAAATTATTAATAAAACATGTCATTGACACACTTTTTCTTTTTTTTTGGAATTTTTTTTATTGTTTTAATTAAACAAAAACACAAACAAAAGAATCATTCTTCATTACATCTTGTAGAAAGCATGTCGATTGATTACAAATAGATTTCGTGCGTTACTACCACAATCATTATTTATGCTTCTTTCATATTGAATTGTACATTTTAAATCAAAAATCTGTATGTATTTTTCCATCAATGTACCATCATTCTCGTTTGACTATAATTATTTAAACGTGCTTTTATCTAGAATCATTTGTATTTAAAGACACAGCCACCTTCCGACCCAAGAAAGATTACATCTTTATAATAAAATCTAAACAAAAATTTGTTAGTAGAGTTTAAAAGTACCCAAGAAAGATTATATCTTCATAACAAAATCTAAACAAAAATGTATTAGTGAAATTGATAAATCTTTTTCCCAAGTCCCGATTTATAGTTTATATCCAAATTGTTTTTACTAGTTAAAATTATTATTTCATTATTATTATCAAATTATTTGTTAAGGAATAAACATTTTAAAAAACATTATAAAAATGTCTACAAAATCCTACTTATTAATCACCAAAAATTAACTAAGTTTTTAATTATCAACATTCATTATCAGCCTGTCTTTCCAGTAACAAAACAATCTTATGTCTTTAGCCAGTTGTTGCATCAATTCTCTTATTAACTTCTTTATAAGGTTTTTAAAAACTTCTCTTACCTTACATTCTCATATACAGGTAACCTTACATTCTCATATACCTCCAGATCTTGTAAAGATTTCAGTTCCCTATTCATTGCTGCTTTCCAAACTATTTGCTCCTCTTTAGGATACATTGATAGTTCATGATACGTAGCAGGAACTTTATCTACTTGACATGCTATACTAGCTTGATATCTGTCTGGTGGTCTTGTTACACGGGTAGAATGCCTAGGCAACTCAGGGTTCACCAGTGGACTCTCCTGTTGTGTCTGCTCCCATTCTTCTAACTCCTCCTGACTTTGCACTTCCTCCTGACTACACTTCCTCCTTAATCTTTATAGCTGGTCTTTCTATTTTACCACTAGGAAATACCTGGGTTTCAATGACTACGTCATTGTTAAATTCCAGTTTATCCCACCTAACGGATTCAATAAATCGAGCACTAGCACTACAGTGTACTTTCGTAGTGCCTTTTTCCCAAAATCTAAACGATCTATGATTGGCTTCGTAACCTACAAAAAATAATTGTCTAGCTCTATGTTTCCCTTCAGTCTTACTTGTGAGGGAATATGCACCCATGCCGGGGCTCCAAATGTGTGAAGATAACTTAAATCAGATTTTCTACCATGCCAACGAGTGAATGGTAATTCACCAGTTGTTATATTAACCACATTATTCAAAACATGGTTACTACACATCATAGCTTCACCCCACAGTGTTTCAGGTCCTGAATCAACTAACATGGTTCGAGTCATGGCTTGTAATGTTTGCCCCCTTCATTCTACAAACGAGTTATGTTGTGGCCTATAAGGAGCAGAATGTTTATGCAGAACGTTTATGCTCCACCAGCTGATCTCAACATTGTTTGAAATTTGAAGTTTGTAAACTCAGTTCCGTTATCGGTTACAACAGTAATCACCTTAGATTTCATTTTTCTTTCAGCAAATCTTAATCAATTAAAGAAATGTTGAAATGTTTCTGTCTTGTCTTTCATTAAATAGCTGAAACCGTATCTTGAATAATGATCCATGATACTCAAAACATAACAGGCACCTCCCAAACTGGGTTTCATAGGTCCAATTAGATCAGCAAAAACAACTTCTAGGGGTTCCTTAGTCTTAAACCCATTACATCTGTATGCTGGAGTAACCTTGCTCTTTTCCTGACTACACACATTACAATTTAAATATTTACTGCAAGGTTTTAACTTTACTCTTTCTGACAATTTAACAGTGTGTTGCAGCATCTTGAAATTAATGTGCCCCATACGCCTATGTAGTAGATGTATGCATTCATCATGTGGTTTCACATTATCATACACTGAGTTAGCAGTATGGGCATCAGATATAATATATAAACCATTTGTTAATTTGGCAGTAACCCTATTACCTTCCTTTTCAATGATACAGTTATCTCCCTAAAGGTTACTACATAGCCAATGTTAACTAGAGCTCTTACTGATAACAAATTAAATGTCAGTTTAGGTATATACAACATGGATAAATGCTCATTTACAAATGAACACCTTGCCATACCTTCACCAGATGCTTTCACCCTCCATCCATTTGCCAAAGATACATATTGCTTGCTGGCAGACATTTTTATAAAACAAGTCTTATTTCTAGTAATGCACGGTGATGCTCCACTATCAACAACCCATGAATCATGGCTTATTGGTGCATTTTTAAAGATAGTCAAAGTAGACATGCCTAAGTTGACATTAGCATTTTTCTTAGCCTTTCTAGTATTCTGGTGTTTTGCAAGTTTACAGAATCTAGCTATATGCCCCTTTGCCCCACAAGAAAAACATTTTCTAACAGTATAGGCAGTTGAAGGTGACTCTTCATGTTGTGGTGGTTTCTCTCTCAGTTGTTCTCTTTCCAACCTTCTTCTGGACTCTTCCAACAGGCGTGCAGTTATGTCAGTCAATGTTAGTTCATTTTGAGTTAGGACCTCAAGGGACGATACAAAATCATCATAACTCTCATCCAGTGAGGACAGAATGATGTAAACTTGATGTAACTCTGAGAAAATAAGTTCTTTTTCACGTAGCTCTTGGAAAACTCATTTTATAAAGTTTAAATGAGCTAACATATCTCCACCCTTCAGAAGATGTGCCCTAAACAGTTTGCGGGTAAGATGTATACGTGCACCTACAATGTCACGTACATGTATCTTCTTCAAATTCTCCCCGTTAGGAGAGCAAGTGTGCAGAGAAGCGTAATGAGAGTGGTATGGAAGAACACGCACAAACCAGCATACAGGGACACTGAATAGTATAAAATATAGTAGTTTACTATGTGGAAATATAGAGGTATTCAGAGTTCAGTTTACAGTCCAAGTCATACACAGTTCAGTCAGTCAGTTATCAATATTCACAAAGTAGCAAGACTCAGTAACTCACGATACAGTATCCGATCAGCGTCTAACAAACAGAGAGCTAACACTCATTCTGGCTTCCTCTTATGGCCGCTTGTGGTAACAGCAACCAATTGCATCTCTCTAGCATTTAAAGTAACAGATACATTTGTTACAATCATGGCTTATATACATTGCCAAGCCAAGACTAGGGTTACATCCCTAACAAAGACCACTTCTCAAGTGTGTTTATGTTTGCAAAGATCCTCTGTAGATAACAATTTCTTTGTGATTTATGTTGATTCCTCATTCTGCTTGAATAGGGATAGAGGTAATAACTTATATCTTAATGAGTGCCATGCCTACAATAGTACAGTAAAGCAGATGGCTTTGGATGGAAGAAGATGGGGGATTAGAATAAGACAAGAACTGATACTCAAGGCTTCCAGCAAGCTTTTCTAAAGCTTTGGTTCTAGGATATGAGGCTTGTATCACAGATGCAATTTGGTGCTTTGCTTGGGTGCCAAAATATTTGGATAATTTCTGCCCCTTGTAGTATAAGGGTGTAGGATGAATCTCCTGAGTAAGAGAGAAAATTCAATTTCAATTTCAATTTATTTGATTTGTTAGCCGCTCCCTCTCCACAAGGGACTCGGGGCGGCGTACAATAAAAAGCACATATATATATATACATATACACATACACATACACGAAGGAGGTAACAATCATTAAATACATAAAATAATAATAATAAAATTAGCAATTAAAATACCCCAGTTTAAAATTACGAATTTAAAAAAGACTGTCAGGAGGAATAAGATGGAACTATGGTTAAGCCAGGCTGGATAATTGAAAAAGGTGGGTCTTGAGTTTTGAACGGAAGGAGCGGAAATCGGAGGTAATCCTAATGTCGAGGGGGAGGTCATTCCAAAGGGCTGGGCCCATCACAGAGAAGGCCCTACTCCTGGGTGTCGCCCTCTGACACTGTTTAGTGGACGGCACCCGGAGAAGTCCCTCTCTGTGCAAGCGGATTGGTCGTAGGGATGTATGGGGCAGGATGCGATCCCACAGGTAGCTAGGTCCTGTGCCATGGAGCGCTTTAAAGATAGTAATCAAAACCTTGAAACGCACCCGATAGACCACAGGAAGCCAGTGCAGCTCACGCAGGAGAGGTGTTACATGGGAGTATCTAGTACTCCCCATAATCACCCGCAGTAGTGTAGTCTTCGAGTGCATTTCAAGCCCCATGTAGAGAGCATTGCAGTAGTCTAGGCGAGACGTCACCAGCACATGGGTGACTGTGCATAAGGCATCCCGGTCCAATAGGGGGCGCAATTGGCGCACCAGGCGGACCTGGTGGAACGCCCCCCTTGCCACGGCTGTTACATGGTCATCCATGGACAGCCGGGCATCCAGGAGGACGCCCAAATTGCGCGCCCGCTCCATGGGGGCCAGTTGCTCGCCCCCGATGGCCAGCGATGGAAGCAACTGGTTGAACCGGGGGGCCGGAAGCCACAGCCACTCTGTCTTGGAGGGGTTGAGTTTGAGTCTGTTGTCACCCATCCAGACCCGTACGGCTTCCAAACACCGGGACATCATTTTGACGGCCTCGTTGGGGTGGTTCGGGCTGGAAATATACAGCTGAGTATCATCAGCGTACAGATGATATCCCACCCCAAAACCACGAATGATCTCGCCCAGTGGCTTCATATATGTGTTGAACAGGAGAGGCGAGAGGACCGACCCCTGTGGCACCCCACAAATGAGGGGGCTCAGGGTCGATCTCTGCTCCCCTGCCAACACACGTTGCGTCCGGCCGGAGAGGTAGGAACCGAACCACCGTAAAACGGTGCCCCTCACCTCCAACCCCTCCAGCCGGTGCAACAGGATACCATGGTCGATGGTATCAAAAGCCGCTGAGAGATCTAATAGGACCAGGATAGAGGAACAGCCCCTATCTCTGGCCCTCCAGAGATCATCAACCAACGCGACCAAGGCCGTCTCCGTGCTGTGCCCGGGTCAGAAGCCGGACTGGCGCGGGTCTAGATAATCATTTTCCTCCAGGTGACGTGGGAACTGTTGGGCCACCACACTCTCTACAACCTTCGCTAAAAAGGGAAGGTTGGAGACAGGACGATAATTGGCTAGCTCCGTTGGGTCCAGGGAAGGCTTCTTGAGTAAGGGTCTCACAACCACCTCTTTCAAGGCGGCCGGCAGAGACCCCTCGATTGCTAAATAAAGAAGATAAAGTTCAAATATTTTGCTTGATGAATTGAACTCTGTAAATTGTATAGTCAGCAACATAAAGAGCATATTACTAAAATTAAAAATACACTGGGGAAGCTATTCCTTCTATCTGGTTTTGGGGCCTTGCAAGTCAACAGAGATGCAACAATTGCACTTGATCATAATCACTGTTCTCCACCAGCCATAGTGGAAAAAACAAAACAAAAATCACACCAACATCAGGAAGAAATTATGAGAAGTGTCGCACCAGATGTTTCAAGAGAAGCAATGAATTTCATGTTGTTTTACTTTTTCCCTCCAGCTTGTTTGTTTTTCAGTTAAAAGCTTTTAAGTACCAAGTTAAATGATGGCAAGTTTTAAAAGTGATGCTTCTTACCTTCTTACCTTCTTATGTTATAATGCATGAAATAGAAAAAATGTATTTGTAACTAGATTTTTTGATGATTAGAAAAAAATAGATAATAGAAAAAAGATCATTTTTGTAATCACAGATAATTTTGGAATTATATTTGGATTCGATGCTAAGGACATAGGAGCTTTATTCTATTTTGGTCTTTTTTCTGCACTTTTGCCTTTATCTTTTTCTTTACTCTGCATTAGTACTTCTGATATTCAGTTGTTTTCTCCAATGGAATAACATGTCCTTTATATACATTAAATATTGATATTTTAATACAGCCACATTGTCCATCAATACATTATCTCCCTCTTGTTTTTTCCTCCAAAATTTTCTTTTTCTTATAAAAGAAAGCTTATAAGAGAACCATTTCCCCAGTTTATTCATAAATGGAAAATGCTTGTGTTTTGCATAATTCAATTTTATTTCCAGTTCTCTCATGGTTAACATGGAGAACTGTTATTATAAATCTTAATTTCTTGACAGATTTAGGTTCCCTAGGAAATTCTTTATTTTTATTTCATCCAAAATATTTTGGGTTTCCTCTTGCCTCTTCTGAAATTCAGAATTATATTGTGTTAGGTAACTGGACCTGCCTCACTCACAGCTGGTTATCATCCCATTGATTGAAACACTTGTCTAATTTCCCCTTGAAATGAATTGCTAAGAATTGAACTAAGGACATGAAAAGCCAATATCTAATAAAGGGAAATTGGCATCTAGAAGAGATAAGGGCAAACAGCTTTTTTAAAAGATGAAATCTGGGAATAGCGTGGCTCATCCGGAGGGGGAGGGGGTGAGACGTCATCTCCCCTTCCAAAACACTATTATTAAAGCATTGAAGCGACCAGCTCTCCACAGCCCCATAGACGTTCGCAGAACAGCCAATACAAAAGAGCAATAGGAGGATCAGAACTCTAGAGGGCGCCCCCATGTAACACACATAGTGAAGGAATCGGGAATTCTCCAAGAGAGCAGAACGTCTTCAGCATCTGCTTCTTGGCAAAAGGATCTGGTCCAGATGTTTCAGCGGCCTCTGAGGTCCTTGGAAGTTTTTCCAGGGAGAGTCTGGCAAGGTGCGCAATCGGAGGTTGGGATTCCCCTTCACGCTGTTGCGGTGCTCCCTGTTCAGACTGGGAAGCTGCGATCGCAATACGCGTCCTCTTGTTTTTCTTTCGGGCGATTCCGAGGGGTTGAAAAAGGAGCGCTTCAAGCGTGGGACTTGGTTACTTTGGGAGAAAGAGAGAAGCGGGAGAAGTGGGGCGTGCCTACCGTCCCTGTCCTACTGTCCCATTTATATCTACTCTTTTTATGTGTTTATGGCTTATTTATATCCATTTATTTGTGCCATTTTTTCATGTGTTTTCATAATTGTTTCCTTGTACTTTTTGATAAATAAATAAATGAGTGAATAAACAAACAAACAAACAAATAAGTGTCGAGGGATGGGTTTGATTTCAGTGATTCGTTTTAGCCTGGAAATAAGAGGACTTTATAATCTTGGTGAGTTTTCCTCTCATCTCTGAACACGCAGAAGGTTCCTGGCCCAAAACTTTTATTTGTTGCAACAGTTAAAGGGGCAAGAAAGATGTTTTTTCTGGAGTCCTCGATTAAAATGAGTAAAGCACTCCTTGTAGAAGACTGGGGAGCCTCTTCCTCCATTTCTTCCTGTTATGTTACTTTCGTTTCCCTGCGGCTTTGGTGTGTCTCGTCTTGAGCGGTGGTCGTGAGTATATTCTGATTACTTGTTTACAAAATAGCATGGAATTAATATGTGGACCATCCCGTGCCTGCCGCTTCTCTCCCGCAGCCATCCACCCGCGGTCTTCTCAGCCCCGCAGCCCCCGCAGCCCCCGTAGACGGGAGGATTTCAGGGCAGAATTTGCGGACAGGGAAGAGTTTGCAATCAATCTTGCCCTGATGGAAGTGCGCAATACGCGCAAAAAAGCCATATAAATGTATAGAGAGTCAATATTTGAAGTTCATCGTTCAAAGACGAGGGTGGATGGGTCGGGTTTTGCTTCACGTTGACTTCCAATTAATACAGTTCAAGAAGGAAGAAGCTCCCTCTTAAGGTCTGTACAAATCCTAACTAGTGGGATTAATTCTGGCCCTTTGATCAGAGTTTTCAAAACCGGAGCGTTACTAAATGTAGGACTTTACTGAGTCGCTTCACTTTTTTTCTGGGGTTGTTTGTTAGCTAAGGGTCCAATTGTGTTCTGACAAGAAGCCTCACCTCATCCGTGAAGCAAAGGTGGGATACAGATCCTGCTCTTGTGTCCTTCACAGTAACTTATGTCCAAATCGGTATGACCTTCCTGGAAAATGGCAATCAATATGATCATCCATGCCTCATGCCTTTAGATCCATCTCCCAGTAACAGGAAAGGAGGGCAGGTACAATAAAACCTTGTCCAAATGGAAATGCCATTTAGCTGGGAAATTTGAGGTGGTGCTAAGATCAGAAAAAGACGTTTTGCATTGAAAAATGTTATGTTCCCCGTGTTCTGATTAACTTTTTTTCAACTGATGTCCATGGAGATTCAAAATCATCCAGGACATGGTTGTCCCAAAGATGTTTTTTCAAAAGGCAACTGGACTTTCTGGGTTTTTTCCCTAAAAACATTTCATTTCTCAAGCAGGAAGCTTCTTTGGTTCTGGCTGAAAGGTGGGGAAAGGACAGATTCTATCCCTGAGAAAGTTGTATGTTTTTACTATCCTGCTCCCTGAAGCCTTCTGGAAAGCCTCTTCAGTTTTACTGCAGGCAAATATTATCTCAAAAAGTGACATTAAGGAGAAGGGCCATAATTTTCCTCCTTGATGTTAAGACATTAACTTCTCCTCACTTGTTTGTTTTCAGGTAACCTAGTTGTGGCATCACTTCCAGCAAGAATGGCCAGTGGAACTACAGTTTTCATCCCCTCTAATGGAGCAAACATAATCCAAACAGCTCCTGGATTGCCCAGTGTCCCTCTTCAGACATCTGGAGCAACTCCATATCCCCATTATGGAGCTCAGGAAATTCCCACCAGTGCTCCTCAACAAGTCCATTAAATACATTAAGATTTTAGAGCTACGTAGAGACCTGAGTGCCCCATGTTGAAGTTCTGGAACTTGACTTGGCTGTTGTCTGGTTCTGGAATATACTCCAGAAACCTCTGTTCTTCCTGGTGGTTTCATTCATGTTTCTGCAAAACATTCTGACTCTGATATGCATTTCTTTTGCTTTGCTCTTGAAATGAGAAAGCGGAGCTCAGCCACGGTTTCAGCCAGGTCTCTTTTCTCCCTTCCCTCTGAGAAGAGCAACTGTTGGGCATTTCTCCAGAAGAATCTGGTCATGGACTGGCTGCAGCCAAAGCCAGTTGAAATCACTTTGGGCTTATGACCGTGATCAACTTCCTCCTGCAGAGGAGTCTGTAGTGATTTTTCTCTTGAATATCTATCTTGATATTCTTACAGACCTTCTTCCTGGCAAAAGCAGTCCCACTGAGGGTCAAACTCAATCATAATCTGGAGTAAATTTCTGGTACATAGTGACAATGGGTCTCAAATTGTCTCAAATCCAAATCCCTATTTGGATTTTTCACGATAGGAAACTAACCTTGGGACCTGCACTGGAAGCTTAGAAGCTCCAACACCTTTGAAGCACCTTTCAACGATGGATATAAAGTGATGCCTTTCCTCAGGTGCTAACAAATAAGAATGTTTTTCTCAGATTCAGTGAACAAAGTTGTCTTACTTTGTGTGTTTTCCTTCCACAGGCTGTCCAAATATTGATTGGGCTGATCCACATTGGCTTCGGGGCTGTCTGGGTTTCTTCAATTTCTTCTCTTCACTTTCCCACCCCCATGTCTGCAGTTGGAAGTTTCCCCTTTTGGGGAGGGATATTTGTAAGTATGGGCGAATTTTGTTGAGTTTTACTTTCTTTTACTTACTTACTTTACTTTCTTTTACTTACCGTACTTACTTTTGAAGATACTTACTTTTATAAGTATCTGTTAGCCATTGTAGTAATGGCTAATGGATACTTATAAAAGTCTTGTTTGCATTGGAGCCTATCTGGCTTCTCATGGGTGCCAGATTTTTCTGACAATTTCTTCTTTATTTCCAGTGGACTACAATCATTTGTTTTTCCTTTTCCATAGTTTATTTCTTCTGGATCACTTTGTGTATCAGCTGCGACCCGTCCAATTCGTGGTTTAGTGAGAAAGTTCAGCGTTTGAATTTCTTTTATGCTATTTCTTCTTAAGCACTGGTCCTTTTACAGTATATTGTCTATTGTCTTCAGATACTGCTCAGTTTTAACCCAACATTTAGGAAAGAAAAGCAAACTCCAAAGCCCCCTCCCCCTTCCTTCTTTGCTCAACTATTGCTTCCAAGTCTTGCTTCCATCGAAAGTTCTATGTCAACAGTAGAGAATGTTCAACCATCCAGCATTTGAGCCTCTTCTGGTCCCCGTTTTGTGACCCAGATGGTTGGTGGCAATATGCCAACTGTGTAAACCCATAGAGAGAACTGTAAAGCACTGTGAAATGGTATATAAGTCTAAGTGTTATTGCTATTGCTAGTCCTGAGCAGAGGTGTCTTCTCCTCCTACTCCTTCTCCTCCCTCTCCACCTCCTCTTTGACAGAAAATCTTCTTCTAGAAGTGTTCCTACCCAAAAGCAACATTAAAAAGAAGCCCTGTGTATTAGGAGTAAAAGTATGGAACTAGAGTGGGAATCACATGGGAATCAAAGGGAAGAGGGAGCTATTGGTAGCCCTCCTGCAAAGAGCTTGCATTCTTCTCCCGTGTGACCTCTTTGATTTAAAGAATGTTCATAGCAACATAGACATGTTTTTGCCTGTTAAAGGAAGAAAATATAGATTCAAAAGAAGAAAGACAACCATCTTGAGAGAAATTACATTCCTGAAAGGGGAGAACTGAAAAGAGCAATTTTTAAATTTTCAGTATTCTCCCTATTGGCTCCAAGAGTTTCTCCTTCCCCATCTCTCTAGTAGCACCTCTGTAATGTTTTATAGCTAAAAGAGTATTTAACATTAACATTTAATGCTTAGAGTATGTCACATCTTACAATTAACTGTGTAGGGTTTCTTTAAGCAAAGTGTTAAGGGATGAAAAAATTGTTCCATTTTTCCTGTTGCTTTTAACCACCTGGTCTTCAATGGAGACCGACATCCAGAAAGAAGGAGGAGGAATTTGAGAGTTTTAGAAAACCCTTCCAATGGACTTGTGTGCTTTGCATTTCCACTGTGGGAAAATGTGTTCTTTGTTACTCCTGATCTTAGTGGATGCTGTCCGGTTCCTCCACTGACTGGCAATGTGTCATTAAGCATCCACATAGACTTCCTTTGTCACTGTTTTATCATAATTGGGGTAATTGTTTTTATGTCTTGCATTTAATAAGATGTATGCTGACACTTAATTTTTCTCCTTCTGGTGTATTTCTTTTTCAGGTGAAATCCAGTGTAGGAATGAACATCACAAGTGCTATAATGTCATTACTTGGTAGCATCCAGTACCTATCTCATCTGATAATCTACAGAGATATTTGTAAAAATAAATATCCATGTGTAAGTAAACCAATCACTTCTTAAATTTTGGCTCCACGTGCAGAATCCGGAAGGAGATTATATATACTGCCAGAATATCCCAGACCCTTTGACTTCTGTTTGAAATTTTTCTTGACTAAGTCTTGGTCCCAAAGTGTTTTGTATTTGATTTAAAATATTGAAATTTAGGTAAATTCTGAAATGTGGACAGATTTGCATCACACCAATATCTGGGATCAATGCCTTGAGTCCTTTGGGAGAAGGGCGGCATATAAATACAATAAAAACAAAACAGATTTTTTTTTTAGTATTTTGTAAAGTCCTTTGCTTTCTTAGGAGTGTTAAATCATAGTAATATCACATCCATGGCACAAAGAGGATGGTTTCAAGCTATTTTCCAAAGCACCTGAAGGTCAGGCAAGGAATAATGGATGGAAACTGACCAAGGAGAGATTCAACCTAGAAATAAGAAGGAACTTTCTGATAGTGAGAACAATCAACTAATGGAACAATTTACCTTTGAGGGTATCAGGAAGAGATTGAACTGCCTTTTGTCAGAAATGGTGTAGGATCTGCTGCTTGAGTGGGGATGGGTTGGACTAGATGACCTATAAGGTCCCTTCTGAATCTGTTAATCTGTTAAATCTGTTAAAGGGCTTTTCCCCTTTCCAGCCTGAGAGATGATTGGAAAGAAGTTGGATAAGGAAAATAGATCTTGCTGCATCCTTATTGAGGAGGAGAAACAATATACTTAGACTGGCTGAATCTAAATCACTTTGCTGCCCTTAACCATACTTCACCCATTATTCTTGGAGAAAAAGTCAGGCGGCCAAGAGTGGATATGTTAGGACCGCGGGGAATCCTGTCGCTTTTCCTCTTTGGACTAGCCAGCCTCTGTCTTAATCATTTCTCTTTCTCCTTTTCCCTTCAGCACTTTGTTTCTTGAGGTTTCCTATCCATCCGCTCTCTCCTCCATCATCCCAAAGGTGCTTATTCAGGTGGCAACTGGACTTTCTTGTTTTCCCATGGAGACATTTTGTTTCTCATCCAAGAAGCTTCTTCAGCTCTGACTAGACTCAGCAACTCAGCAAAACATAAGAGATGCTAATAATGTTCCCTGATGCAGTTTCCTCATCTCACACAGGCTGTACAGGCAGTCTTTAACTCAATGAACAACTATTCATTTAGTGACCATTCAAAGTTTCAGTGGCACCCAAAGCTATGACCACTCCTCATATGCATGGCCATTGCAGCGTCCCCACAGTCACACGATCAAAATTAGGGGGCTTGGCTACTAACAATATATTTAGGACAGTTGCAGCATCCCTTTTGCGACTTTCCTAGCCAGATTCTCATCAGCGAAGACAGTGTGGGTGGGGAGAATTAACTTAACAACCATATAATTCTCTTAACTGCAGCGATTTGCTTAACAACAATGGCAGAAAATGTAAAATTACACACAACTCATTAACAATCATTTTGTTTAGCAGTGGAAATTCTGGCCCCAATTGTGGTTGTAAGTCGAGGGTTACCTGTACAGTGTCCATTACATTGATTTCTCAGCAAATTACAATTCTCTTTCCACATGTCTTCCTACTCCACAGAGTGTCATGTATGGCCTCTTCATTGTGTTTTTCTTGTTCAGCCTGCTGGAATTTTGCATCACTGTTTCCCTGGCTCACTTTGGGTGCCAGGCAGCTTGCTGTATTGATGACCAGGTAAATATTTGATACTCCGATAATAGTTTTAGCCATTCTCATTGTTCAAGAATGATTTCCCTTTTTTCTTCTTCATATCTGCATTCCACCTAGCCTGACCATTTGCTGGTTTCTTTGCTATTACCCTGAACAATAGGTGAGAGTGGCTACTCAGGGTACCGAATACGAATTATAACTAACTTTAAATAAGAACAGTAAAAAAGAAATGGAAAAATTCCTATCTGTAGATCAGTGTTTTTCAGTCTTGGCAAGTTTAAGATGGGCGAACTTCAGTGGAGTGGAGTTTGCTCTTATTTTCATATACTAGTGGCTTACCCTGTCAGTGTTGATCAGTTGCTTCACAAAAAGTGTTTTGATTGGTGCCAGGTCTCTAAAGCCTCAGGCAGAGAAGGGCTATTCTGCATCCCTCCCTGAAATGTTCTTTGAAGTACAGAGTTTCCCAGCATTCCTTTAAGAACCTCCAACATGCAAACTGTGGTTACTCATCCTAAAATGAATCCTCTTTACCTGGAGCTTCAAAATTTGCTGTTTGCTGGGAAGGTGTATAGCTAAAGGTCAGTCTACATTTAGTCTACATCTGACTTTTGGGATATTTCTTCATAAGCAAACAAAAGTGTATTTTCTGTGCAGTTCACACCCCTTGCTCACTGGATCTGGATGTCAGAAAGCAAAGCCCACATGAATATGTGGATAAAGGCTGGCAGATTCAATCAGCAAAAGTCACTTAAATGCCCAAGCACTAAATCATTTGCCTGTTAATTTATAGTTTTAAGGAATTCTCTATCAGGACTTTCAGCTGTCAAGGATTTTAGCCTCTTGATCAGCATCACAGTTAAAAACACACAACTGGAGAATCTATTCCTCCTACCTAGAGTAACAGATGTGTCCCTGAGTACTTATTGTGTTGACTGTTCTTTTCTGTTACAGCGCACAATGCTTTTTATGCCTTACCAAGTCATCAGAAGTGGAGCAGTCGCAGCTGAACCAAATCCTCCTCCTGCTCAACCGACTTATGATAATTTGGTTGCCAAACCTCAGTAAAACAAGAAGGAAAAATGAGAATTGTTGGCAAAAGAAGTTTCAGGAGATGCATTTCATATTACTTAATTTTGTCCAGCTTGCTTGTTTATTTTTCAATTATAGCCTTTAAACACCAAATTAAATGGTGAAAAGTTTGGAAAGTTCTTCTATTTTACTTGATACCTAGTTATAAAGCTTCTCAAGAAGCAAGAACTTGTGTTGGAAATCATCAGTGTATTTATGAGGAAGTTCTCTCTCTACAGTGGGTGAAGGAGGCTTTTTATTACCCTTTTGTTTATACTCTGGATGACGGTTTTTTTTTTTTTTTACAAATATGGAACTAAGTTGGAGATGTGATGCAGATAAAAAACAGCTACTTAAATTAAAACACAAATTATTAATAAAATATGTCATTGACACAATACAGGTAGTTCTTGACTTATAACTGCAATTTGGACCAGAACGTCCATTGCTAAGGGAGTCAGTGTAAGTGAATTGTGCCCAATTTATGACCTTTTTTGCCACTGTTGTTAAGTGAATTATTCTGGTTGTTAAGTGAATCTGTTTTCCCACACTGACTTTTTAAAATCCAGCTGGGAAGGTCACAAATAGCAATAACTGACTCTGGCATGCCAGAAATGTCATACAGCTGTTCTGCATTGTTCGGTCTCATGTCTCTCATCTTTTGCATCTCATTTGGAAACCAAGGACCCAGAGTATGGAGGAAGAATGGAGAGGCCAATCAAGCACATTAATCCCACGGTCATTGAACCAGTTTTTGGTGCTTTTGGCAAAAGTTGCTCTCATCAGAAGAGAAGACTTTGGACCACTGAGCAACAGGACTTTGGACCACTGTGCTTCATTAAAACCAGGAGCAACGCAGCCGTCTACCACGAGATTTTGGAGCACTTCATGCTTCCTTCCGCAGACGAGCTTTATGCGGATGTTGACTTCATTTCCCAGCTGCTCACACTGCCAAAAGCACCAAAACCTGGTTCAATGACTCCGGGATTACTGTGCTTGATTAGCCAGCAAACTCGCCTGACCTGAACCCCATAGAGAATCTATGGGGCATTGCCAAGAGAAAGATGAGAGACATGAGACCGAACAATGCAGAAGAGCTGAAGCCCGCTATTGAAGCATCCTGGTCTTCCATAACACCTCAGCAGTGCCACAGGCTGATAGCTTCCATGCCACCCCGCATTGAGGCAGTAATTGCTGCAAAAGGGGCCCAAACCAAGTACTGAGTACATATGCATGCTTATATTTTTCAGAGGTCCAATATTGTTCTATGTACAATCTTTGTTTTATTGATTGCATGTAATATTCTAATTTTCTGAGATGGTGGATTTGGGGTTTTCATGAGCTGTACGCCATAATCATCATAATTATGACAAATCACGGCTTGGACTTTCTTGCTTTGCATGTAATGAGTCTTATCTCATATATTAGGTTCACCTTTTAAGTTGCATTACTGAAATAAATGAACTTTTGCACGATATTCTAAATTTTTGAGTTTCACCTGTACATGAATCAGCCATTTGACAAGGGGCATTATTCTGCAATTCAGGCCACCTTTTCAATACATAATGCGTTACATATGAAAATAACTTTTCAGACCACAGCTCTGTCTGCAAGCAACAATGTTTCAAATACTTGCTTTTTAAAGCTTCCGTTTCATGTATAATGAGACGTTTAATAGTTTTTAACGTCACATTTAGGATTATGATTATAATATGTGAATGTAAGTGCAGCAGTGAGGACAGTCTTTAGGGCCCCTAGAGCGGCCCATATTACCCTACTTGCACAGGTTGCCACTCTGCTTCTGGGTGCAATTCAAAGTGTGGGTCACATCTTTCAAAGCCTTGCATGACATGGGTCCAGGCTGCTTGAGGACCTGTGTCACGCCGATGTGATTGGCCCGCACCACCCACCCTGTCAGAGAGGGCATGCTCATAGGATTATCAAGCAAGGAATTTTGGTTAGTGGGCTCCAGAAGGAGAACTTTCTCTGCTGTGGCTCCTGCCCTCTGGAACATTCTAAGCCCTAAGATGAGATTGGCTCTCACCCCCACCCCCACCTGCCATTTCAAAAGCACCTCAAGACCTGACTCCCTCCTTTCCCAAATGATTTTAATGGTTTGTGAAAGATTTTATAAGCTGTGTGCCATGACTGTCGATTTTAATGTCTTTTCTTCTTTAATGTTTTATGCTGTAAGCCACCCAGAGTAATTGGATATAGATGGGCAGCAAATTAAATTTCTAAACAAACAAACAATGGATCACATGCTTGTTTAACAACCACTGCAAAAAAGGTCATAAAATTATATCTGGGTCATGTGGCGACCATTATTGCTGGCTGAATTACAGTCATAATCCAAAGACTACCTTTATAATATTTTATACAAGCGAAGATGTTTCCTTCCCATCACTTGTGGTAGCCTTTGGTCAATACACAGCCCCTTTCATTCATTGTCAGAGAGGTCAGGGAGGGTTCAGTCAGAGAAGGTGCATGTTGGGGTGCAACTATTAAAGTCACAGCTACACCATGGCCGAGACCAGTTTATAACTTTCACCATTTAAGCAATCCAGAATGAGCTCTCTTTTATGTGGGCTAAGGATTCCATCACGATTCATTTTTTCTTTTCTCCGTAGGATGGAAATTTTTCACAGATGTTGGTTGATGCATAAAAACGCCTCATTTAAGCAAAGAGGAAAAGGTTTTCAACTTCACAATAATTTTTTATTCAATTACAAATGTATCTACGTTTTACTGTTTATAATAAAAAGGTAATGCATAATTTTAAAACCCCCGCAAAAATGCAAATATCAAAGTATTTTAAAATATGAAGTCCTATTTTTGTTTTTTCCCTATTAAATTTATAATAAAATAGTGAAAAATGGCTTCTTGCTCTGTTTAAGGCAGTTTTGTGTCGGGTTCGGGACACCAAAGACTTTAATACTTTGATTCCATTTACAATAACTTAAAAGTAAAGGCGGAAGGATATAGCAAGTTCAAAGCACTTATCTTATTAACAATATTTGACAGAATGTGATGAATGCAAGCTATCTAGATGAACTGTGTTTAACCTGATTTATTGGTTCTGTTTCTTGAAGTGGAAATCAAACAGATCACTACATCCACTGCTGTAGGTATTCCTGTGGAGAATCCCCTGGCTTTTGCATGAGAACATATCTGCTGGGATAGGTCTTCTTAATTTCCTCTGTGACCTGGATGGTCTGGAACAATTCTGGAATGTCCCAGAAGTTTTTTAATTAATCATGATTTGAGCAACATGCAGTTGAGGCATAAACAGGATAATCAGAAATACTTTTGAGATTATCAACAACAAGCTGTTTCTGAAAATGTTGCCTAGAAAATTAAATGGAAATATACATTAAGAGTCAGATCTCTAGTCATCGGGAGACACCAAGAGTGAAATCTGAAATTGTGGTTAGGGAGGAAGCTATGCAAGATTCTAAAGGGGTGCAATGCTCTCAAGAGTTCATTTGACCTTTTGCATCAATGAAAAGGCATCCTGCATGTAGAGACGATGAAGTCCATAGCCAAGGAGCACTTCCTATCATAATTGCTTGAAAGCTTATTTCTGCAAACTATCCTTTTGTGAACTGAAGAATGAAACGGAGGCTTTCCCATCATACAATTACCAATGACATATTTTGGAAGAGTCACTCTTTCCTTGCCCCACATGGAATGCTGGGCACAATTTGTTTTTAATGCATTCTTTTAAACTCTTTTAGCAGTTTTTAATTTGGTTCTTGTTGCATCAACGTTTTTGCTGTTCCATGGGCCATACCTCTATTGTAAAATTACTTACACAATATATATTAGATTGGTGTGGGATGCCATCTTGACTAGATTATTTTGAAACACTGCTTAATATATAGATTATATGTTTGCTAAACACATTAGTTGGTACCTTCTGTTAGAGAAAAATGATGAACACACAAATTGTCCATGTTGAGTTCCATCTCTTAGCTTATTATTACATCAGAATTATTTTCCAGAAAAGGCTCTGAAACACACAATTGTAGATGAGTTTCTAAGGCCCTCAAGTTGAAAGTTGATTGTTTGCCTAGAGAACTTTTATTTAGATGGAATTCCCTTTGGAGAATTGAAGAAATGTTCGGCATCATAATAATATTCCCACTGCAGATCATGAAGAGGAACATTTTTTCCTCAGGGAACTGAGAATGCCTAATTTGAAGGAACTCTGTGGTAGCCTTACTTAAGAAAGCACGACTGCCATGTAGGCAGATATATGGGCTTGTCCAAACATTCTTAGTGGGAAAATATACTTTGCTTCATTCAAGTAAGTTTGTTGTGTCTGGACATAATTTAGGGGATGGCACCTAAGAACTTAGGATTCCCATAATTAGGACTGGACCAATTGTTACATGGCCTTTTTTTGTGTGTGTGTCACACCAGATTGTCAAGGCTGTGTGAGCCAGGCTCGCACCCATCCATTCCTGCCCTTCTGTGGATAGAAGATATTCCAGGGTATTCAGAAATTGTTCACTTTTCTGACATCTGATTCTCCCCAGGAGGGGTCCATGCATCATGCGTGATGGCCATTCAATGAGAAACAAGTCCAGGTATAATTATGAGAAAGGGATGAGGAAAGCTTTTTTCTTAATTGAAAAGTTTTAGAATTTATAGATATTTCCCCTTCCCCTTCCCTCCCTTCCCCCCAACCCTGCCACCCCTCCAACCCTCCCTCCCGCCAACTTCCCAGAGCAAAATACAGGGTATAAACATTTAACAATAATTGACTAACATAAGCTAACTAACTATAACATCTTACCTCCCTCTTGTACTTTAACTCCCCTTTTATTAAGCTAAGTTTGGATAAACTATAACATTCCTTATTCATACATAAGCTAATTGAAGTTCCTTAGTCCAATGTTTATTTTGAATATAGTCAATCCATCTTCTCCATTCCAACTTGTGTTTCTCTTCTGAATAGCCTTTCCAATATGCTGAAATTTTAGCCGTCTCTGCTAAATTAACTACTTTTAACGTCCAATCTTGAATAGTAAGCAATTCTTCCTTCTTCCAGCAATCTTGTTGCCATTATTAAATTCAGAATCAAATTAGTCTCTATAATTGTACAGTCTGTAATTATACCTAGCAAAAACAACTGAAGAGTGAACTTTATCCTCTTTTTGAGAATATTTTAAGTAATCCGCCAAAGCTTTTCAAAGTATTTCTTTGGCATGTCTAATTAGCTAGACTCCTGATTTTCATGAAGTGGAAAGAGTCATGTTCACACCTCTTAGGAACCGCGACAATCTGAATCTACGCATAGGGTGAAACCCCCTGATGTGATGAGTGACAGGAACAATCTTGATTGAAAAACTTGCAGCTGCACAAGGGGAGGGAGGGAGAGTTTTTTCCTGTTACTCCACAGAGGGAATACTTCTCTGTGTGTTCATGTATAGAGTCATATCAGAGTTATTGTAGCCATCAGGCCAGATACGGTAAAATATTCAGTAATAGAACCGTGACATCACTCTTTGTTTCTTTCTCCCTCCCTCCCCTCTCTCTGAAAAACCATTATAGTAAGATTTTAGCTAGATAAGAACATGTATCATAAAATAGAACAACATAGTATTATAACAAGTAATGAATAAATAAATATCCAGAACTAGTAAATAGTACAGCATATTGTACAGATGATGGTGTGCTACTGCAGAGGATATTTCTGAGTCCTTGTCTGAAAGAAGTAGTATGGGAGCTTGGGGGTGGATGTGCACTTTGGGCCACAAAAAATATTGTGCTTAGCTGATGCTTTCCCAGGGATTACTAGAGTGGCAGTCACAGCAGCACAAGGGAGCAAATGTCCTTCCTTTTTTCCCACCTTTGGGGAGAATCCTGATTGGCTATTCTAATATAATTTGAAGGGGAAAGTGGCATCTCCATCATACACTTTGGAGACAATCAAAGAGCTAAAGAAATGTTGGAACAAAGAGTGGCACCTTAATGTTAATAGCAATGGCACTTAGACTTATATACTGCTTCATAGTGCTTTACAGCCCTCTCTAAGCGGTTTACAGAGTCAGCCTATTGCCCCCAACAATCTGAGTCCTCATTTTACCCACCTTGGAAGGATGGAAGGCTGAGTCAACCTTGAGTCTGGTGAGATTTGAACTGCCAAATTGCAGGCAGTTGTCAGCCAGAAGTAGACTGCAGTACTGCACTCTAATCACTGTGTCACCGTGGTTAAAGATGTCACTTGATACTATTCTGGTTTTGGGAAATCCAGTTAACATTCTTTCCTAGCTTCATGTTTGCTATGTGCATTAGAATGATCACTTCCAGAATTGACAGAGATTCTAAGGCTTTGCTCTCTGTATTTTGAAGTAATTCTCTTTTTTGCAAATGCTCTCTGGTTGAATGTTTTGAGGGCAGAAAAAGTTATTGACCCTGTAGCTTTTATACCAAATGTTGTTTTACAGCTGTCCTATACCCACCTATGTGGAACAAATGCCCACCAGATTCAATACGGGGCATATATATACACCTAAGAAAAAACTTAACTTTGTAGACTGCATCCTCCATGTGCCCCTATCCATCCATTAAGGAAAGCTGCAATTCCTTGGAAACCCAAAAGGCCAGCAGGGAGGTCAGCAAAATTGGCTTTAATCCCAACAAGAAAAATCAAGATGCATATTGCAATTTTAATGCACAATTATCTTCCATACCTTCAATAGCTCTAGCTTTGGGGCACTATTAAATAAGTGATGAAAAAGCAACAAATTAATTATGAAAAGAAAAAAATGACAAAGTAAACAGTCCAGGAGATAATTTGGATATCTAGATGTATTTTGCTATTACCCCAAAGCAGCTGATGGAGCCATCCTGCTGCCACAAAGCACATTTTTTCCCTTGGAAGGAGCCAGGGTTATCCAGGCAGCCATAACCACCTTCCAGTCAAGTCACTCTCTCTGACCTGAATAAGCATCGTAAGAATTTCCTCCTGTCTACTGGGGATGGGGGTTAGGACTAGGTAGGGATAGCTTGAAGCATTTGATTCTTCCATAAGCTGTACTGGTGCAGTAGTTAGAGTGCAGTACTGCAGGCTAAACTCTGCCTACAGCTCAGAGTTCGATCCTGCCTGGCTCAGCCTTCTATCCTTCTGAGGTCAGTAAAATGAGGACAGATTGATGGGGACAAAATGCTGACATTTGTAAACCGCTCAGAGTGCTGTAAAGCACTATGGAGTGGTATATGTGTCAATGCTACTGCTAATACACAAAGAGCACAACAATAGAACTTTAACTGAATGAAATCACTACTTATGAAATACAGCTGGTGTTGTATATGAAGCTTAGCTAATGTATGATGGTTCAAATGTCATTAATCATACAGTTGTGATAAGGCAAAGGTAAAGATGATGCCAACCTAGCAGTTCAGTGGGAAGGTAACAGTCTTCTGTGAACCTCTGCATATAGTCATGCTGGACAAATGACCACGGAAAGTTCTTTGGACCATGCTGGCTCCCTTGGCTAAGAAACAGAGATGAGCATCGCCCTCTAGAGTTGGACATGACTGGAGTGGGGAAATCTTTACCTTTTGAAAGAGCTAATTATGCATGTATAACGGAGAGAATCTTCTCTGAATGAAGAAGTTGGAGGAGATGACTTTCATCCTTCCAATCCTTCATCTTTTACCTTGTCTGTTACAGACATGGAATACACTGCCAGGGTGGTGTATGGTTACAATTAATGTACAGATCCAGGTTCGTATGTGATGTGGGTGCAAAATTCACTGGGTCACTTTTAGTTTCATCACTGTCTCATAGTCTGCTCTACTTCACAAAGTTATAGTAAAAATAAGTAGAATGGAGCAGGTGTGTTGCCTAGAAACAAAACAATTGGAAAAAAATTAACTCAGCAGGTAATAAAGTAAGATTTCCCAGCTAGTATAGTGATTGGTGAAGGTTCATTTATGCAAATGCGGATCTTATCAAAATAGATTTTAGTGGCCATAAAAATCTAATAGCGTTAGATAAGATATGCTTATTTGTTTTGTAAATTTACACAACTTATCTATCAGTTGCTTGCCAATTGCAGTACTATTTGGGGAAAGATTCCCTCTGCTGATCAGTTGAAATAATGCACTGTATTCAATTCTTTTTGCAACATATCAGAATACCCGGGTATCTCAGAAGTATTTTTGCTCTATTCCTATGGGCTAAAGGAGTATTTAGTTCTAAAGCTTGGAAGTGCATTTTATTAGTCCTGCTTCCTCCAACATTTCTTTCATCATTCCAGAACAGAATCCATTCTTGACTTGCTGATACAAATATAGTTGAGATCAAAGGATTTAATATCATTCTCCCCCTCTTTGTTTTTTGCAGATTGAAAGACCATCCATTGTAAAACCCATTTGTGCAAAACTGCGTCTTTGGACCTGACCAGGTATTTATCACTGTCCTTTTCCTCACTTCATCTTTAGCAGTGGGAGGTCCTGTCCAATCCAGGGTTTCCCCATCACAGTGGCCTTATCTTGTCAGGAGCCCAAACATAAATTCACTCCCACCTACATGCTGTTGCAGCAAGAGGCCTCTAAGGCTTCATTGAAATCTTTATGCTGTGATCCAGAGATCTCCATCTGGCAAAATATACTAGGATAAGTTCAGGATGCTGTCAATTGAATTGTTGTAATCTCTTGTTCTTTTTTTTCTGCTTGGGCCTACAACAAATAGCCTTTAAAAAAAATATCTGGTCATTTGTGTAGTTCAGGGGTGTCCAAACTTGGGAACTTGGCATGGCTGGCTGGAGAATTCTGGGAGTTGAAGTCCACAAGTCTTAAAGTTCCCAAGTTTGGACACCCCTGGTGTAGTTGGTTTAAATGTGATTTTATAAGTTTCTCCATCAAAAATTAGCATAGTTGCTAATTCAGCCTGTATTTCCTATCTCTCTATATAAAACCTTGTCCACAACAGAAGGCAAATCCTGTACAGAAACTCAGACTTAGTCCAGTTGGAGCCTGACAAAACTTTATTTTTTATAAAATCCACATGAAACCTAATTGGTCACCAGAAAGGATAAACTGCAAAAACCAACACAGATCAATAAAAGGAAGAACCAGGGATAAAGGGAAAGGAAAGGAATGTAAAGCAACATTTTATGAAAATACCTTATAATGTGTATGAATATTAGAACTAGTTAAGTTGGGTAACTGCTCTGTATGTGGTGTGAGACAAAAATAATTTTTAAATATATTTTAGTAAGGTAGTAATGTAATATATATTATTATTAGAATTATAGAGTACTGTATTTTTCAGAGTATAAGACACACCTTTTTCCCTCAAAAAAGAAGCTGAAAATTTGGGTGTATCTTATACACTGAATACAGCAGTTTTTTGCCTCCCGAAATCCCGTACCCTTCACCAAAATGGCCGTGCATAGCCTCTAAGAAGCTTTCAGAGTGCTCCTATGGGCTGTGGAGGGCAGAAATGAGCAAAAAATGAGCCGTATTTTTGCTCAATTTTGCTCCCCAAGCCCCCAGGAGTACTTTACAAGCCTCCTAAAATCTATTCATGCAATTTTTTTGAAAGAAAATGGGCCCGTTTTTGCAAAAACCAGACCATTTTGGGAGGTCTGCAGAATGCAAAAACTTTTTTAAAAAATTTGCCCCTTCAAAATCTTGGTGTGTCTTATACTCCGGTGTGTCTTATACTCTGAAAAAATATGGTAGTTTGTAAATTAGATAAACAGAAGTTGTATAAGGGCATCATTAAATATGTATTAAAATGTGATTAACAGTGAAAAGCTGGATTAAGTAATTTGATAAATGCTTGAAAGATCATGATTGCTGCTAGAAGTGCATATTAAAATGTTGAATAATGAAAAAAGGAAGGATCATGTCTTTGAATATTAGAATGATAGGGAAAGGGGGAAAAGGGTAGTGGTAAAATAGAGGTATAAATAGGGGAGGGGAAATAGCAAAAAAAGATGTTAAGATGATACAATGTAAGGTAGAACTATGAGAAGATTTAGAATTGAAGATGATAGTAGAAATTAGGTGTTAGTGAAACTAAAATGAAAATGAAATGTAATTACTAGGAATAAAACTGTTATGTTTATTGGTATTGAACTGTATGACACCCAGGAATCAAACCATTCACTCAATGAGATATATAAAAATAAAAATAAACTATATTAAAAAAACTAATCATAGCATGAATTTAATCTTCAGAGCTGAAAACAAAAAAAAATGTTTTTCTTTCCTGTATAAACAGGTTATGCTGGTAAAAATGAAGAAAGTGGAAGGCAATCAGACACTGGTTACTGAATTTGTTTTGGTTGGGTTTGCAACAGACCCATTTCTAAGAATTATCTTCTTTGTGCTGTTCTTGGCCTCCTACGTCATAACTCTGACTGGGAACCTTGGTCTCATGTCCTTAATCTACCTGGACTCCCGTTTGCACACACCCATGTACTTCTTTGTGGGCAGCCTTTCCTTCCTGGACGTCTGGTACTCTACAGTCTACACTCCTCGGATCTTGTCTGACTGTGTGTCCTCAAACAACCACATGTCCCTTGCTGGTTGTGCAGCCCAGTTCTTCTTCTCTGCTGGCTTGGCCTATAGTGAATGCTTCCTATTGGCCTTCATGGCCTATGACCGCTTTGTGGCCATCTGCAACCCACTCCTTTATGCCACTGCCATGCCCAAGAAACTCTGTGTCCAGCTAGTGGCAGGAGCTTATGTAGCAGGCTTTGCCAATGCCATTGCACACACTGGTAACATCTTCCGCTTACGATTCTGTGACAACAATGTAATTAACCATTATTTTTGTGATGCACCACCACTTGTGAAGATGGCCTGTGATGACACACAACTGTATGAACTTATTCAGAATTCTATCATAGGCTGCAATGTACTGGCAACCACAGCTGTGATCCTGAGCTCCTACATTGGCATTGGGGCAGCCATAGTCCGCATCCGCTCAGCCACAGGAAGACGCAAAGCCTTCTTCACTTGTTCAGCTCACCTGGTCTCAGTCACTCTCTTCTATGGCTCCATTCTCATCATGTATTCCAGATCGAACTCTCAACACACTCCAAATTGGGACAAGGCAAATGCATTGTTCTATACGGTAGTCAACCCTCTGGTCAACCCTTTCATTTATAGTTTACGCAACAAAGATGTGAAGGCAGCCTTCAAGAAAGTCTGGGTGAGATTAACAGCACCCTAATGAACATCACAAACATATTCTTTATTCAAATTTGTTTGCAGTTGCAGAAATTAATTTATAGTCTCTAATCTAAGCCTTCCTTCCTTCCTTCCTTCCTTCCTTCCTTCCATCCATCCATCCATCCATCCATCCATCCATCCATCCATCCATGGTATATAATCAGAGAAGCTGGAAATCAGAATAAAATCATTCGTCAGAAAGAAGCAGAAAGATAAATATTTGGGTTTGGGAAAAACAATTTGGGATTAAAGAAGTACCTTCTTCCTCTCAATCTACTAATTTGGAAATTGATGCAGTGCATTTCTCAATGCCATGTTCACATGCATTTATCCACTTCTGGAATCAGAAAGAAAAATACGCTGGCATGAAGTTCACTGTTGCAACATCTATCCTGCCTTACCAATATGGCTGGCAAGTGGTAATGTTCTTATAAGCCAGCAGTTGATAGATTCCCCCTCTTTCATTTCCTTTTTCACCAAGTGTCATCTCTTGGAAGGAAAGACAACCATCAATTGCTCTCTTTAGTGGCTTTTTGACTGTGGTTAGGTCATTATAAATTGGAACCTGGATTACCTACCCTGTTCCCCCCCCCCCCCAAAAAAAAGACACAACTGAAAAATAAGCCCTAGCATGACTTTTTCAGGATGCTCGTAATATAAGCCCTACTCCAGAAATAAATTAAGATCGTCAGCCAGACAGATGCATTTAGTACTGTATTTCGCTGAAAATAAGACCTAACCAGAATACAAGTCCTAATGCATCTTTTGGAGAAAAAAATAACATAAGACCTGGTCTTATTTTCAGCAAAATGTGGTACAATTAGCCAACTTTTCAAGTTGCCAACCCAGCAGAGAAGAAGATGATAGACCTACAATGGTGCTTCTTCTCTTATATATTTGGTAAGTCTCATATAGTCCTCACTTAGCTTTTCTTCTCACAACTGATTGTCAAGCCTGTCAGATGTAGCCTCACACTTGTCTACATTCCCATTTTTTATGAAAAGAAATTCCAGTTGTTCAGAAGTGGTTTGGTTTCCAGAAGCAGCTCCATGCATCATGTGCTTGGAGGCTATTTCTTTCCCCTTTCTCCAAAAGAAAGGAGTCAATCCAGCCTCTGAAAAGGCCTTTTGCTGACCCACTGGATGGAAATGAGGTCCTTCAGTGGCACCCGCAAGGGGAGAAGACCTGTTAGGTAAGCTCTCTGTTAGGAGAGCAAGTGTGCAAAGAAGCGTAATTAGAGTGGTGTGGAAGAACACACACAAACCAGCATACAGGGACATCGAACAGTAAAAGTAATAGTATTTTACTTTTGTGGAAAATAGAGGTATTCAGAGTTCAATTTACACACAGTTCAGTCAGTCAGTTCTCAGTGTTCTCAGTTAAGGAGTGATCCATCAAACACAGTCCAGTATCATATAATCAGTTCAGCACACAAAGTCGCTAACAGTAACAAAACTCACAGTAACTCACGATACATCTACAAGCAGTATCCACCGATCAGCATCTAACAGAGAGCTAACAGTCATTCTGGCTCCATCTTATGGCTGCTTGAGGTAACAGCAACCAATCCCATTACAGTATATATTGCTGACCCAACCGTTAGCTTACATTCCTAACAAGACCCATTCTTTGAGGCATAGAAAAGTCTTTCAAAGTGGTACACTGCTTAGAGAACACTACCGGGCACCCTCCTTTGTTTTTGCTTGTGTATAAGTGTTGTGATTCCTGGAATGGCCCAAATGGTAGACAGAATAGTGCAGCTAACTTCAAGTAATCAATTTGGACTCTCACTAAAATCCTTCTGCTTCTTTCTTTTCCCCAATCTTATAAAGAATCCTTTTTTGGATTTTCTGCTAGGATCATGCTTGATTATTCTGGTGCAATCTGGGGAGGGAAGCTGCACCTCAGTCATAAACTTTGGGAAAAATAAAACAGAACAACTTTTTTTAAAAAATGTGGAAACAAGCATAGTTCTCTGCACAAAGAATGGAGTCTAACAATAAAGCCAAGTTATAGCTTGAGTACTCTGAAATGCCAGAGGGTTACATGGATGAGAGAAAAGTCAGAGAAGATACAAGAAATCTTCAAGTGCTGTTATTTTCTGGAGGATTTCAAGGTATGGGGGGGCCTTCAGAAAGATGAAAGGCTTTTCAGTGTTCTAAAGAGGTGATGGTAATTTTAGAAGTTAGGCCAGCAATGCCTGAGGCTGAACAAGGAGTTTGAACACATCACAAAATTAAAAGGTTAAATGCTGAAGATATCACAGAACAGAGTAACTAATTTCACCTGTGTGGTAGAGATGTGCACATTATTATAGTGGAGATTTTAAAGGTACCCCATACTGCTCCAGTTTTGTGAAATCCATTAATTCTGTCTTTCACAACATGGTGTCTATTTACTGTGATAGGACTCTAGTTCTCTACCAGAGAGCCCAGGTCTTCATTCTCTGCTATTTTGAAATAACTTTATTTTGGGGTGGTGGTGGTGGAATTGTCCTCCAATGTATTGTGTTGAGGTTAAAGACATTTTAAGGTGACTTAGCATCTTTGGAACCAGAATTCCAAAATTCTCCTATGTGCACATAGAGTACATGGAAACAATTCATTTCATGGGTTCGTGATGGGGCTTATGCCTACTGAAGTCCATAAAACTAAACATAGGCCTCTATTCTCCCTTTAACAAAAGCCACAGATCCTGTGAAAGATCATCAGGCATGTCAAAACAGAAGAGGCATTAATGTTAGCAAGAAAAATCAAGGCTCAAATCCCAGTTATATTGCAAATTAACCTCTCCACTTTTTAGTGGTTGCAAGTTTAGGGTTGCATTAACCAAGTGATGAAAAAGCAACAGGCTAAAACCACAGCAAAGAAAGCAAAAGAAAACTGTTAGATATTAACATATATCAAGATAAGTCTTCCCTCAGGTCCGCTCCTACAGCGGGAAACAGGTATTCCTCTGATTGGTCAATGGGCGTGCCTCATCCCTATAAAAGGGGAACCCTCCGACCACAGAGTAAGCTGGATCACTACTACTACTAATAAAATGAGCTGTTGAGTTACTTCGTGTCCGCAGTCTGTCTCTCGTTGCCCAGATCTAACATTGGCGACGAAGGTGGGATTGAGAGACAGATAGGACGAAGAACGCTACTTCAAGAATCTCCGGATTTGATCCAGCCCAGGAATTCGGCAGAAATTCCGGCAGCCATCTCAGATCACCGCAGCGCGGCAAATTCAAACTGAGAAGATGGCGATGCATGCTCCCCCCGCTCCTTTCGACCCAGCAACTGACGAATGGGAAGCCTTCATGATTCGCTTCGAGTGTTTCCTCGAAGCGAATGAGTACACGGGGATCACCGATGCAAGAAAGAAAAATATCTTCCTCGGTTACTGCGGAAAGGAAGTCTTCAATACGGCCAGAGACCTCACCGCGCCTACTCCAATACAAGCGGTACCATGGGCGACGCTGAAACAAGCCTTGGAAACACATTACGCGCCAAAACCGTCCCGCCATGTCAGCCGCAAAGAATTCAACATGAGGACTCAAAAGGCGGGAGAATCCATTAACCAATTTGTTGCAGCTCTACGAAGAATAGCAGCCCACTGTGAATACAGGGATTTGGAAGAGCATATCTTAGAGCAATTCATCTGTGGGGTAAGAGACATTTCGTTGCAAAAGAAACTATTAGCCAACCCGAATCTAACCCTACAGTCAGCGTTGAACAAAGCAAGAGCGTCGGAATCAGCGGAGAAATCAGCAGTGACCATACAACGAAGGGTCAGCGAAACCCAGCCAGCATCGAGACAAACCAGAGTCCACTACGAAGACGCAAGCCCCGACTACGTGGATCCCGAGTTCGAGGACAGTCACATGATGCAGAGCAGTCACTGGAGGCCTGGGGGAAAACCCGGATCCCGTTTGCCGCCCTGCGCAAGCTGCGGAGGGAATCACCCCAGGTCTACTTGCAGGTTCAGGAACGTTGTTTGTTCGCACTGCAACAAACTTGGGCACATCGCACGAGTGTGCCGGAGCGGAGTCCCTGCCTCACGGCAGCCACCCATGTACCGCCAACAGAAGCCCAACCCAGGGGCTTGGCGAAATCAAAAAGGGCGCCCAGAGAGAAATCCACAAGTGTTTACCCAGAGAGAAACTTCCCAAAGAGCTGAACGAGCGTATTCCCAGAGAGATTACTCACAAGAAAGTGAGCGAGCGTATCCCCAGAGAGAATTCACACAGAGAGCTGAAAGAGCGTTCTACCAAGACGCTCAACGAGAGTATTCTCAGGATGTAGACGATGAGATAGAGTTGACCCAGAGAGAGGAGTTGCGAACGTATCTCACCACGATACATCAGGTCCGCCCTAAGCGGCCCAAAAGGCTGAAAGTCACAGTCCTCTTGGAGGGCTCACCCTGCGAGCTGGAAGTTGACACAGGATCAACCCTGACAATCATTTCATGGGCATCCATGAAACAGGCCATTCCCAGCCTCAGAAAGAGCCAACTGCGCGCTCCAGACGTCCTGCTACGAGACTACCAGGGGAACCAAGTCCCCATCGTGGGCCAAGGCACATTCCACATCCAGTTCAAAGACATCGAAGCCCAGCTGCCCGTGACCATCTCCAGCGCGCCATTGCAGAACCTCCTGGGGCTTGATTGGTTTGAAGCCCTGGGATTAGAAGTCACCGGAATCAACGCCGTGAGAAACAGCAGCGCTGAAAAGATCTTTAAGGAGTTCGAGGATGTGTTCAGCTCCGGTCTTGGTAAGTATGTGGGCAAACCAATATCATTTAATTTAGACCCCAATGTGGCGCCAATCCGACTTAAACCGAGACGAGTGCCTTTTTGCACTCCGCCCAAAAATAGATAAGGAGATAGATAAGTTAGTGGAACAAGGAATCCTTGAGCCGGTAGATCACGCGCGCTGGGAAACACCTATCGTAACCCCAGTCAAACCAGACGGATCAGTCCGCATCTGCGCGGACTATAAATGCACAATTAATGTCGCGCTACAACAGAGCGCATATCCTGTGCCCGTAGTACAGCACTTATTGCACTCGTTGGGGCCGGGAAAGGTTTTTGCTAAGTTAGATATGGCACAAGCTTACCAGCAACTGCCAGTAGATAGCGCCACAGCGGAGGCCCAGACGATAGTGACGCACAGAGGAGCGTTTAAATGCAACCGGCTACAATTCGGCGTAAGTATTGCTCCAGGATTGTTCCAGAGCGTCATGGAACGACTGTTGCAAGGGATACCGGGAGTCGTCCCATATTTTGACGATATCTTGGTGTCCGCTGCAAACGAGGAGCAACTAAACAAAAGAGTCAGATCTGTTTTGGCCAGAATCAGAGAGAAGGGCCTCCGCCTTAAAAAAGAAAAATGCCAAATTAACGTGCCTAGCGTAGAATTCCTGGGTTATAGAATTGATGGTCAGGGAATTCACCCCACTGAAAAGAAAATTAAGGCGATCCAGGACGCCCCCACACCACGAAATCAAACCGAGTTGCAGGCCTTCCTCGGACTACTTAATTTCTACAGCGTTTTTCTGAGACAGAAGGCGACCGTTGCTGAGCCACTACACCGTCTACTCCAGAGGAACGCACCATGGAGATGGGGACGAGCCGAAGCTGCAGCATTCGCCGGGGTAAAGCGCCTGCTCACCACTGACTCACTACTTGTGCAATACAGTCAGACCCTCCCGCTGGTATTGACCTGCGACGCATCGCCTTTCGGGGTTGGAGCAGTCCTCAGCCACAGGATGCCCGACGGAAAAGAAGCACCCATTGCTTTCTACTCCAGAACTCTTTCATCGGCCGAAAGGAACTACAGCCAAATGGACAGAGAAGCGTTGGCTGCCGTTGCAGGTGTGAAACGTTTCCATGAATACCTCTACGGCCGCGACTTTGAACTCATTACTGATCACAAACCGCTGTTAGGACTTTTGGCGGGAAATCGCCCCACTCCGGTCTCCCTTTCTCCACGCATGACCAGGTGGACTGTTTTCCTGGCTGCGTACTCTTACAAGTTAATTCATCGACCGGGCTCCACTCTAGGACACGCAGATGCGCTCAGCCGTTGCCCATTACCAGACATTTTGCCAGACCCCACTCCAGAAGTACCGGTATTGCTCATTGACTGTTTGGATTCGGGACCGGTTTCTTCCTACGATGTTGCAAGGTTCTCCTCGAAGGACAATTTAATAAAGCAAGTGCAAACTTGGGTATGGAGGGGGTGGCCAAAGGGAAATGTGGGCCCGGAATTCAAAATGTTTTGGTCTAAACGGGACGAACTCTCCGTGTTACAGGGATGTTTATTGTGGGGGGATCGAGTTGTTATTCCTTTTGCTCTACGAAAAAATGTATTGAATGCTTTACATATGGGTCATCCGGGGATCGTGAGAATGAAAGCGTTAGCGAGAAGTTATGTGTGGTGGCCCAATATGGACAAAGAAATAGAGGAGTGGGTGGCCACTTGTGACCCATGCCAGGAGTCGAGACCAGCACCCCCGGAAGCGCCCGCCACAGAATGGGAGAAACCCAAGGCACCCTGGTCACGCATTCATATTGATTTTGCAGGGCCATTCCAGGGTCAAACCTTCCTCATAGTTGTAGATGCTTATTCCAAATGGTTAGATGTAGTCCTAATGACATCAACCACGGCAGAGGCAGTTATAAAGGTTCTTCGGCGACTTTTCGCCACCCATGGTCTGCCAGATCTCTTAGTATCGGACAACGGGCCCCAATTCACGGCCATGCAGTTTGAGACATTTTTAGCAGGGTTGGGAATCAGACACGCCCTCATCGCGCCATTCCATCCAGCGTCCAATGGTCAGGCAGAAAGAATGGTGCGGTTCGCGAAAGAGGCCCTCGCCAGGATGGGCCCGGGGGATTGGCAAACACGCATTGACCATTACCTCCTCATTCAACACATTACCCCGAGCGCAACGACGGGTAGGAGCCCCGCTGAACTACTAATGGGTCGCCGCCTACGGTCTCACCTGGACAGGCTCCACCCGAATTACTCTACCTCGGCTCCCCCAGACTCTACAAGTAAGGTCAGGTCTTTTAGAGAAGGAGACACTGTTTATGCTCAAAATTACACAGGGGGGACATTGTGGATACCGGCAAGGGTCATTGGCATCATGGGCCCTCGATCGTATTTGTTAGAGCTAGAAGATGGGCGGAATTGGAGAAGGCACATCGATCAGCTTCGAGGTCGCCTAGCACACTCCAACTTAAGGGATGAGGGCGAAAGTTTCCTGTCCACAGAAAGACAACCGCAGGGAAACTTCATCCCAGGAAACGACGACACCGGCGAGCTAAGCGGGGGACAGGACATCACGCACGCAGCTGAGCAACCCCCCGTCATCACAGCCGCTGAGCAAACCCCCGTCATCGCAGCCGAACAAGATACCAGGGAAAAGAGCATTGAAAACGCAAGACCTCCAGAAACAGAAAAAGCACCCGATCCTGCAACTACTTCAAACCAACAGGAAACCAGTCCTGCAAGCACTTCAACACAACCTGAACTCCGACGTTCCTCCCGAACAAGACAAACACCCACCTACCTAAAGGACTATGTCACCTACCGCAACGTCCCATCTAGGAGGGGAGGGGTGTTAGATATTAACATATATCAAGATAAGTCTTCCCTCAGGTCCGCTCCTACAGCGGGAAACAGGTATTCCTCTGATTGGTCAATGGGCGTGCCTCATCCCTATAAAAGGGGAACCCTCCGACCACAGAGTAAGCTGGATCACTACTACTACTAATAAAATGAGCTGTTGAGTTACTTCGTGTCCGCAGTCTGTCTCTCGTTGCCCAGATCTAACAAAAACCATTCAGGGGGTGCCTTTGATATTTCAATTCTCTTTTTTGTGCGAGTGTGCTTTCAAGTGTCTCTTGACTCTTAGTGACTCCCTGGACATGTCCCTGTTCTTTCTCTGGCAAGGTTTTTCTTTCTTTTTTTAAAGAAGTCTTTGCCATTGTTTGCTTCCTTAGGGCTGAGAGAGCTTCCACAGTTTGCTTCCTTTTCTTGGATGGAGCAAGGCCCATTCCAGGGAATGTATCAGCCAGGTCTTCCTTCCAGAAACCTTGTAGTTCAAGTCAACTTGACCCTGCAGTTACCAAGATGGATGAGCATCATGAGAACTTCGTCCAGGACTGTATCAGTGTAGAGGGCAGAACCAGGATAGGAAAGCTTGATTCAAGTATTGATTCTTCAACAATACAAAAGTAGCAATGCAAAATAGCTTAGCTGATCTATGAAGAACCTCATATCATGGTTGACTAATGACTCTAATCCTAAAGTTTCCAAAGCAGATTAAGGAGAGGAGCCCAAAAATAAGGCTGAGAATGGGACTAGAAGCATCTTTACATACTAATTCAATATACGTTACTACAGCTAGTCCTAGACTTATGACCACAATTGAGCCCAACATTTCTGTTGCTAAGTGAGACATTTGTTAAGTGACTATTGCCCCATTTTATGACCTTTCTTGCCACAGTCGTTCAGTGAACCACTACAGTTGTTAAGTTAGTAACACAGTTGTTAAGTAAATCTGGCTTTGCTTGTCAGAAGTTCACCAAAGGTGATCACATGACCCTGGGACACTGGAACCGTTGTAAATATGAATCAGTTGCCAAGCATCCAAATTTTATCAAGTGACCATAGGGATGCTGCAACACTTGTAAGTGTGGGGAAAAAATAACTTTTTTTAGGGCCATTGTAATTTTGAATGGTCACTAAACAAACTGTTATAAGTTGAGGACTAGCTGTACTTTTGTGACCGCACCCTTCTCAGAGGAGCTAAGTATGTATATGTGAAAGAAACCAACCACTCCGAATGCAGGACATAATGGGATGACCTTCATCCTTCTAATTTGAGACTTCTATTAGTCCAGGGTGTCAAACTCAAGGCCCAGGGGCCGGATCCAGCCCACAGGGTGCTCAGATCTGGCCCGTGGGCCTATCCTAGAAATAGCGAAAGACCTGCCCGGGATCCCTTTGGAGGCTGTCACATCCAAAAATGAAGCTCATGGAGGCCATGTGGGGCCCTCCCGGACTCTGTTTTCTCTGACAGAGAGTTGCAGGAGGCTTTTGCAACTGAAACAGAGCTTGGGAGCCCGTTTTCTCTGGCAGAGTGCTTGGGCCATCACAGCAACCCTGACATGGGTGATGTCGAGCTGGTCATGCCCATCCTGGCATGCTCCCACCACCACCAGTCCTCCGAGGTCAAACACAACCCTGATATGGCCCTCAATGAAATCGAGTTTGACATCCCTGCATTAGTCCATATCTGGCACATAACAGCCAGCCAGGGTGGTATATTTTACAATGAATGCAGAGATCCAGATTCACATCCTGCAACTTAATTATGATGTTCATTGATTTATGCTTAATTCTATCAATTTCTCATAGACCTATCTTCACCACATGATTTTAGTGAAAATATTTCAGAATCAATTGGTGTGCTGCCTTTAGAACCTTGGAAAGAATTTTGCTCCATAAATCATTTAAATATGTATATGTTTCCACTTAATAGACTGAATGATTCATTATGCAATGCAGACCCTATAAAAATCCATTTCAAGGTTATGGGAATGTAGACATAAATTGCTAGTTATTTTCTTTAGGAGGTTATGCTTACCTGTTTAAGAATGTGCACAAAAAGGCATGTACATACATTGTTCAGTTCATTCATGAGTTCCTTGCCAGTCTCATGCTCCTTCTGAAGGTGACTTGCAAGAGTTTGTGGTATTCAGTTGTTTAGCAATATTTAAAACTATCGGACAATTTAGAGGAATTTTGGGCTCTGCTCCCAGAGGCTAAAACGAAAGTTATAAGGCTGAAAAGTATTTTTCCTCTTTAGAAATTCTATTTTTTTTTCTTCCAGAACAGAGTCCATTCTTAATTTGCGTTGTGGGATGCTATATTTCAGATCAAATTAGTAGACATCACCCCCCCTCCTTTTGTTCTTTATAGATGGAGAATACATCCATTGTTATAAAAGTCATTTATGCAAAACTGGATCTTTGGATCTGACCAGGTGCTTAGCCATGGCCCTATCTTTATTTAGTGGGAGGTTTCTGACAAAATCCAGTATTCCCCAAGCTTAAGTTAGTGTCCACATCTTGTCCATGGCCTAAATTCTACATAGCTTTCTACCCCACTTTCTGTCATAAAGTTCACCCCTCACCTATATTCAGTTGTAACAAGAGTGTCTCTGTGCTTTGTTGTTGTTATTGTTTGGCCAGGTGATCAAGAGACCTTCTCCTCCATCTCAATTCAATAAAATGTACTTGGATGATTTTTTTCCTTGATGCTTTCCAACGCACCAGTTCAATAGCCTATTTTTCCCTTTTAGTGTGAATAAATAGATTTTTAAAGGACTTTTGCATATTTGATTTAAAAGTGATTTAATAATTAATGTAGTTTTTCTTCAGAAATTACGTTGCATTAGTATCCTGCATTTTCTGTCTATGTATGCTTTTGTTTTCTTTGTTAAAAGTCTCTCTCTGTGTGTGCTTCCTCTCTGCAGATATTCAGATTTACATGCAGTCCAGGTGGACTCTGCTAAACCTTGGGGTTTAATTTTTATGTGTATAATACAATCAAATTTGTCACTAGCAAGGATAGACCACAAGGCTGACTCTTACTGATATCTGAGCAAAGCTTCAAATGCCTATTGAAGTAACCTCATCTCTATTTGCTGATCTAAATGTCTTGGATCCAATAAAGGGACTGCAATAGGAAGACTAGATTTGAAATGGATATAAAATTAGAAGTACATATAAAATACTACTATCATCCATGTACTGTATTATTTCTCTAAATGAGAACTATTTCCTATACTTCCAACAAAAATTGTTACACTAATTCAACAAGATCAAAAGTAAAGAAAAAAGGACAAATAAACCTATATTTTACACACACACTCTATTTCTAGTCTTTTAAGCTCTTCCTGTAATATATTTTGCTCGTTTCTTTTTCTTGCTTCTTCTTGCTTTATGTTATTGCTAAGTCTCGCATTTATGCTTTTGTCATATCCCAGACATTTGGCAGTGATGTTTCTTCTTTTCTATTTTCTTTAAAGAAAAACTCCATTTCTTTTTCCATCATTTGTGTGAACTCTGTCTTTTAAAATAGTTTGATTCATTGTCTATCGCAGTTTTTTCTTTTGTCCCTTCCATGTAACTTTTATGGGGTCGTGGTCTGCCCATATGTTCGTTGCTATGTCTATCTCCTGGACATCTGCTCTCATTTCTGATGTCATTCATACCATGTCTATTGTTTTGGGGTTTTGCTCTCTCCATACATCCTGTAAGCCTATTTCTTGTGTCATTTTAAAAATGGTTTTTGGAAGTGTTCTTATTTTTTTACTTCTTTTGCTGCTTCTATAATCTATTTTAACGTCCACAATTGCGTTGAAGTCCCCTATTATACATATATTTTTGTAGTCCATTTCAGTTATCTTTTTATCTTTCTGCTTATTATTGCAGTCAAGAGAATTTGTTTCTAGTTTATTAACATGTCCATCATTAGTATTCTCCCTTCTTCATCTGTGTATATTTGCTTGGTTTTTAACGATTCTCTGACATATTGTGCCACCCCTCTTTTCTTTTGGTGTGCTAGTGATGAGTACAATTTTCCAGTTTTGGGGTATTCCAATAGATTGCTGTGTTGGTTTTTAATATGCATTTCTTGAAGGAAAATTATATCCAATTTTAATCTTTGTAGTTTTGTGAAGGTTTTTTTTTCTTTTTGTGGGGTTCAATCCATTTATGTTCACAAATAGCATCTTTGCTTTCCCATCCATCTTTTCATTTATATATAGGTCTTACCCTTCTAATTGTTCTTATCTCTCTCTATCCTTTTGTTCTTGCACCTTCTTGTTCTGCCCGCTCATTTTCCATTCTCTCTCTTTCTTCTTGATCTAAAGCTTTTCTTCTACTTGCAATTCATCCTTTTATTTTCTATCTCCTCTCTGCTTTCCTGTTCTTCATTTGCAAAAAATTCAAAAAATTCATGCTTTATTTAAGGTATCCACCTTAATTTTTTTGTCTTGCCAGATAACCAGAATTCCTACTGGTATCAGCCATCTGAACGACACATTATATTTAATCAGTTGTGCTGTCAATAATTGATACTGTCTCCTCTGGTCTCTAACACTCCTAGGTTTTCAGGTCAGAATTTCTCTCCCTTTGTACTTCATAGGCTCATTTCTAGTACTTTTGTGTATTTCATCTCTCAGCGTCTTCTTCACATGCACCTCTATTGGTAATTTATGCCTTCCTGCATAGTTCATATGGTATTGCGTCTATTTCTCTTTGTACATCATTAACTTTCTGTAATACTCCAGCCAGCAGCTCTATCATCACCTCAACCAGGTCTTCCTCTTTCTCTTCTACAATATTCTGAAATCTCAGATAATAAGCTGCCTTTTCCATCTCAAGAAAGACAACATACTCCTTTTTATTCATAATCTTTTTGTGATGTACTTTATTTCATAATTGTATTAAATATTTTAATTACAGTGGTAAAAGCTAATATAAATTAAAACCAGAAATAGAATTAGAAAGAAAAAAATGCAAAAAAGACCAAAGACAAAGAAAACATATAAAGAAATGACTTTCAATCTTTATCAAACAAATGATTCTTCTTCTTCCCATAATAACCCAACCCGCATTTACAGGCAAATCCATAAATCATCAACTTTTCAATCCTGGTACCAGAAGAAAGTTCATAAAGGGCTATCAGAACTTTGTAAACATGTTATCTTAACTTTGATCAACAAAATCAACTCTATACTCCTTCCTATTACTTCTAAAAATCCTGATCTTTAACTCATTCAGATGTCACTGGCTTTGGTCCCTTTGCAGTTTTTCTCTTTCCCATCCCAGGGGCTTCTTGGAAGCTTTAATCAGCATCTTTTGCATGTCCAGTAAAATGTTCTTTGCCTCGTCATTCCCTTGGCTTGCCATTTGTAATTCCACTTTAATTGCCTTCTTTATTTTGTAATACCCACTTTTAAAAACTACTGTATCCAGTACTTCTGGTTCTAGTATTTCTGGGTCAGATTTAACATCTTTTGGACATAGCCTATCTATAGAGGAAGACTCAATGTGACATTTCTGATATTGTGGCTAATAATTCCTGTCTCCCTTCTTTGAGAATCTTCTGCAGTATTACTTTTTTAATAATAATTTTAATATTTTTATTGCAGTTTAAAAATACAAAGACAAAAAACTAATACAAATTAAGGAAAATGTGTTTGTGTGTAGAGAGAGGGAGAGAAAAAGAGAGAATGGAAAAAGAAATATAAATGATCACCGTCTCTAACATTTCAACCAATGATATCCTTATCCCTGATCTCATATTTTATCTATTAATAAATAGAAAACAAATAATAAAGCCACATCATTCAATCCTAAGCAAAAGTCCATTAAGAGTTATTAGAAATAAGAATATAATAAATTTAACTATCAACAAATAAATCAATTTCCTATTCTTTCCTTTCATTTGTACAGTAATTTAACATTTTATCTAAAACTGCAATAAAAATATCTTTTTGTCTTCTTTTTTGACTTTCTTTTGCTGTTTCCCTGTTTGGTAAAAGATGTTTAAATAAACAATTAAATAATCATAAAAAATAAAAGTGGTTATTACCAATAAACAGATTTTTTCTGATTATTGGTAATCAGAATCACTTGATAAGGCCCCAAGGCAAGTGATGTTTACAGCAGAGGTGTGTTCCTATCAATTCTGTCTGGTTCGGCTGGGAGAGAGGGAGGGAAGGAGATAGGAAATATTCTAATACATTACTACTAGTAAGTTTATTAAGAAGATATATTCAAATATTAAGAGCTGAACATCTTTTTTGTCTTTTCTTTCTTTCTTTCTTTCTTTCTTTCTTTCTTTCTTTCTTTCTTTCTTTCTTTCTTTCTTTCTCTACTATATTGTTTTGCTCATTTCCACATTCTTACAAAAACCCCTAGATTATCTAAATGGGATCATTTATAGTCAAGTTAACGAATCTGAGCTAAAGTTTTTGTCACAGAGTACAATCAGTTTTGAACAAGACTTCTAGAGGTCCTTTAGATGTGATTCCTAAAACGTGAGAGAAAGAGAGGAAAGAGAAGGACCACTAACCCTGGCACTAGACGTGGCTTCAGAAGATGCTTTGAAACAATCTAGGGCTAGAATCTAGTCCAACCCCCTGCCCCAGCAGGAAACCTTATACCTTCTTATGTACAACGAGATCATATGCACCAAAGACAAATTCCTTGCGTGTTCAATCACACTTGGCCAATAAAGAATTCTATTCTATTCTATTCTATTCTATTCTATATCATGTGGATTATTTTGTCATATTTGGCTCAAATCTATCTAAAACTGGCAAACCACCTCCTCCTCCTCTTCCTCTGATTGGTGTTATCCAAATTTCCACAGTTTAAATAGTAAAAATAGCGTCAACATTTTGTGTGCAATGGACTTCTTTACCAGATATGAGAAGTTATGGCAAATATCGTGTACCTATTGCAAATGAGTATGTGTGTATGTGTGTACAGTATATAGTAGATAAAATATCTTTTTGTGTGCCTATACACTATGCTATGTAATATGTATGTACACATATGGCATATATACATAGAATTAAATAGTATATTTTGGATGTTTAGTAGTAAATAAACAGACAGAAAAATTGTATCTCATTGAGGCCTTTGAGGCGAAAAGAGGCCAGGCAAGGCACCCTTGACGTGAATGATGTCAAGTTGGCCATGTCCACACAATCACATGACCAAGCAGCTATGCCCACTCAGTCACATGACCAACCAGTCACATGGCCATGAAGCCACACCTGTCCAGTCACATGACAATCAAGCCACAGAACCAGTAGTAAAAGTTTTTGAAACCCATCCCTGGTTTACAGCTGAATTTCCAAGAGCTTTCAAGGTAGAAGTTGATTGTTTACCTGAAGAACTTGACTAGCACAGGGGACAGTGTTTTGTTCTTATGCAAGATAAAACTCCCTTGGGAGCATAAGGAAAAAAATCTTTTGGCATGATAATAATATTCCCATTTCAGATTATCAAGAGGACAATTTATTGCAACTGCTTCTGTAGGGAACTGAGGCTGCCTAATCTGAGGGAGGTTATTTTACTTGGGGAAAAATAAGATTCATATACAGGCAGATCTGTTGCTCAAAGGATCTTAGCAGGAAAATGTACTTGGCTTCATTCAGGTAAGTGTGGCATCATGAGGCATCATTTAGGGAGATGTCCCTCTCCTAAGCTTCTACCATTCTAGGAACAAGGTCTACTCTAGTCCTCCTATGGCCCCTCTTCTCACAGCTGATTGCCAAGGCTGTCACAGGCTGGCTCAAATGGGTCCATTATAGAGGAAGAATAGAAGAGAAGAAGATCCAAGGTGTTCACTTTTCCAACTTCTGATTTCCCCCAGAAGCAGTTCCAAGCATAGTGGAAGCTGACTTCTGAGTCTTCATCTTTGGGGACAATCAAATACAATTTGGATTAAAGGTGGTTCTCTATAATTTCCTGTACAGAGTGATGCCTGATAGTAAGACTGAGTTAGAACCCTGTGATCTTGTGAGCTAGAGGGTTGTATGACAAATAGAAACTTCAAAGAAGATACAAAAAATATTGAATTCTTGTTTTCTGGAGGATTTCAAGGGTCCAGAAATATGGGTATTTCCAACAAAGAAGGGCAACCTTGTATTAGATTCTATGGACATCACAGTACTGAAGGGAAGAATTTGGGTTCAAGGTAATTTATGCTAATCGAGGATTTTGAATGCATTAAGCAACTAAGCTTTAAAAGGTTGAATACTGAGGGCGTCCCCGAAGAAAGTAATTAACTTCAGCAAAAATGGATTCATTACTCTATTGTACTATTGCTATTGTAATACTATTTTATCAGTATTATGAGGGAGAAGAAGCTCTAATTTTAGAGGAGGAGAGTCCTGAACCAAAAAGGAAGGCTGAAAACAAAGTCCGGGAGCATCTTCACATACAAATCTGATGCAAGTTCGGAGTTTTCTGAATGCAAACTCCTTGGATAAGTTAATTATGGATATATAGGGGAGATGTTGGATGTGGTGATTCCTTCCAATCTGAGAGTTCCGTTGAATGTACATGGCATGGAATAAATTGCCACTTACAGATTTTACTCAGTTTTAAACTTCACTGACTGACTTGTCACTTTCTCTTACTCTGTCCTACCTTACAAAGCTGGAGTGAACATATATTGAGAGGAACAGCTGCGCTGCTTTGAGCCTGTTGGAAAGAATTTAACTCAGCAGACAAAATGAACTAAGAATCTGATAAATGCAGATTCATGCAGACACTATCAGAATGCATTGCAAGGTCTTTATGAATCTAGACAATTGAATTGCTGACAAAATATTTTTAGGAAGAGAAGCATCTCTGTTTAAGAAATATCCATATCTTTTCCTTGTCAATTCTAGGGCAATGGTCTGGTGGTCTGTTGTCACAGTGCATGGTGTTCAGTTGTTTTTATTTACATTTAAAATACATTTAAAACAATTGGGCCAATTTTGAAGCATTTTTGCTCTTCTCCTAAAGGCTAAAGTTAGAAGGCTGAACAGGTGCACTTTACCTCCCTTGTTACACATTGGGTATTATTCCAGTATTATTGGGTATTATTCTAATTTTGACTTCTCTTGTGAGATGCTGATATAAGTATATTTAAGACCAAAGATTTCTACAGGTAGTCCTCAACGTTTGACCATAATTGAGTCCAAAATATCTGTTGCTAAGTGGGACATTTGTTAAATGAGTTTTTTCCCATTTTATGATCTTCCTTGCCACAGTTGTCAAGTAAATCACTGCACTGTTAAGTTAGTAACATGGTTGTTAAGTGAATCTGGCTTCTTCATTAGCTTTACTTGTTAGAAGATCTCAAAATGTGTTCACATGACCCCAGGACAATAGGAATATGAGTCAGTTGTCAAGCATCTAAATTTTGATCACATGATTTCGGGGATGCCGCAATGGTCATAAGTGTAAAAAACGGTCATAAATATTGAGATGGTTTACTATATTGATTTAAAAGTGATTTTATAACATTGTGATGTGCTTGAAAGGCAGTGATGTGTCTCTGAAGCACAAAAATGGTGTGTCTTAGAATGCAAGACATGGAGTTTGTGTTTCCTTCAGGTCCAAAGAGCTGCTCTCATTTTCTTGCCCTTCATTGATTCTTTCCTTTCTCCATCTTGGGCCATTCCCTGATCAGGATTACTCATCTGTTTCACCTGCGCTCTTCACACAGATATAGTGAGGACTGCTTCACTAAGAGAAGCCCTTCCTCCACAGAGTTGGGGATCCAGGCACTGAGGCAGAGATCCTATCACAATCCTTAACTCTTTCCCTTCTCTGCACCTCCCCAGTTGCTGCTTCTCTTGTTTACAATCTGAGCCATTTTACACTTTCGGGGGGGGGGGGATACTAGTTACATTCCCCCACCCACTCATCTACTGTAGCATTCTTTTACATGAGAATCAATGTCCGTGCTTGTAACAAAATATTAATATTCTTAGTATTATTAGGAAGGTGGAGAGTTGAGCTGAAGAGAGTACAGACTATCCTATTTTCTACAATATGTATGTCTCTGCTACATGAAACCATTTCTGAAGCTTATAAGCCCTTCTTAATAAGGCATTTCACTTCTGGAGGTGTAGACGTTCCCAAGCATCATATTTTTATTATTGTATCCTAACTGGAGTAAATGGATGGACTATTGGCAGAAGTGACCTCCTGGGGAATCAGGGAGAGATTTGTTAAAAGCCTGAGCAGACTATCGATTTACTGATTCTAGGAAGCTGTTATGATAAGCAGATAGGGACAATAATCTAAACAAGAAGGGGAAAGAAATCTATGTGAAATATATGCTTCATTTGCCCTGTGACCCATTAGAAAAGGTAATGTTTGAGCTGACTCTTGGTGTCTATATGAGCATGTTCCTAGAGTATTCTTGGCAACCATGTAGAACAGAGATGGTATTCACCAGGTTCTGACCAGTTCTGGAGAACTGGTAGTGGAAATTTTGAGTATTTCAGAGAACCGGTAAATACCATCTCTGACTAGCCCCGCCCTCATCTGTTTTCTGCCTCCCAAGTCCCAGCTGATCGGAGGGGAAAGGCGATTTTGCAGTAACCTTCCCCTGGAGTGGGGAGGAACTGGAGATTTTACAGTATCCTTCCCCTGCTACGCCCACCAAGCCTTGCCCACAGAACTGGTAGTAAAAACTTTTGAATCCCAGCACTGATGTAGAATTGATTTGATGTTACCTGTTCTGGAAGGTTTCTGCAACTGCATAGTACAGCCTTCTTCAGGGTCTTCTTTCCAGTTTTTCTTTAGCCCCAACCTTGTTAACAGTCTGAGTCCTGATAAGAATCTTCAAGCACACACATAAGCTGAGACCCCCTTCAGAGAAGATTAGCCGAATACAGGAAGTGCTCCTAAGTAAAGAGAGCCTTCTGTTATCCTTTTTGTCTAAAAGCTGAATCCTGTAAATATATCCAGCACATTAAACACAGAGAAGCAAAATCATTTTAGGGCAAAATTGGTCAAACTCTTACCAAATGTATCATGGGTGGGGTCAACACATCATTCAACATGCTAGAAGGGATTCCCTATTTCAGGGCTGAAAACTTCAAAAATCTAATTTCTTTTTGCTCAGTAAACAGGTTCTGCTTATGAAAATGGTGACAGTGGAAGAAAATCAGATATTGATTACTGACTTTGTCTTGGGCGGGTTTACAACAGACCCATTTCTTCGCCTTATCTTCTTTGTGCTATTCTTGACCTCCTACGCCATAACACTGACTGGGAACCTGGGCCTTATGGCCCTGATCTATCTAGACTCCGACTTGCACACTCCCATGTACTTTTTTGTTGGCAGCCTTTTCTTCCTGGACGTCTGGTACTCCACAGTCTACACTCCTCAGATGTTATTTGACTGTGTGTCCAAGAACAACCACATTTCCCTAGCTGGTTGTGCAGCCCAGTTCTTCTTCTCTGCTAGCTTGGCCTACATGGAATACTTCTTATTGGCATTCATGGCCTATGGCCGCTATGTGGCCATCTGCAACCCACTTCTTTATGTCACGGTGATGCCGAAGAAGCTTTGTGCTCAGCTTGTGGTGGCATCTTACACAACTGGATTTGCCAATGCCATTGCACACACTAGTAATACTTTCTGCCTACGATTTTGTGGGGAAAATATCATCAATTACTATTTTTGTGATGTGGCACCACTTGTGAAGATGTCCTGCGATGACATAGGAATCTATGATCTTATTGCATATTTTTCAATGGGTTGCAGTCTACTGGTAACCACAGTTGTCATCCTGAGATCCTATATTGCTATGGGGCAGCGATGGTCCGCATCCGTTCAGCCGCAGAAAGACGCAAAGCCTTCTTCACTTGTTCAGCTCACCTGGTCTCAGTCACTCTCTTCTATGGTTCCACTCTCATCATGTACTCCAGACTCAACTCTCAACACACTCCAGATTCAGATAAGGCAAATGCATTGTTCTACATGGTAGTCAACCCTCTGGTCAACCCTTTCATTTATAGTTTATGCAACAAAGATGTGAAGGCAGCCTTCAAGAAAATCTGGGGGAAATTCACATCATCCACATGAATGCCATTGATATTTCCTTTTTTCAGATTGGATTACCAAAATAAAAGTTGTTGGAGAGAATCAAGAGATCAGAGAGATTATTTCAGTGATTAACCACTATCTTCATTCTGTAAAATTTCCTCATTTAAAAACATGTGTTTTAAAGATGAATTATTACAGTATATCTTCAGCAAAATGCTTTGTTTGACAGTCCTTACTATACAAATGTAATGTTCAGCAAATTCAAAATATTTTGTTGTTGTTGTATAACTCATAATTTAAAGTCCAACTATAGTTTTTCTACAAAAATTAAGATACTCTTTCATTATCCAGACAATATAATAATTTATAATTCATTGTTTCACCCATTCTTTACCATTTACATATCAAATAGATTTACCGGAAACAAATATCTATAAAAATTAATAGTGGGTGGCTGTTTTTTGTTTGTTTGTTTGTTTTAGTTATGAAGGATTTAACAAGTTATTTTTATATCTTGGGTATTCAGAAATCAAAAATGCTGCTGCTCCAAATTATGCTGTTAAGAAATGTTGTAATTGTAAATATTGCCCTTTGACTATGTCTGACAGATTATATTCATCTTCTAGCAGAGAGTATTTTAAAAATGCATCTTTTTCATTTATCACTTTCTCCCAATGTTTAAAGTTGGCTTTTCGCATAGAACCTATTTAACATGGGAAAAAGGTTCATTTCTCCCCTCCCCCATGGGATACTTCAATTTAAAGAATATAGAAAATGCAATTGCCAGTTCATGAAGGCAGATTTAGTTTTTAGAATCTGGAGCGACATCATTATGCTTTCTTATTGTCAAGTATTAAATACTAGAAGCCAAGAATTAGTATTAATTTTCCTATTGGGTGGATGGACAGCATTCGGATCTACATGCAATAGAACTCTAATATCTCTGGAAACCATTCCATCAGTTGGAAAGTTATGGAATGAAATACTATGCGCCACAGGAGATTCATTGCATTCTTTAAAATATTAGCATGTATCATTTCTTTTAGTACTGAAAACTGCAAACGTCTTTCTTCTTCATCCTCTATAAACAGACTGTGGTTATGAAAACAATGAAAAGGGAGGGCAATCACATATCGTTTATACACATCGGATGGGTTTACAACCTACTTGTTTTTTAACAAAATGTATTTTTATGCATTTTCCTTTATTATGCATCATGTTTCCATTTCTGCAACAGCAGTGTACTGTTTGTATCAAGTCTTTTTAAAGTATATATGGTATTATACACTCTAATTATAATCATTGTTCTCATAATGATACAATGTAGTCTCTTTTAATTATACATAATATTGTACATCATAGTTATAACTCTTAATCTCATAGTTATAGCATAAAAGTCTATACACTTGTCACTCTATATACTTTCCAAGCTTTCCAAAAACATCAGTTGAGTGAAAATAATTTAGTATTCTTTGTTCTCTTGATCCAAACTTTAAAGGAGATTGACTAGGAAAAACAATTTGTCCCCTTGACCTTCATCATTGCTCCATAATGTTTACTAAGGATTTTAGAAAACTGCAATGATAAATATATGGAAAGTGTCATCCCCTCAAAAAAAAAAACCCAAAATTGGAGCATTGGGAAATATGTAAAAGTGTTGCATGTATTACCAGTCCTCGATGGTTTCTCCAATTTCATAGTCATGCTTTCTTCATGGTCTTCCAACCAGTTTTTCTTTAGCACCAACCTTGTTAACTGTCTAAGTCCCAACAAGGCCCATCAAGCACTCATCATTTGCACCACTTTCAGAAAAAATTAGGAAGATACATGGAGAGCTCCTAAGTGATGAGGCTCTTTTGCTGTCCTTTACTTGTAAAACCTGAATCCTGTAAATATATACATGAGATTAAAAAAGCAGAAGCAAAAGCATTTGGACACAAAATTGACAAAAATATAGCAAAGGTTTGACTGTTCATCAAATCATTCAAAATATTAGCATGCATTTTTTATATCATGGCTGAAAACGACACAATTTTAATTTCCTTTTCCTCTGTAAACAGGTTATGCTTATGAAAATGATGGAAGCGGAAGAGAATCAGACATTGCTTACTGATTTTGTCTTGGCTGGGTTTACAACGGACCCATTTCTACGGATAATCTTCTTTATGCTGTTCTTGGCCACCTATTTCATAACATTGACTGGGAACCTGGGTCTCATAGCCCTGATCTATCAAGACTCCCGCCTGCACACTCCCATGTACTTTTTTGTGGGCAATCTTTCCTTCCTGGATATCTGGTACTCCACGGTCTACACTCCTCGGATCTTATTTGATTGTGTGTCCAAGAACAACCACATTTCCCTAGCTGGTTGTGCAACCCAGTTCTTCTTCTCTGCTGGCTTGGCCTACACTGAATGCTTCCTATTGGCCTTCATGGCCTATGATCGCTTTGTAGCCATCTGCAACCCACTCCTTTACAACACTGCCATGCCCAAGGATTTTTGTGCCCGGCTTGTGGTAGGTGCTTATGTAGCTGGGTTTGCAAGTGCCATTATACTCACTGGTAACACTTTCCACCTACGCTTTTGTGGAAACAGTGTCATCAATCACTACTTTTGTGATGTGGCACCACTTGTGAAGATGGCTTGTGATGACATAGGGATCTATGATCTCTTTGTGTCTTCTCTGATGGGTTGCAATCTGCTGGCAACCACAGCTGTCATCCTGAGATCCTACATTGGCATTGGGGCAACCATAGTCCGCATCCGCTCTGCTGAAGGGAGACGCAAAGCCTTCTTCACTTGTTCAGCTCACTTGGTCTCAGTCACTCTCTTCTATGGCTCCATTCTCATTATGTATTCCAGGCCCAACTCTCAACACACTCCCAAATGGGACAAGGCAAATTCATTGTTCTATACGGTAGTAAACCCTCTGATCAACCCTTTCATTTACAGCTTACGCAACAAAGATGTGAAGGCAGCCTTCAAGAAAGTCTGGGGGAAATTCACATTATCCTTCGAAGAATAGAATAAAACAGAACAGGATCGATTTGGCATGGGAAAATGGGTCACTAATAATATCATCATGCTTACCTATTGTCAAGAATTAAATATTGGAAGCCAACAATTAGTGTTAATTTTCCTATTTCTGCAATTTCATAATGTACATACATTGCATCTTTGGGTAGATGGACAGCACTAGGATCCACATACATATACAGAGATACTTCTACATCTATATAAAGAGATGCATTTAGTATCTCTGGAAACAATTGCATCAATTAGAGAGTTATGGAATGAAATATTATGTGCCATAGGAGTTTCTGTGCATCCTTTAAAATATTAGCATGATTTATTTCAACAGTCAAAATAGCAAACTTCTTATTTCTTCTTCCTCCATGAACAAGTTGGGATTATAAAAATGATGGAAGCGGTGGGCAATTCTACTGCTTGTTTAGTAAAACCTGTTTAAATAAACAATTTTTAAAAATCATTAAAAAATAAAAGGCTGGTTATTACCTATAATCATATTTTTTCTGGATAAGGCCCGAAGGGAAGTTATGTTTACAGCTGAATTTCCAAGAGCTCTCAAGATAGAAGTTGATTGTTTACCTGAAGAACCTGGCTAGCACAGGGGACAGTGTTTTTTTCTTACGCAAGAAAAATCTCCCTTGGAAGCATTAGGAATAAATCTTTTGGCGTGATAATAATATTCCCAATTCAGATTGTCAAGAGGACAAATTTATTGCAACTGCTTCCATAGGGAACTGAGGCTGCCTAATCTCAGGAAGGTTATTTTACTTGGGGAAAAATAAGATTTGCATATAGGCTGATCTGTTGCGCAAAGGATCTTAGCAGGAAAATGTACTTGGCTTCATTCAGGTAAGTGTGGCATCATGAGGCATCATTTAGGGAGATGTCCCTCTCCTAAGCTTCTACCATTCTAGGAACAAGGTCTACTCTAGTCCTCCTATGGCCCCTCTTCTCACAGCTGATTGCCAAGGCTGTCACAGGCTGGCTCAAATGGGTCCATTATAGAGGAAGAATAGAAGAGAAGAAGATCCAAGGTGTTCACTTTTCCAACTTCTGATTTCCCCCAGAAGCAGTTCCAAGCATAGTGGAAGCTGACTTCTGAGTCTTCATCTTTGGGGACAATCAAATACAATTTGGATTAAAGGTGGTTCTCTATAATTTCCTGTACAGAGTGATGCCTGATAGTGAGACTGAGTTAGAACCCTGTGATCTTGTGAGCTAGAGGGTTGTTTGACAAATAGAAGCTTCAAAGAAGATACAAAAAATATTGAATTCTTGTTTTCTGGAGAGGATTTCAAGGGTCCAGAAATATGGGTATTTCTAACAAAGAAGGGCAACCTTGTATTCAGGGCCGGATTTAGATGAAAAGAGGCCCTAGGCTATTCCACTTATGGGGCCCTTTCACCTCCCATTTTTAAGTTTATAAATTACATGAGAGATGATAAAATACATCATTAATGTGATATATATCAATATATTAAATGAAACATGTTGTAATTGGTACTAACCTTTATAAAAAATGTGGCACGGATAATAAATAAAAATAAAAGGCCCCTCTTGATCTTGAGGCCTTAGGCTGAAGCCTAGTTAGCCTATAGGAAAATCCGGCCCTGCTTGTATTAGATCATATAGACAGCACAGTACTGAAGGGAAGAATTTGGGTTTCAAGGTAATTTATGCTAATTGAGGACTTTGAATGGATTAAGCACTAAGCTTTAAAAGGTTGAATACTGAGGGTGCCCCAGAAGAAAGTAATTAACTTCAGCAAAAATGGATTCATTACTCTATTGTACTATTGCTATTGTAATACTATTTTATCAGTATTATGATGGAGAAGAAGCTCTAATTTTAGAGGAGGAGAGTCCTGAACCAAAAACGAAGGCTGAAAAAAAGTCCGGGAGCATCTTCACATGCAAATCTGATGCAAGTTCGGAGTTTTCTGAATGCAAACTCCTTGGATAAGTTCATTATGGATATATAGGGGAGAAAATCCCCTGTCAATGAAGATGTTGGATGTGGTAATTCCTTCCAATCTGAGAGTTCCGTTGAATGTACATGGCATGGAATAAATTGCCACTTACAGATTTTACTCAGTTTTAAACTTCACTGACTGACTTGTCACTTTCTCTTACTCTGTCCTACCTTACAAAGCTGGAGTGAACATATATTGAGAGGAACCAGCTGTGCTGCTTTGAGCCTGTTGGAAAGAATTTAAGTCGGCAGACAAAATGAAGTAAGAATCTGATAAATGCAGATTCATGCAGACACTATCAGAATGCATTGCAAGGTCTTTGTGAATCTAGACAATTGAACTACTGGCAAAAATATTTTTAGGAAGAGAAGCATCTCTGTTTAAGAAATATCCATATCTTTTCCTTGTCAATTCTAGGGCAATGGTCTGGTGGTCTGTTGTCACAGTGCATGGTGTTCAGTTGTTTTTATTTACATTTAAAACACATTTAAAACAATTGGGCCAATTTTGAAGCATTTTTGCTCTTGTCCTAAAGGCTAAAGTTATACGGCTGAACAGGTGCACTTTACCTCCCTTGTTACACATTGCGTATTATTCCAGAAAAAAAGTCTAATTTTGGCTTGTCTTGTGAGATGCTGATATAAGGATATTTAAGACCAAAGATTTCTACAGGTAGTCCTCAACGTTTGACCATAATTGAGTCCAAAATATCTGTTGCTAAGTGGGACATTTGTTAAATGAGTTTTTTCCCATTTTATGATCTTCCTTGCCACAGTTGTCAAGTAAATCACTGCACTGTTAAGTTAGTAACATGGTTGTTAAGTAAATCCGGCTTCTTCATTAGCTTTACTTGTTAGAAGATCTCAAAATGTGATCACATGACCCCAGGACAATAGGAATATGAGTCAGTTGTCAAGCGTTTAAATTTTGATCACATGATTTCGGGGATTACGCAATGGTCATAAGTGTAAAAAACAGTCGTACATCATTCTTTTCAGTGCAGTTATAAATTTGAATGATCACTAAATGAACTGTTGTAAGTCAAGGACGACCTGTACAACATTTCCCTTCTTTCTTTCTTTCAGACTGAAATTCCACCCATTGTTGTAAAATTCCTATGTGCAAAACGGGCCCTTTGGAACTCATCAGGTATTTCGGCATTTTTTTCCCCCATTGGCAGTTTGTGTCAGCCGTGGATGGCCCTGCCATACCCTTTCTTCCCTCATCATATTCCCTCCTCAGACAAGTGGATTTAACCAAGTTTTATGCTTCCCCTCCCAGCAATGAATTCTTAGGCTTAGTTCTTAATTCTTAGGCTTTGCTATTTCCAAGTCGACAAGAAGCCTCCTTCTCCACCCCACCCTGATCAGCTACATTGGATGATTTTGTCTTAATTTGAGATTTAAAAGTTATTTTATAACACTGTGATGTGCTTGAAAGGCAGTGATGTGTCTCTGAAGCACAAAAATGTGGAAGCCCTCTGCCTTACAATGGAAAACATGGTGTTTGTATTCACTTCAGGTCCAAAGAGCTGCTCTCATTTTCTTGCCTTTGATTGATTCCCTCCTCTCTCCAACTTGGGCCATTCCCTGATCAGGATTACTCATCTGTTTCAGCCACCTGCGCTCTTCACACAGACATAATAAGGACTGCTTCACTAAGAGAAGCCCTTCCTCAGCAGAGTTAGGGATCCAGGCACTGAGGAAATAAGTATCACAGCCCTTAACTATATCCCTTCTCTGCAGCTCCCCAGTTGCTGCTTCACTTGTTTACAATCTGAGCCATTTAACTGTTTCTTAAAACATGCTAAATTTCATTTCCCTATCCACCCATCCTTTGTAGCATTTTTCTAGATGACAAATGTTGCCTATACTCATCACAAAACTCAGTCAGATAAGGTGAGAAAAAATTGTGTAGTACGTTCAATTGATTTTAAATATTGGGCACTTATTTATGGAATGTTCTAGAAACTACAAGCAAAACCAGTCTGCAGCACAATTAGCAACAGCATACGGAATATGTCAGAGGATTTCTTCAAAATCATAACATGCATTTTTTTTGTTGTGGGACTGAAAACTGCAAAAACTTACTTCTCTTTCAACTATACAGGTTACACTTCTGAAAATGATGGAAGTGGAAGGCAATTGGACCCTGGTCACTGAATTTGTCTTGGTTGGTTTTACAACAGATCCGTTTCTACGAATAATCTTCTTTGGGCTGTTCTTGGCCTCCTATACCCTAACACTGACTGGGAACCTTGGTCTCATGTCCTTAATCTACCTGGACTCCCGTTTGCATACACCCATGTACTTCTTTGTGGGCAGCCTTTCCTTCCTGGATGTCTGGTACTCCACAGTCTACACTCCTCGGATCTTGTCTGACTGTGTGTCCACAAACAACCACATGTCCCTTGCTGGTTGTGCAGCCCAGTTCTTCTTCTCTGCTGGATTAACCTTCAGTGAATGCTTCCTATTGGCCTTCATGGCCTATGACCGCTTTGTGGCCATATGCAACCCACTCCTTTACGCCACTGCCATGCCTAAGAAGCTCTGTGTTCAGCTAGTGGCAGGAGCTTATGTAGCTGGCTTTGCCAATTCAATTGTACACAGTGGTAACACCTTCCGCCTACGCTTCTGTGGTAGTAATATCATAAATCACTACTTTTGTGATGTACTACCACTTATGAAGATGGCTTGTGATAACACACAAGTGCATGAACTCATCCTGAAAGCTACCATTGGTTGCAATTTGATAGTAACCACAGCTATCATTGTGAGCTCCTACATTGGTATTGGGGCAGCCATAGTCCGCATCCGTTCAGCCGAAGGGAGACGCAAAGCCTTCTTCACTTGTTCAGCTCACCTGGTCTCAGTCACTCTCTTCTATGGCTCCATTCTCATCATGTACTCCAGATCCAACTCTCAACATGCTCCCAATTGGGACAAGGTAAATGCATTGTTCTATACGGTAATCAACCCGCTGGTCAATCCTTTGATTTACAGTTTACGCAACAAAGATGTGAAGGCAGCCTTCAAGAAAGTTTGGGGGAGATTAACAGCACACAAAATAATGGCACTGACATATTATTTATTCAAATTAGATTGCAGAGTCAGAAATTAACTTCTACTCTCTAGTGAGAGCCTTCCTTCCTTCTACAATGGAGAGAGGCAGCATATCCTCAAAATCTCCAAACTCACTACTTTTAATAGCTGATTACTTGCCATGAATGCATCTTCCCTCATCTTTTCCTGTCTAATTACATCCTCAAAGTTACTATACACAAGAAAAGAAAAAAAATAGGTAGACAGAATCTAGCATATTTTTCAGAGTATAAGACACATCTTTTTCCCTTAAAAAAAAGGCTGAAAATCTGGGTGTGTCTTATACACTGAATACAGCATTTTTTGCCTCCTGAAGCCCTGCCCTCATCACTAAAATGGCCGTGCAGAGCCTGTAGAAGACTTTCAGAGAGCTCCTGGGGGCTGGGGAGGGAAGAAATGAGTGAAAAGCAGGCCATTTTTTGCTCAATTTTGCCCCCCCCCCCTCCAGCCTCCAGGAGTACTCAATATGCCTCCTAAAGGCTATGCATGCAATTTTTTGACAATAAATAGGCCCGTTTTCATAAAAAACGGGGCATGTTTTGCACATTTTGGGGGGGGCACCCCCAGGAGCACTCTGCAAGCACCCTAAAAGCTATTCATGCCTTTTTTTGGGAAAAAAACCAGCCTGTTTTCGCAAAAAATGGGCCATTTTGGGGAGGTTTGCAGAGTGCAAAAACCTTTTTTAAAAAATTTGTCTCTTCAAAACCTTGGTGCGTCTTATACTCCATGCATCTTATACTCCAAAAAATACGGTAAATGAAATTACTGGTCAAGCATAAGAAAATTTGTTTGTGAGAAAGGCAAACTACTTATGGAAGAAACATACGCCTACTTTCTCTCAGTCTCTACACGTACTTTGAACATTAGAATAGGTTTTCTCACAACCACATTTACATGCTCATTCATTTCTTGAATTGGGAGAAATGCATTCCAGCCTTAACTGCATTAATTCAACACCTGAGGCATAGCCTGTTTTAGGAATGTCGTCAGCAAGTCCTTCTAGATTTCACATGGGATAATTTAAGCACACAGTCATTCATGCATTTCCCCAACTCCATTTCCTCTTCCAGGAGGTACCAGTGTCTGGCACAAAAGACAATCAGAAACTCCCTCTTTAAAGTGAAGATTGGGTGGGGTTGATTTACTGTAGTTAGTACTGGGATATAAAATTTAGCCATCTATCAAGTTACCAAAATCACAGATTAGAGCCACATTGTACTGTACTCAGTGCCTATAGTCTGAAATCTTCCACGGATAGAAAATAGAAGAATGCACCATAAGTAGCTCCTCCATCTCTCCTGAGACAATACAATACAATACAATAGCAGAGTTGGAAGGGACCTTGGAGGTCTTCTAGTCCAACCCCCTGCCTAGGCAGGAAACCCTAGACCATTTCAGACAAATGGCTATCCAACATATCCAACGAAGGAAGAGACACCTATAGTATAAGCACTAAGGCTTCCAGAGACAATGGCTTCATCAGAAGAGGACTAGCCTTCTTTTGTTAATTACAGGGGGGTCTAACCTAGTCTATACTGCTGAAACTTGCTATTCATGGAAAGAGATGTTTTCCTCTCAAACATATGGAAGCCTTATGCTTAACAGGCATTGAGTCTGCAGGCACTCGTATCTGGTTCTGTAGCTTACAAGGAGACTGGTGTTTTCCCTTCACCACACAAGTCATAGAGAACAATGTAGTTTTCCAATTTCTTCTGAATAAATAAATGTACTTGAAGATGAAATAAACAGGAAAATTAGGAATATATTTTTGGATTTATAATCAAGGACAAGCCACTTCTGAGAATAGTGCATACAAAAATCACATGGACTTGTTTCTGCAATCCAGGAGTCAAACCAGATTCTGGCAGGTGGGATGTTGAGGGTTGTCATTGGAAGCCTGCAGGAGGATTTAGTATTCTCAAGAATTTCATCAAATATTAGATGCTATCATAATTGGGTTGTTTTGCAATGCTACTTAAAATATAATCAGACCTTTGGTAAGCATACCCTCTGTTGGTACCCTCTATTTGTCAGGTGCAAAGAATTAGGACTGTATGTTAAATTAAAAGAGTCAATGGAATTTAAGAGGATTTGGAACATTTGTGAGAATGTAACAATTCTAGCCTGATGACTCATTTAACTCCCACTCCTTCTGCCTGATCTTTTCATATACTATTTGAGGAATAGCAATAGCACTTAGACACTTTACATCCCTCTCTAAGTGGTTTACAGAGCATATTGCTCCCAACAATCTGGGTCCTCATTTTACACACCTCGGAAGGATGGAAGGCGGAGTCAACCTTGAACCTGGTGAGATTCAAACTGCTAAATTTCTGGCAGTCAGCAGGAGTAGCCTGCAGTACTGCATTCTAACCACTGTGCCACCACAGCAAATGGTATAGATATAAATTTTTAATTCTGTGTTCCATTTCACTGCTTATTACTAAATCTCATTTTAGAGGTGGGTTTTTTTCCAGAAAAGGTCTTGACAAGTGATGAGTGCAGCTGACTTTCTAAATGGCCTCAAGGCGGAAGATGAAATGAATGTTTATCTGAAGAACTCAGTACCCCAGAGAATCTTTTCCTAGATAAAACTCCCTTTGGAGGAGTTAAGATTAAAAAATAGTTTTGGCATCATATAAATAATCATCACATGCTTCCATAGGGAACTAATGTTTTGCCTAATTTGAAGGAGGACTGTGGGCATGTTGCACAGGAAAACATAAGACTCCCATATATGGGCTCATCCAGACTTAAACAGATTTAAAGGGAAAATGAACTTGGCTTCATCAAATTAGGCTAGATGCCTCTGGACGTAATTTAGGGAGCTGCCCCCTAAACTTCTATTGTTCCCATAGTTTGGACCTGAGTTGGTGGCCATTCAATTTCTTTTCATTTTCTGAAATTTTCATTTACTACGGGAATTAATCTTGCCACTGATCAGGGCCTTAGAATGGGAGATAGAAGATCCAGAAGTCCAAGTGCAGCTCTGGGAACCAGGCAGCAGAAGCTTCTTACAATGTTTTCTTTGAAATTACACAAACTAATGACCTCCACGAAGTGGAAAGTGATCACTGTTTGAGGAAAAAAGAGAGTAAACCTAGGTCTAAGCAAAAGATAACTCCCTGATGAGATGAGTCACCGAAAGAACATTGGTTGCATAGCTTGCAGTTGTTCAAAGTCAATGAGGGCATCAGGGATGGGCAAAGGCTCTTTGGGCCGCAATAAAATTATGTCAAAGAAAGAACAAGTTTATGAATCAACACAGAGCACCCACCTCTGATGTTGCTTGTGATTCAAGGATAGGCTGAAAGACAGCCAAAGCAGCACAGCCAACTCCAGGTAGCCAGCTTGGGACTCTTGTTCCAAGGAAGAAAATCCTTCTGCTTCTCTATTCCCTCCCCAACAAACTTTGGGGAGGAATCCTGTTTAAATTTTCCACCAAGAGTGTGTCTGTTTTTTCTCATGAAATTGGGAGAAGGAAGCTACCTCAGGAAAGCTAGAAAATGGTATGTCTCAGAGCAGTTTCAGATGCTACAGCAACTGCTCAGATGGTCTTGATTTCTGGAGAAGGTTTTCAAGGATTCAGAAAGATAAGAAGCTTTTCAATACATTTCATCATCATGTCAGACAGGATATTTTAGGGATTAGAGGAAAGAGAGATTTAGACCTGGTATGGCTTACCCAGATTTGAATGCATTAGAGCACAGTACTCTACAGGCTACTTCAGCTGTCTGCTACCTGCAGTTCGGCAGTTCAAATCTCACTGGCTCAAGGTTGACTGACTCAGCCTTCCATCATTCTGAGGTGGGTAAAATGAGGAGCCAGATTGTTGGGGGCAATAGGCTGACATTGATAAACCGCTTAGACAGGGCTGTAAAAGCACTATGAAGCGCTATATAAGTCTAAATGCTATTGCTGTACATGTAAAAGAGGAACCTGACCAGTTATTTATAATGTCTCTTTCCTCACTTGCAGTTTTTCTTTATAATCAGGAGTCTCTGCCAAATCCAGTGTTCTTCAAACATACCGGAGTGGCTTTATCTTGTCTGAAATTGAAACTCTAGATAGTTTCATGTCTCTCCCTGACCAACTATGAAGCCACCTCCTTGCCTATACTCTGTTGACTTCTAGGCTCTTCTTCTTCTTCTTCTTCTTCTTCTTCTTCTTCTTCTTCTTCTTCTTCTTCTTCTTCTTCTTCTTCTTCTTCTTCTTCTCTTAACTTGGGAAGCCACATATTACATTGTTATAATCCCTCATTCTTTCATTTCCTTTTTCCTTTGTGGCCCTACAAAATTGAACTTTTAGAAATATTTGGATGGTTTATTAGATGTGGGAATAGGGATAAAACCCCAAGTTATTTGGGTAAAGAAAGAACCTGATAGATTCCATTTTGAATAAACTATACATCTATCCAGTTTGCTACTCTGGAAAATTACTGCTTGGGACAAGTTAAAGGTTGCAATGACCCAGCTAGAAATAGTTTAATGGCACCTGGAAGTTCCCTATATAAAAAGTGGAAAGAGGGGGACATAACTGAGGCAGAATATCAGCAAATAGCCCGAGTCTGTAAAGATGAAGTGAGGAAAGCTAAGGCTCACAATGAAGAAAGGCTTGCCACAAAAGTAAAAATTAACCAAAAAAGCTTCTTCCAACATGTTAAAAACAAGAAAAAAGTTCAGGAAACAATTGGTCCATTGCTGGGAGAAAGTGGCAAGAAGGTGACAAGCAACAGGGAGAAACTTCAAAGAAGATACAAAAATATTGAATTGCTCTTGTTTTCTGGAGAAGGATTGCAAGGGTCCAGAAATATGGGTTTTTCAACAACGAGGGTTTTGTATTACATAATATAAACATCACAGTACTGAAGGGAAGAATTTGGGTTCAAGGTAATTTATGCTACTTGAGGACTTTGAATGCATTAAGCAAGTAAGCTTTAAAAGGTTGAATACTGAAGGTGTCCCAGAACAAAGTAATTAACTTCAGCAAAAATGTATGCATTACTCTATTGTATTATTGCTGCTATTGCAATACTATTTTATTAGTATTATGATAAAGAAGACAGTTGGTATTTGCTCTGATTTTGTGGAATCTGTTAATTTTGTCTTTCCCAATAAGTTGCCTTCTACAGTAGATATCCATGTGGTCTCCCATCTAGTGCTCCTAGGCCTTTATTTTGTCCTTCCTTCATAAATGCTGAATCCTGTAATATATCCATGATATTAAAAAAGCAGAAGCAAAAGCATTCTGGAGCAAAATTGACAAAATCAAAATGTGTCGAGGGAGACAGATTCAATATATAATTCGAAACATTAGCATGCACTCTTCATATCAGAGATGAAAACTTCACAATTCTAACTTCTTTTTCAGGTTACACTTATGAAAATAATGGAAGTGAAAGGCAATCGGACATTGGTTACTGATTTTGTCCTGGTTGGGTTTACAACAGACCCATTTCTACGCCTAATCTTCTTTGTGCTGTTTTGGCATCCTATTCTCTAACGCTGGCTGGGAACCTGGGTCTCATGGCCCTGATCTACCTAGACTCTCATTTGCACACTCCCATGTACTTTTTTGTTGGCAGCCTTTCCTTCCTGGATATCTGGTACTCCACAGTCTACACTCCCCGGATCTTATTTGACTGTGTGTCCAAGAACAACCACATTTCCTTAGCCTGTTGTGCAGCCCAGTTCTTCTTCTCTGCTGGTTTGGCCTGTACTGAATGCTTCCTACTGGCCTTCATGGCCTATGATCACTTTGTGGCCATCTGCAACCCACTCCTTTACAACACTGCCATGCCCAAGAAGGTCTGCATCCAGTTTGTAGTAGGAGCTTATGTAGTGGGCTTTGTCAATGCAATTGTACACACTGGCAACACTTTTCGGCTACATTTCTGTGGTAATAATGTGATCAACCATTACTTTTGTGATGGGCCACCACTTGTTAAAATGTCCTGTATTGACACAGGTGTCCATGAACTCATTGCAGCTACTGTATTGGGTTTCAATTTGCTAGTACCCACAGCTATCATTGTGAACTCATAGGTTGGCATTGGAGCAGCCATAATTAACATCTGGTCAGCTGCAGGGAAACGCAAAGCCTTCTTCACTTGCTCAGCTCACTTGATGTCACTTTCCCTCTTCTATGGTTCCATTCTCATCATGTACTTCACACCCAACTTTCACCACTCTCCAAACTGGGACAAGACAAATGCACTGTTCTATACTGTAGTCAACCCTCTGGTAAAACCCTTTCTTTTACAGTTTACGCAAGAAGGAGGTGAAGGAAGCCCTCAAAAAAGTTGGTAGGAGATTCATAGCACCCAAATGAAGGCCATTGAAACTCTCTTTCTCCAGACAAATTTCAAACAAGTTAAATCTTACTTTATGGTATCAACCCTCCCTCCCTCCCTCCCTTTCTTCCTCCCTCATGGTCAAGCGAATCATCTTCAAAATCTCCATATTTGTTGTTTTTGATGGGAAATTGTTTCTCACACACATCTTCCCAGTCCTTTCTCTACCCGAAAGCATCTTCAAAATATGGTCCACAGGGGGTAAATAGAATGAAGCATAGCAGGCAAGATCAGGATGGAAAAATTGGACAATGATAAACTCGGGACACAGTTTCAGCCTTGAGAAAGATGAAAATGTATCAATTGAAGGTGTGCTTAATTCTTTCCCAAACATTACCCACTATTTGAAAATTACCTAAGGGCTCTTTTCTTAAAGCCCTCCTCAAAGTCCCATTCTATAAATGTCCCTGCACTCGTGATTATTTTAAAAAGTATACAGCCTTAATCACATTTTCCCAAAACCCAGTCCTATCCTGCCTCAGCAATCTGGCTGGACAGCCTTTCCTGGTTTCATATGGGATAGTTTAAAAGCAACAACTGTTGTATTTGTTCAACTTCACTTCCTCCCCTACCAAGAATCACCCTTTAAGAAGGGGGGGGGATCAGCAATTGTATTCTTTATTCAAGGGTGGAGTGGGGCTGAGCCTAACTGAAGGCAGGTAGGTAGCTGGAATCCAGGATTAGCCACCTTTTAGCCACCTTTCAACTCACCAGGGTGTGACAGGGTGGAGCAACTGTGCCAGGAATCTGTCATTCAGTCTATTGCTGAGCAGGGTGCTGCACTCTTTGCATTGGCTGGAGCAGAAAAGGACAATTTCCCCCAATTTCAATGAACACTTTTTCCTTCCTTCAGACCTTCAGTAATAAAGCCCCGTGAAGAATCTTGAACATGAGTCAATTCAGATCTTTAAAATCATGTTAGCAGTTTTTAATTTTGTTCTCTTCTTCTTCTTCTTCTTGCTGTTTTTATTTTTATTATCGTTACTGCCATTAGTCATGGATTGAGAGCCATTAGACATTTTAAGCTCTGCTGACTCATAATTGGTATTCAGGTTCATGAATATTTGACTTTATCAGAAAACTTCAGTTCTAAGTAGGAGTCAAATATTCTGCAAATGAATGTGGGATACATATTTGAGATCAATTACTGTGCAATGATTATTTCTTGTTATTGCTATTAATACTTATTACATTATTTTACCAGAATCAGAATTTTGTCACTCGTATTCACAATATTGGTAGTAAAAATCACCCGAAACAACCACAAGGTCCCTTCCAACTCTGCTATTCTGTATATTCTGCATGTTTTGGCTGCTTCCAAGAAACCTGAGATGCCCTTGTTTTTGGTGGAGTCTGTATCTGAATCAAAATCCACACTGTATTTCTATCAAAATATAAATAAATGGATATTTATTTATATAAAAGACTATAAAAGACTTATATCACTTTATTTCTTCTCCTGAAAAGGATGCAATCTAAAATCTATTGAAATATTTTTTGAAAAAATGTTTTTTGTTCTTACATTTAATTATTTGTTAATTATATGTACAAGTGTCCCATTTTGGTGCTCATTCAATAAAATATACATTAAAAAAGACCAAAAAGAAAAATAAAGACACATATTGCTCTTTGAATGTTTTTTTAAAATAATTTAATGTGGAAATTGTTACTCATTTTTGTTTAGATCATTGTAATTGCTATTATTGCTATTATTATTAAAAAATAGTTTCTCCCTTTCTTCAAAAAAACCCCCACCGTAGCTTCTAAGATTGTCTTGTTGTATGATATACATTGCATTTATTGGACCCACTCCTGCTTGAATTTACAACATAGACTTCTGCTGTGAATGTATACTACTAGCTTTTTATTGCTGCATAGTCTCCAATTTTAATGCCCCAATCCTTTATTACTCAGCAGGGTTCTCTTTTCAAATGCTATTTTTATTCACTTATTTACTTATTCAATTTTTATGTCCATCCATTCAACCAAGTGACCCTGGGCAGCTTACAAGTCTACAACTTTAAAACAATTAAAGCAAATAATGCTGTAAATCTCCAAGTGTCATTGCGTTGCAGGAATGGGTGGCAAATAAATTTAATAAATAAAATTTAAAAAACCATTAAAATAATAAAAACACCCACAAAATATATACAAATATAAACAGCAGCCATGATGATTAGTCTGCTAATAGTAAAGCCAAGTAATAGGGCTCTTCTCGCATTCCGAGTACGTAGCCAAGTTTTTAGAGCTTTGTGAGAAGCTAACAGGGTTGGGGCCATTCTGATCTCTGAGGGATGTTCCATAAGGCAGAAAAAGGTCCACATCTAGTTCCTGGCAGTCAGCACTCTTTGAGTGATGGAATCTGGAGCAGGCACAGTCGGTTGCATCTGATTGGATGGGTAGACAGTCCTGGAGAAAGAGGTCCCTTAGATAATCTGGTCCCAAGCCAAATGGATTCTTGCCACTGTTGGCACACACCTTCTTAAACTGTGAGGCTTCCACACACAGATTATATTCTGAATATATTGGGCAACCAAAAGAATACATTTTAAAGGGCCTAGTGAACGCTTCGTTGAGTGAGGGGTCTCTCCCGGCCTCTTTGAAAGAGGCGGTGGTGAGACCCTTGCTCAAGAAGCCTTCCCTGGACCCTATGGAGCTGGCCAATTATCGTCCTGTCTCCAACCTTCCCTTCTTGGCAAAGGTTGTAGAGAGTGTGGTGGCTTATCAGTTTCCACGACATCTGGAGGAAGATGATTATCTAGATCCACGCCAGTCTGGCTTCCGTCCCGGGCACAGCACGGAGACGGCCTTGGTCGCGTTGGTAGATGATCTCTGGAGGGCCAGAGATAGGGGTTGTTCCTCTATCCTGGTCCTATTAGACCTCTCGGCGGCTTTTGATACCATCGACCATGGTATCCTGTTGCGCCGACTGGAGGGGTTGGGGCTCCGGGGCACCGTTTTGCGGTGGTTCGGCTCCTACCTTTCCGGTCGGACGCAACGTGTGTTGGCAGGAGAGCAGAGGTCAACCCTAAGCCCCCTTACGTGTGGGGTGCCACAGGGGTCGGTCCTCTCGCCACTCCTGTTCAACACATATATGAAGCCGTTGGGTGAGATCATCTGTGGTTTTGGGGTGGGATATCATCTGTACGCTGATGATACTCAGCTGTACATTTCCACCCCGAACCACCCCAACGAGGCCGTCGAAGTGATGTCCCGGTGTGTGGAAGCCGTACGGGTCTGGATGGATGACAACCGACTCAAGCTCAACCCCTCCAAGACGGAGTGGCTGTGGGTACCGGCTCCCCGGTTCAGCCAATTAATGCCATCTTTGGCCGTCGGGGGCATTCAACTTGCCCCCGTGGAGCGGGCGCGCAATTTGGGCGTCCTCCTGGATGCCCGGCTGTCCATGGATGACCATGTGACAGCCGTAGCAAGGGGGGCGTTCCACCAGGTTCGCCTGGTGCGCCAATTGCGCCCCCTACTGGACCGGGACGCCTTACGCACAGTCACTCATGCGCTGGTGACGTCTCGCCTTGACTACTGTAATGCTCTCTACATGGGGCTTCCCTTGAAATGCACCCGGAGGCTACAGTTGGTCCAGAATGCGGCCGCGCGGGTAAGTATGGGGAGTTCCAGGTACTCCCATGTGACACCTTTCCTGCGCGAGCTGCACTGGCTTCCTGTGGTCTATCGGGTGCGTTTCAAGGTCTTGATAACAATCTTTAAAGCGCTCCATGGCTCAGGACCTAGTTACTTACGGGATCGTATCCTGCCCCATACATCCCTGCGACCAATTCGCTCGCACAGAGAGGGACTCCTCCAGGTGCCGTCCACCAGACAGTGCCGAGGGGCGGCGCCTAGGAGTAGAGCCTTCTCTGTGGCGGGCCCAGCCCTGTGGAATGACCTCCCTCCGGATATTAGGACTACCTCTGACCTCCGCTCCTTCCGTGTAAAGCTCAAGACCCACCTATTTCAAGTAGCTGGCCTGGCTCAACTATAGTCTGAACATATCGCTCCTGACGGGTTTTTTATTTTTGTAATTTTATCTAATTTATTTAGGGGATTTTAATATTGTGATTTTAATTGTTTCCATCCATTTGTCCACCTCCTCTTTGTATACGTCTTTGTATACGTCTCTGTATACGTCTATATTATATGTATGTTTGTCCTACTTGTATTTTTATGTTTTTATTGTACGCCGCCCCGAGTCCTTCGGGAGAGGGTGCAGCTAAGAATTATTATTATTATTATTATTATTATTATTATTATTATTATTATTATTATTATTATTATTATTATTATTATTATTATTATTATTATTATTAAAAGATAAGCATCAGATTTTTACAATTCGCAATATAAAAAATATTGGTGGGCATCATTAAGTCCTATGGTCTTATGAATAATTCACATATGTTTGGAAAAATATTTTAACATATATAGATAGATGTTATATTAAATTGTGAGCCAAAATTTTGGGATAGAATTACTTTCAAGAGATATAATCTATTTGCCCTGGATTGCTCCTGAGGGAATTATTTTGAGGAACTAGAAAATGGGTATTATTTCATTATGCAGGGCGGGATTTAAGAGACATATAACTTACCTGTTTTTGAAAAGACAATTATATCCATTAATGCAAAAAATATTTATTCTATTTGTTTTCCTTTTTTGTATTTTTGTAAATATTATGTAAATAAATAAATAATAATAATTTAAAAGGATTCACTATGATCACATGTACTTTTTGGAGGGTCCCCCCCCTCAAAAGCCCACAAGACAAGTGATGTTTGCAGCTGAACTTCTAGTGTCTTCAGGGTAGAAAATGACAGTTTATCTGGAGAATTCAGGAAGCCTCGGGAGTGATTTTTCACCCTTTTTCCCCATAGGTGAAACACCCTATGGAAGATTTAGGGGGGGGGGGAAACTTTTGGTAGTAACTATAATATTCCCACTTCATATCATCAAGAGGGATAATTTAATCTAAGTGCTTCCATGGGGAACTGAGGCTTCCCAATTTGAAAGAAAGATGTGAGCACTTTATTCATGAAACTACAATGTTCCCAAATAGGTTGATTTGTTGGCTTCTCCAACAGACATAGCAGGAAAAGGTACTCAGCTTCATCCAGGTAAGTTTGGCATATCTGGGAATAGTTTAGGTAGATGTCCAACAGGATTCTATGGTTATGGCAGTTAGGACTTGACCAATGCTCTCAAAGCCCTTTGTGTCACCTCTGATTGTCAAGGGTCTCAGAGCCATGCACCAACCCACCCATTTTCTATTTCTGAATACAGAAAGGTGTTCAAAAATGATTCACTTTTCCGATTTCTGCTTCCCTCCAGAAGCCTTCATGTGCATAGCAATCAGTTCTTCCAACCCTTCCTCTAAAGGAAGGTTGGAGTCAACCATGCCTCTGACAGGAGTCTTAGAATGGGAGTTGAAAGACGAAGTCCAGGTAGAGCTCTAAGAAACAGGAGGAAAAGCTATTCACAGTACATCTTTAAAAAAATTAATTATCTAAACAGTTGATTTCCATGAAGTGGAAAGAGAACTATTCACACTTCGGAGGAAAGGGGACAATAATCTGGATCTAAGCAGAAGATGACAACCCCTTGAGGAGTCTCGGGAAGAAACTTGGTTGACAAGCATGCAGCTGCATAAGGGGAGGGAGAGAAGATCTTTTCTGCTACTCCACAGAATGGAAAAAAGGTACTTTCTTCTGCTGTGAGATTTCTCTTTATTTTCCTTTTTTATAACAAATATATTGATCAGGGTAGATTCCTAGTCAAACTTGGTTAAGTTTCTGCTATGAATATATGTTGTCAATTTTTCCATTGCTGTGTATTCTCTAATATTAGTCTCCCAAACATATTTGGTTTGCAAGGTTTCCTTTTTCCAGTTTTGTCCCAGAGGGACTCTTGCCACTGTCAGCACGTATTTTCATAAATTGTGAGGGATATTGTCTAGGATCATACCTAATAAAAATATGTGTGTGTTTGATTCAAATTTTATTGACAGAATTTTCTCGATATATTGATGTATTTCTTTCCCCACTGTTGAGTCTTTTTGTACATATGTTAAAATGTTCATTTTTTATTGTGGCAATTCCAATATTTATTGTACAATTAGTTCATCTTGGCAATTTGTAAAAGAATTATAAATCAACTATCAAATATTTTGAACCAATTTCCCCACAAATTGTAGCTTGAGATCAATGTTCTTGATTTTTGTTGTATACGTTTTTCAAACTCTTGACATTTTTCCCTGTGTCCTTTCTTCTGCTGTGAGATTTCTTTTTATTTTCTATTCAGGGTAGATTTCAGCTACATTATCCAATTCTTATTGCATTTTAAATTGTTTATTGAGTCCATATGTATAATCTTGCATATGTAATCAGATACCTCTTAATATAATTGTCCTTGAAATAGAATTGCTAGTAATGCAATTGTTGGACTGGTCCTTGCATTTAACAGACTTTCTCATCTAATATATCCCTTCACATTCTTATCTTCTTTGTCACAAAGGTACTTTTTTTCAAGAGGCAACTGAATTTTATGGAAAATCTAGTTGCCTCTTGAAAAAAAGCACCTTTGGGACCACAATGACCTAGATGACTGAGAATCTCCATAGAAGCTTATCTTCTTTGGTTTATTATTCCATACATACCTGTGAATGAGCTTGCTTTTTCTCTAAGAAAAGTTTTCCCCCAACCTTCATCACTGATCCATAACTCTTACTAGGGATGCTAGGAAGCTGTAGTGATAGACACATGGAGAGACTAATCCAAGGACAGCCTGAGAGGTAAAATCCATTTGGAATTTCTTCCTTCATTCCACTTTAACACATTTAAAAAAGGCAATATGTCCTTCAAGTCCAGGATGATGCTTTATGTTAACATGAGGAAGACCATGCAGTTTTCTTGACAAAAATGTCAAAGGTTTTTTCCCCATAACCAGGTTTTCTCTAAATCTACAGTCAGGGATTATTTATGATTTTCCACCCAGTTTTCATCAACCCTGATCTTGTTAACAGTCTAAGCCTGCTTTCAGAAAGGATTACACTGTTCCCCTGAAAATAAGCCCTCCCCAAAAATATTGCAATACAACAGCAGGCATGAGGTGACCACACTCACCGCCTCCTGCATCTCAAAAATAATAGGATCTCCCTGAAAATAAGGCCAAGTGCTTATTTCGCGGGTCAAAAGAAAATAAGACCCTGTCTTATTTTCGGGGAAACATGGTAGTAGGCTTCATGGAGTGCTATTCCTAAGCAATGAGGGCCAAATGCTGTACTTTTCTTATAAAGGATGAATTCTGTAAATGTATTTGGAATATTAAAAAAGCAGAAGTAAAAGCATTTGGTAAAATTCATACCAAATATGCCAGAGAAGGGGGACTTCAACACTGCCAAATTTTGACTTCTCTTTCCTTTGCAAACAGGTTGTGCCTATGAAAAATGATGGAAGTAGAAGGCAATTGGACATTGCTTACTGATTTTGTCTTGCTTGGGTTTACAACAGACCCATTTCTACGCATAATCTTCTTCATGCTGTTCTTGGCCTCCTACACCCTAACACTGACTGGTAATTTGGGTCTTCTAGCACTGATCTACCTGGACTCTCGCTTGCACACACCTATGTACTTCTTTGTGGGCAGCCTTTCCTTCCTGGATATTTGGTACTCCACAGTCTACACTCCTCGGATCTTGTCTGACTGTGTGTCCAAGAACAACCACATGTCCCTAGCTGGTTGTGCAGCCCAGTTCTTCTTTTCTGCTGGCTTAGCATACACTGAATGCTTTCTACTGGCCTTCATGGCCTATGACCGTTTTGTGGCCATCTGCAACCCACTTCTTTACAACACTGCCATGCCCAGAAAGCTCTGCATCCAACTGGTGGTAGGAGCTTATGCAGCTGGCTTTGCCAATGCAATTGTACACACTGGCAACACCTTTCGGCTACATTTCTGTGGCAATAATGTGATCAACCATTACTTTTGTGATGGGCCCCCACTTCTTAAAATGACCTGTAATGACATAGGTGTCTATGAACTCATTGTGGCTGCTGTATTGGGTTCCAATTTGCTGGTAACTACAGCTATAATTGTGAGCTCATACATTGGCATTGGAGCAGCCATAGTTAACATCCGGTCAGCTGCAGGGAGACGCAAAGCCTTCTTCACTTGCTCAGCTCACTTGATGTCAGTCTCCCTTTTCTATGGTTCCATTTTCATCATGTATCTCACACCCAACTTTAACCACACTCCAAACTGGGACAAAGCAAATGCACTGTTCTATACTGTAGTCAACCCTCTGGCCAACCCTGTCATTTACAGTTTACGCAACAAGGATGTGAAGGCAGCCCTCAAGAAAATCTGGGGTAAATTCACCATAACCAAATGAATGCCATTGATAATCCCTTTCCCCAGATTGTACTTAAGATGATTTAAACCTATACTGTCATCCTTCCTTCCTTCCTTCCTTCCTTCCTTCCTTCCTTCCTTCCTTCCTTCCTTCCTGCCTGCCTGCCTGCCTGCCTGCCTGCCTGCCTGCCTGCCTGCCTGCCTGCCTGCCTTCCTTCCACAGCAATCATGATGATAGACATGTATGAATGAAACATGTGCTTAATTCTCTCCCAAACTCTAACCAATATTTGGGAATTACCTCAAGGGTGTTCTCTTAGAGTCCTTCTCACAGTCACGTTCACATTTGTGATCCTGCACTGATGTAATTATTTAAGAAAGTGTACCAGCTTAAATTGCATTGCCCAAAAACTGAGTCCTATCCTACTTCAGCATTCTGGCTGGATAGTCCTTACTGATTTCATATGAGACAATTTAAAGGCAATAATTGGTATATTCCTTCAGCTTCACTTCTGCCTCAACCAAGGATCTCCCATTAGAAATTATTGTCTTTACCGAAGGGGGCAGTGGGGCAGCCGAACGGAAGGCAGGTAGTTGGGGTCGAGGATTAGCCATCTTTCAATTCACCAGAGTGACAGGATATAGGGTAACAGTGCTCTCTGTGCCAGTATTCTGTCTTTCAGTCTGTTGTCGAACAGGGTGTCACATTCTTTCCATTGACTGAAGCAGAAAAGAGTTCTTTTTCTCCTTTTCTATGAACACTTCTTCATTTGCATATTCAATATTTCAATTCCCCCCCCCCATATCCTTTATGTGGTCTATCATTTTTAAATCCACCTTTGAATCAATATCAGCTTCACTAGTAAATTGTATCTAAATTATTGTTTCTTGTTGAATGGATGTTCTAAAACAATTCTCATTTTTTTTAAACTGTCTTTTTTTATTTGTGATATTTATGCATTTATTTAAGTTATATGCCTCATATGTCATTTTTCATTTAAAGAAACCACCAAATATCCAGAAAAAATGGCCAAAACAAAGAAAAGATCCATACTACTATTTGGAGTTTTTTTAAAGAATTAAATTGGACATTTGGTGCTTATTTCTGTTTGTATCATGTTTGTTGTTGTTATTGTTGTTGTTATGATGATGATGGTTCAACATCCAGTCAACCAGATGTTTAGATTGGATATGCCATTTTTGACCACCTATCAAGTCTTTTCTAAGGTCCTGGGATAGGCTGAAGTTATTCTTTGATGGGATTAAAGGTTGTGTTGCAGGATGGAAGTGGTTCCAAATAAAGCTGCCTTTTACAACTGACTGATTTGGATTTTGTCATGGTGTTCAAATGGAGCTCCAGCTCCACCTGTTGGGCCTGCGGGGAATTAGGCTCCCAATCCTCAGACCAATTAACACATTAAAACATTTTAAAACACTTAAAACATCCAAAGTAACTATGCATAGTAGCTGAGATACTTGACCAGTTAGTAATTCAGCCAGGAAACGGGGCTCTTGACACATTCAGCACCCGGGGCACAGAACATAGACAGGTGTTTAGGGCCTTATGAAAGGTTTAAAGGGTTGGGACCATTCTAATCTCTGAAGGGAGGATATTCCATAGATCAGGGGCTGTTGCGGAAAAAACATGACTTATAGTACCTACCAGTTAACAATCTTTGTCTGAGAGGATCTATGGCATGCCCAATCTGCTATATTAACTTTGATAGGTAAAATCTCTTGGAGAAAGGTGATCCCTCAGGTAATCAGGTACCCAGCTAACTATCACTTTGAATGACCCCTGGAAGCACACGAGTAAGCAATGGAGCTTACATGGAAGTGGTGTTATGTACCATTTATCACAGAAGTAAGTGCACCACCTCACATTTTGTAAATATTTAAATATATATGTATGCTGTATATTTGGCACCATTTATTACCCCCACAGCCACATTCTGCATCACTTCAAGTTTCTAAATGCTCTTCAGGGGTAGCCTCATGTAGAGCATGTTATAATAGTTTAAACAAGAGGTTTCAATGATATGAGTCCCTGTAAGCAGGGCCTTCCAGTCCAGGAATGGTGTACCACCCAAAAATATGAAAAGACTCTCCTAGCTACAGCTGCCACTTGCTCATTGAGCAGGAAGTGCAAAACTAATAGGATCCCCAGATTGTGCACTGGGTTTGTCTAGGGTAGTGCAACCCCATCCAGAACTAAAGATGGAAGAACCTTGTGTCTGGAGGGGCCAAATACCCACAGCCATTCTGTTTTTCTAGGGTTGGTTTGGAACCTGTTTTATCCCATCAGATTTCCAACAGCCTCCAGACAGTGAGATAAGATGTCTGCAGCATCATTCAAGGGGCCTGGGATAGAGATAGAAAGCTAAATGTCATCTGCACATCAATAATATCTCATGCCAAACTGATTGATCACCTCACCTTGTGGCCTCATGTAAATGTTATAGAAGGGGAGAGAGAATCGAACCCTGAGGCACCCGATAAAGAGACTGTGGGCAGGATCTTTCTCTCTCTATCAACACCACTGGAATCAGCCACAGAGGCAGAAGGAGAACTAACACAATACAGTGCTGGCCAGCCCCTATTCCTTAAGCCAGCTCAGAGATATGCTATAATTGATAGTATTGAACACTGTTGAGAGGTCAAGAAGAGCCATGATGGATGTATTACCTCCATGCTGCTCCCACCAGAGGTCATCCATGAATGCAATCAATGCTGTCTCAGTCTCCAACCCTGGTCTGAACCACAACTGAAATGGATCTGGGTAATCTGCTGCTATGCGGCCACGCTCTCTGCCACTTTCTCTAAAAAGGAAAGATTGGAGACTGTGCAGACAACTTGGATCGAATGATGTTACTTTGAGGAAGGGGTGCACCATCATATTTTTAAGAGCCAACAGGCCACTCCTTCTAAGAGAAGTTAACCACCACCCATACCCAATCACACATGAGTTGGGTCTGAATGGTTTAGCTCCATGCAATGGAGCTACCTCTGACTCAGAATCTAGAGATGGCAGGTTGAAATCTCCCAGCACCATAAGTTCAGGAATGTCTACTACCAACCCAACTATGGAATCAAGGAGCTCAGATTGCTACATAGCAGGGAGGCTGAGATAACAGCAACAGTTCTAACTGACTTCACCTGGTATCCAACTTAAGAAACAGTGCCTCATATCCAGCAATGTGTAGAGCAAGGCTCCTGGATCAGAGGTGGGTTGTTCCCAGATCGGGCAAAACAATAGTAGCGGCAGCGGGAGGCATCACCCGTCTGACACTTCTGCACATGTGCAGATCCGTCAAGTGCCTAAACCTGCAATAAAAAAATTGGCGACCCACCACTGTCCTGGATGCCTCCCAAGTATCTTGGACAATCTTGGATATATAACTTTTCTGTTTTTGAAAAGACAATTGTATTAATGCGAAAATAATGTATCCTTTTTGTTTCCCAATTTTTATAATTTTCATAAATGTTCTTTCAGTAAATAAATAATGATAATAATTGAAAGGGTTAACTATGATTAAATGTATATTTTAAAGGTTTTTTTTTTTCAGAGATGGGCTGAGAAAATGATAATTGCAGCTAAACTTCTAATTCTTTACCTGGGGAACTCAGGAAGCCTTGGGGTGCTTGTTCCCTTTCTTTTCCCAGATGAAACCTCCCTTTGGGGAATTTAGGAAAAAACGTTTAGTAAAATGCTAAAAATATTTCCACTTCATATCACCAAGAGGGATAATTTAATCTAAGTGCTCCCACTGGGAACTGAGGCTGCGTAATTTGAAACAGAGATGTGGACACTTTATTTAGGAAAAAACAAGGCTCCGATATAGATGGATCCCTTGGCTTCTCCAACAGACATATCAGGAAAACATTCTCAGCTTCATGAAGGTAAGTTTGGCATATCTGAGAATTATTTAGATAGCTGTCCAATAAAATTATATGATTATCACAGTTAGAACTTGCCCAATGCTTACAAGACCTTTTGTGTTGCCTCTGATTATTAAGGGTCTCAGAGCCATGCACCAGCCCACCCATCCCTGTCCTTCTGTAAATAGAGGAAGGTGTTCAGAAGTGGTTCATTTTCCAATTTCTGCTTCCTCAAGAAGCAGCTCCATGCATCAAGTGCAGGGCGGTCACTTCTTCCAACTTTTTCCTCTAACGGAAGGCTGGAATCAATCCTACCTCTGACAAGAGCCTTAGAAAAGAATTGAAAGTCAAAGTCCAGAGAAGACAGAGAAAGCTTTTTATATCACTTCTTTAGAATGTTTAATTACTTAAACAGTTGTCTTCCATGAAGTGGAAAGAGCAATAGCACTCAGACTTATATACTGCTCCACAGTGCTTTATAGTACCCTCTGGGTAGTTTACAATGTCAGCATATTGCTTCCAAGAGTATGGATCTGCATTTTGCCAAAGGATGGAAGGTTGTGTCAACCTCAAACTCCACCAGGCTCAAACTCCAGGGCAGAGTTTGCCTACAGTATTGTGTTCTAACCATTGCGCTAACCAGAATTCCTGGAAAGAGAGCTGTTCACATCTTTGAGGAAAGAAGACATTAATCTGGATCTAAGAAAAAGGTGGAAGTCCCCTGATGAGATGAGTCTCAGGAAGAATCACAACTGAAAAAGTTCAGTTGTGTAAAGGAAAGAAGGCAAATCTTTTCTGCTGTTCCACTGGCTAGAAAAGAGGTCACTCAGTGGGTGGACCAGGGTGGGCATCGGGTGAAGAGGGGACCTGTATTTTGGGCCACAAAATAGAAAGAAAGACAACAGTTTAAAAAGCTACACTAGACACCACGGCTTAAGCAATATATTCTCTCTGGGATAGTTTAAATGGAAATCAGAGCAGGCCAGCCCACTCAGATAGCTAGTTTTGGACTTTATTAAAAGGGAGAAAATTATGAACATGTGTGAAGAAAATATTTGTTTCTTCAATGTTAGAAATGTGACAGAGAAACAACAGAACATCAACTGGATGAAATTGTTAGGAATAAAATACAGATGAAGACGTATGGAAATCTTAGTGGATTATGAAGGTCCTCAGATGAGTTAATAACAGCATTGTAGTAATAATCACTTATAAGTGAAGACATTGGGTGACTGGATGCACAACCTTCCAATCTGAGAATTCAACTAGCCTATAACTGGCATGGAATAAATTCCCATGGTTATAATTATTGTTAATGTTAAAGATACAGATTCAGTTCATATCTTATTAAGTTATGGAATTCACTGGCTCACTTTTAATTTCATCACTTCCTCGCAGTCTGTCCTGCCTCTTTATCACACAAATGTACCAAGAAGGATCAGCTCTGCTCTCTTGAGCTCATTGAAAAGAATTTATCTCAACAAATAATAAAGCAAGAATTCCCAGTTAGTAAATGGTCAGCGAAGAATCACTTATAAGGATGCAATTATTAAAATGATTTGTGACTGAACCTATTTCTTCTGTAGTTGATATTCTGCTACTAAGAAATGTTAAATTGCAGGGAGTATTCCTTTCATTGTCATCTTTGCTATTAGGTGAACTTAATATATGCTCACTATCCAGGGTTTTCATTTTTATCTGGAATGCATTTTATTTTTTGAACTTCATTTTTTGTCACTTCATTGGTGTCTGGCACCTTATCAATTTATATTTCATATGTTGCTTCTTGGATCTCTTCAGTTGTTATAAACCTGTGTAAAATTTGCCTTTGTTCTTTAGTAAATACCTTAGGCTCTGAGGTTTCAATTTAGGTCAGGGCTGTCAAACTCCTGTCCCATGCACCAGAGGCACCACGTGCTGCCCACACCAATGCCCAGTTTAATGAAGGGGGGGAAAGACCCGATACATCATGTGATGCCACCATGACGATGCAAGTTTGACACCAAGGATGAATAAATATCCATTTATTCGCCCACCGTTGGAACTTACAGTGTCATTGAATGAATGGACTTACAACTGGTCCTTTAAAATCCAGAGGTTGCAACATCCTAGTCATTTGAACAAAATTTTGGCTCAACATTTATGACTCTGCCACCATTGTCGTCCCCCCCCCATCTGTCCTTTGTCATCATCTTTACCTTCCTGCCCCCTGTTGGTTTCACCATCCAGCCCAGATGTGGAGAGACACGCTGTGGAAAAATCCCACAGGCCAGCAGGCAACAGCTATGGAAGTGGGGGCTGCTAGAGTGCATTGGTGGCTGGTGCCACACCGCATGCATGCCACTACCAGCTGACACACCAGCCTTTCATCAGCTGGCATGGATCTTCTTTTGCACAATGGCTGGGAGGTTCTTTCAAACTGTCCAGGATCTTTTTTGTGTACCAGTCATGAAAGAAGGACCCAGTAGGTGCACAAAAGAAGGACCTGGCCTGTGCTGGCATGAGAGAAGGATCCTGCTTGCACGAGAATGGTGATTATGAATGATCCTTGAATTTACTCCACCTTGTGATCCCATGATCAAAGTTTGGGCACTTGGCAGCCTGCTCACATTTTATTTCAAAGAACCGACAGTTACTTTTGCTGGGAACCCCTTGTCAGCAGCAAGAAGAAGGAGGTAAAGGCCAGCTAATGGGAATGGAGTCAGTAGGAATAGGCAGTAGAGATAGTGAAGGGCAGCCAAACGGCAGAGGTGGGGAGAGATAAGAGGTAGTTAAAATTGAAGCAGAGGCAACCATGGCAGGATGATACGTCCTTGCCTGCCAAAGGGAGCTTGCTGCATCCAGTCGGGGGTGGGTGGGGGGTGAGCGGAATAAACAGAGCAGTTCATGTGGGGCAGAAGAAGTGTGAGGGTCTCCCCTAATGACCACCATCAGGATTACTAGAGCTGCATGGCTAAGCAGTGTAGTCACATGATGTTTTGCCAAATCTAACAAAACGAAATTCAATGTAGAGAAAAGTAAGGTTTTACATTTAGGCAACAAAATGCACAATGGTAGAATAGATGGTTCCTGGATCAACGGTAATAACTGTGAGAGGGTTCTAGGACTCCTAATGGACAATCACTTAACTATGAGCCAGCAGCGTGCTGTAGCTGCCAAAAAAGCCAATGCAATCTTAGGCTGCATTAACAGAGGGATAGAATCAAGATCACATGAAGTGTTAGTACCATTTTATAATGCCTTGGTAAGACCACACTTGGAATATTGCATCCAGTTTTGGCCCCCATGATAGAAAAAAGATATTGAGACTCTAGAAAGAGTGCAGAGAAGAGCAACAAAGACGATCAGAGATAGGAGGCTAAAACATATAAAGAACAGTTGCAGGAATTGATTATGTCTAGTTTAATGAAAAGAAAGTCTAGAGGTGACATGATAGCAGTGTTCCAATATCTAAGAGCTGCCACAAAGAAGAGGGGACAACCTAATCTCTGAAGTACCCGAAGGCAGGATAAGAAGCAATGGGTGGAAACTAATCAGCTGGAACAGTTAGAATATTTAATCAGTAGAACAAGTTTCCTCCAGAAGTTGTAGCTCCAACACTGGAGGTTTTTAAGAAGACATCAGACAACCATTTGTCAGATATGGTATGGGGTTTTCTGCTTGAGCAGGGTGCTGGATTAGACCTCAAAGGTCTCTTCCAACTCTATTATTCTGTTATACTTACCAATGGAAAGTCCTGATGAAATTAAAGTCAATATAAGAGAATATTTGTAGCTCAGGATTGAAATGAGGAGTCCTAGATAGTCTCTGAGCTTGGTTGTTTACTTTCAAACTTTTCATTACCAAACTAGGTAACATCATCATTGATGTTAGAGAGAGGGGGGAGGACATGCATTTGTTCTCATTTTATTGGCTTGCCATGTCATTGTTAGTGAGTGTAGTCTTGATGGTTCCTTGACTGGGCAGTTTATTGCTAGCTTATTTGGGAGTTCCTTGATTGGGGCATTATTTGCTTTTTTATTGTTATCCTAATGTTACTCTGAGTGTTAATCTATGCTTACCTAGGTGTTGATTGCTGGTGAGGAGGTGTTTTGCTCTTTTTGTCCACTTGTTGAATGTCTCTTTTGAATGGATGAAGCCTGTATCCCATAACTATGTAAATAATGTTAAAAATTGGAAGCCAAATCAATCTGGGAAAAAGTTAATAACAGCATACCAAGTACTGTACTTCAAAGGGTTTCAAAATCGTAGGACAAATTCTGTATTCTAGGACTAAAAATGGTCAAATTTTGACTTCTCTTTCTTTTCTAAACAGATTATGCTTATGAAAATGACAGGAGTGGAAGGCAATCGGACACTTGTTATGGATTTTGTCCTTGTTGGATTTACAACAGATCCATTTCTACAAATAATCTTCTTTATGCTGTTCTTGGTCTCCTACACCATTACACTGACCGGGAACCTGGGCCTTATGGCCCTGATCTATCTAGACTCCCGCTTGCACACTCCCATGTACTTCTTTGTGGGCAGTCTTTCCTCCCTGGATGTCTGGTACTCTTCGGTCTACACTCCTCGGATCTTGTTTGACTGTGTATCCAAGAACAACCACATGTCCATAGCTGGTTGTGCAGCACAATTGTTCTTCTCTGCTGGCTTAGCCTACAGTGAATGCTTCCTACTGGCCTTCATGACCGTTATGTGGCCATCTGCAATCCACTTCTTTATACCACTGCCATGCCCAAGAAGCTCTGCATCCAACTGGTGGTAGGAGCTTACGCAGCTGGCTTTGCCAATGCCATTGCACATATTAGTAACACTTTCCGCCTACGCTTTTGTGGGAACAATGTCATCAATCACTACTTTTGCGATGTGCTGCCTCTTCTGAAAATGTCCTGTGATGATGTAGGGTTCTATGAAGTCATTCTGACTGCTCTCATAGGTTGCAATTGGTTGGTAACCTCAGCTATCATCCTGAGCTCCTATATTGGTATTATAAGAGCCATCATTCGTATCCATTCATCCGCAGGGAGACGCAAAGCCTTCTTCACTTGCTTGGCCCATCTTGTGTCAGTTACCCTATTCTATGGTTCCATTCTCACCATGTATTGCAGACCCAAATCTCAAAACACTCCGAATTGGAACAAGGCAAATGCATTGTTCTATACCGTAATCGGCCCTCTGGTTAACCCTTTCATTTATAGTTTACGCAACAAAGATGTGAAGGCAGCCTTCAAGAAAGTCTGGGGGAAAGTCACGTCCTCTAAATGAATGTCACTGATGTCTCTCTCCTGAATAGATTTCAGATAATAAATTAAACCCCTGCTGGAGTGTTGCCTGCCTGCCTGCCTGCCTGCCTGCCTGCCTGCCTGCCTGCCTGCCTGCCTGCCTGCCTGCCTGCCTGCCTTCCTTCCTTCCTTCCTTCCTTCCTTCCTTCCTTCCTTCCTTCCTTCCTTCCTTCCTTCCTTCCTTCCTTCCTTCCTTCCTTCCTTCCTTCCTTCCTAGATGGCTAAAGGAGCCATCTTCAAAACCTATTTATTTTTCTTGGGGTGAATTGTTTTCCATATGTTCATCTTCCCAGTCCTTTTTCCTACCTGAAAGCATTTCAAACCATGTTTCACAATAAGGGAAATAGAATGAAAGCACAGCAGGCATGATGATAGACATGTATGAATGAAACACGTGCTTAATTCTCTCCCAAACTCTAACCAATATTTGAGAATTACCTCAAGGGTGTTCTCTTAGAGTCCTTCTCACAGTCACGTTCACATTTGTGATCCTGCACTGATGTAATTATTTAAGAAAGTGTACCAGCCTAAATTGCATTGCCCCAAAACTGAGTCCTATCCTGCTTCAGCATTCTGGCTGGATAGTCCTTACTGATTTCATATGAGACAATTTAAAGGCAATAATTGGTGTATTCCTTCAGCTTCACTTCTGCCCAGTGGTTGGATTCAAATAAATTAACAACTGGTTCCCTGAACTAATGATTTCTTCCAACAACCAGTTCACCAAACTGCTCAGAAAGTTAACAACAGGTTCTCCCGAAATGGTGCGAACTTGCTGAATCTCATCACTGCTTCTGCCTCAACCATCTTTCAATTCACCAGAGTGACAGGATATAGGGCAACAGTGCTCTCTGTGCCAGTATTCTGTCTTTCAGTCTGTTGTCAAACAGGGTGTCTCATTCTTTCCATTGACTGAAGCAGAAAAGAGTTATTTTCTCCTTTTCTATGAACTCTTCTTCATTTGCATATTCAATGTTTCAATTCCCCCCCCCCATATCCTTTATGTGGTCTATCGTTTTTTAAATCCATCTTTGAATCAATATCAGCTTCACTAGTAAATCATATCTAAAATATTGTTTCTTGTTGAATGGATGTTCTAAAACAATTCTCTTTTTTAAAAAAAACTCTCTTTTTTATTTGTGATATTTATGCATTTATTTAAGTTATATGCCTCATATGTCGATTTCATTTAAAGAAACCCCTAAATATCTGGAAAGATCCATACTACTATTTGGATTTTTAAAAAAGAATTAAATTGGACATTTGGTGCTTATTTCTGTTTGTATCATGTTTGTTGTTGTTATTATTGTTATGATGATGATGGTTCAACATCCAGTCAACCACATGTTTAGATTGAATTTGCCATTTTTGACAACCTATCAAGATAGGCAGAAGTTATTCTTTGATGGGATTAAAGGTTGTGTTGCAGGATGGAAGAGGTTCCAAATAAAGCTGCCTTTTACAACTGACTGATTTGGATTTTGCCATGGTGTTCAAATGGAGCTCCACCTCCACCTGTTGGGCCTGCTGGGAAATTAGGCTCCCAGTCCTCAGACCAATTAACACATCAAAACATTTTAAAACACTTAAAACATCCAAAGTAACTATGCATAGTAGCTGAGATACTTAGTAATTCAGCCAGGAAATGGGGCTCTTGACACATTCAGCACCCGGGGCACAGAACATAGACAGGTGTTTAGGGCCTTATGAAAGGTTTAAAGGGTTGGGACCATTCTAATCTCTGAAGGGAGGATATTCCATAGATCAGGGGCTGTTGCGGAAAAAACATGACTTATAGTACCTACCAGTTAACAATCTTTGTCTGACAGGATCTATGGCATGCCCAATCTGCTATATTAACTTTGATAGGTAAAATCTCTTGGAGAAAGGTGATCCCTCAGGTAATCAGGTACCAAGCTAACTATCACTTTGAATGGCACCTAGAAGCACACCAGTAACCAACGGAGCTCACATGGAAATGGTGTTACGTATACTGTAATTTGGCACTATTTAATATCCCCACAGCCACATTCTGTAGCACTTTAAGTTTGTAAATGCTCTTCAGGGGTAGCCCTTAACGAGAGTTTACGATGGTATGAGTCAGCAGGGAATGGATGCAATTGGTGTACCACACAAAAGTGTGCAAAGGCTCTCCAATCTACAGCTGCCACTTTTGCACTGGGTTTGTCTAGGATAGTGCAACCCCATCAAGTACTAAAGATGGAAGAATCTTGTGTCGAGGGGGGGGGCAAATATCTACAGCCATTCTGTCTTCTTCGGGTTGCATTAGAACCTGTTTTACCCCATCAGGTTCCCAACAGCCTCTAGACAGTGGGGGGAACGCAGGGGGGTCGTGCATGGGCATGCCACACCCATCATGCTATGCACATGACCAAGCACACATACGTGCACAACCAGCACTCCCCCCTTTTTTGGCATGCTTTTTTCACCCTCACCAGTCTACAGAGGCTCCAGAGGAGCTTCCCTGAAGCCTACGGAGCACAAAAAAAATGGCCTTACGGGCAAACCAGAACTTGGGGAATGGACTTTTGGTTTGCTCATAGGGCTGGTTTTAGCCCTCCAGAGCCTTCAGGTGCCTCCAGGAGGCTTCCCTCCTGAAGTGAGGCTTCCCTCTGGGAGTCACTTCCAGTTTGCTCCAGAGGGCTCCTGAATGCTCCAGAGGGCTAAAACTAGCACTACGAGCAAATCGGAAGTTTGTTCCTGAATTTGCGGTTTGCCCGTAGGGCTGGTTTTTCATGCTCCAAAGGCTTTAGGAAGCCTCCGGAGAGTGAAAAATGGCCTCAAAAGAAGGCCGAAGTCAGCTGGCCAGCGCACGTGCTGGCCAGCTGACAGGGCAAGCCTCGCGTGCCCTGACAAATGGCTCTGCGTGCCACTGTGGCATGCGTGCCATAGGTTCGCCATCACGGTTCTATATCAATTCCTTGGTGGACTTTCTCCTCAGCATGAATTTTAACCCCCCAAAAAACTTGCTGGAAGACACATTCTACTCAGATGACACAGCATTATTTTCAAGAATATCTATTGTCCTTAAAACAGCATTAAAAGCACTAGCAGAGTACTGCAGAGAACACTAACTAATACTCAATTATGAGAAAACCAAAATCATGCCAATTGCCAAAAGGCCCAAGAGTCACTCCTGGAATTTAGATGGAATTTAGAAAACTGAGTAGGTATTTTGTTTCAATTCTGGGTATTGTCCTTCACTCTGCTAGCAGTAGGAAAACTCAGGCATATGAGCGTAATAAAGATACTTGGAAAACCCATGGGGACTACATTGCTGAAAATGCACAGAATAGCACAACTGCCATACTCAAATTTCTCAAGACAAGAAGTGGCCACTACACACTTACAGCACTCAAACTATCCGTAGCCAAGCCAATAACACACTTTCTTTACAGAATGCAGATGGGCCCTTTTACAATTTTGCACCATTACAATATGTTCAATCCAAATTTCTAACAGTGGCCATTGAGATTCTCAAATGTGGTTCTAATGCCTCCCTGAGATTGGAGAAAGGCTCATGAAAATGGAGGCAAGAGTATGGGCGACCATAATTATTGGCTCAAAGTCTCATTTTTCTCATTGATCTTGTCTCACTAACTGTGAGAGATGATTTTCAATCCACATGAAAAAGGCCATTGCAACTAAAGCCTCATCCTTGGCCTTCTCTACAAGTCTTCTATTGAGCACAGGATATGATCAAGCTAAAGCTCTTATCAAACAGCATATAGCAGACACAGAGCCCCAGTTGGATCTAGCCAGGTCCCCATCTTTTATTGATGATGAAAGTTGGTGAATGATTGAACCTATCAGAATGAATCTGATAGGCTCTCTGTCTCTCACATGACAACTTTAACAACCTTGAAGTACCTAGACACTGGATGGCCTTCATGCTTAGACAATGTTATGCCTCTGCTAACCTAGCCTTGAAAGCCAATACAGAGAAATTCCTGGAGAGACAATGTCTCTTGTTTGTAACTCACCCACCCCGCTACGCTGACCTATGATCATAATAAAGATTTTATTTATTGACTCACTTTAGTTCATTTTGATTTGATGGCTTTCAGACAACTATGGACGACTTCCTCACCTAGGATGAGGAATCTTGAAGATTACAGTGCCTAAGGAGAGCAGCAGAAAGCCAACTCATCCATCTTCTTCCTTTTGACAGACCATTCTCTTAAGCATGCCTGGATTTCAATTATACTTTTTAAAGCTCCTGTTTTGCTTTAGGTCTCTAAAAGTTGACCGGTTGGTTGAATGCTGATTTATTTTAATCCCCTGCTGGATTTTATCCATTTCTTTCTTTCTTTCTTTCTTTCTTTCTTTCTTTCTTTCTTTCTTTCTTTCTTTCTTTCTTTCTTTCTTTCTTTCTTTCCACATGTTTTTTTTTATTTTTAAACATAAAAGACAACATTAAAAAATTTTCATCCATTACATACAGCATGTCGTTTGGTTACAAGTGTTTTTGCATCCGTATTTTCAATTACATATACAATCACAGTTTTTCCATCCAATATAGCCAAAAACCTCACTTTCATTGTACAGCATATGTTCAATTATGATTAATATTTCTTTCTTTTCAATAAGCTTAATTCTCTTACATTCTTGATTGTCTGCTTAACAACAACATACCTTCATGCAATCATTGTCTCATTTCTTTCTTGTTCTTTTCCTTTTGTGTTTTTATTTTTTACTTTTTTGAATAGCCTTTGTCTTTTGAAAGGGAAACACAGTATGCCTTGCAGTAGTGGAAGTGTTTGGACTTGATTTACAGCTACATTGGACTGTCACTACACAATGGAGATTATTTCTTTAAAAAATATTTTTATACTGGACTAAAAAATATTCTCCCTGGGAGTGTGGCCATTAATGTTGTAGAGAGATGACAGGTTAATGATTTATAAACAGAATTATAAGTTTGAAAATTGGGGGGGGGGGGCTGTTTCATAAAGAGTGGGAAACCAATATTGTTATAATATATTAACCAGTATTCAATTAGGGGGATAATAGGTGTATGTGTTGGGGGGGGGGGGGTTGCACTTTTTAAATGTTTCATTTCTTTTTTGCTTGTTTGTTTGTTCCTGTGGATTTTCTCCTGTTTTTGAGTTTTGTATTTTAACTCGTTTTGAATAAAAATAAAAATCATTATGAAAAAAGTAATGCCTCTTTTTATTTTTCTCTTCAGTTTATAGTTTCTCTTGTTGTTTCTCTTTCTTTGAATTTTTCTGTAAACTTTGATTAAATGAATAATTATAATAAGTTTAAAGAGATGCCATTGTGAATTCTACATTCCACAGATGTTTTTCTTAAAAAGGCCCTGAAACAAGTGATGGTTGTAACTGAACCTCTAAGGGCCCTCAACATGGAAGACAAATGCTTACCTGGAGATCACAGGTAACCTCATGGTATGGTGATTCCCCCACTTTTTTTAAAGATGAAACTCCCTTTGGAGGAATTAAGAAAAAAACTTTTGGCTTGATACCAATGCTCCACCTTCAGATCATCAAGAGGAAAGACTCAGTTTAAATACTCCCACAGGGAATGGAGAGAACCTAATTTAAAGAACTATTGTCCTCACCTTCCTCAGGTAAATACAAGGCTCCCATATAGGCTGCTCTGTTGGCTTGTCCAGAGAACATAGCAGGAAAATAGACTCAGCTTCATTCAGGTACGTTTGGCATATCTGGGCATAATTTAGATAGATGTCTAGATGTCCAACAAGATTCTATGATTATTGCAATTAGGACTTAACCAATGCTCACAAATCCCTTTTTGTCACCTCTGATTGTCAAGGGTGTCACAGCCATGCAATGATCCATCCACTTCTGTCCTTTTGTGAATAGTGGAAAGTGTTCAAAAATAATTCACTTTTCACTTTTCCAATTTCTGCTTCCCTCCAGAAGCAGCACCAGGCATCATGTACATAGCGGTCACTTCTTCCAAGATTTCCTCGAAAAGAAATACAGTCTCTGACAAGAGGCTTAGATTGGGAGTTGAAAGACAAATTACAGGCAGAGAGTTGGGAGCAAGGGAAAGCATTACCAATGGATAGCCCTTCTTCAAAATGTTTAATTAACTGAACTTCCCTGAAGTGGAAAGGGAGCTGTCCACACCTCTGAGGAAAGGGAACAGTAACATGGACCTAAAAAGAAAACTGAACCCCCTGATGAGATGAGTCTCAGTTAAAACCTGGGCTGAAAAACATGCAGTTGCAGTAGGGGACTGAAGGTGCCTTTTTCCTGCTGCTTCTCTGGCTGGAAATGAGGCCACTCAATGGGACCAGGGAGAGGAGTGGAAATTCTCTTTAGGCTACAAGAAAGATCCTTCCATGAATCAAACAGTTTACACAAAGCTGGACACTCTCCTTGGTTTATTGATTGTATTGATATTATGCTTTCTCAAGAGGAGCTTGGATGGCTATCAGAGCAGAGCAGTCAACTTCAGGTAGCCAACTTGCAATTCTCTTTAAAAGAGAGAAAATCTATTGCTTTTTTCTTTTTTCCCATGCTTGGGGAAGGTTTTTTTAGCTGAGATGTGCCTGGTTATTCTGGTGAAATTTGGAAAGGGAAGCTTCAGTGCAATTACACCTGTGGGTGCAATCAAATAGAACATCTTAGTCAAGGTTGGTAAATATATATATCCCTGGAATTTTGTAACAAAGATCAGGGCATGTCAATGAAACCAAATTATAGCTGCAATGCTCTGCAAAACCTAGGGATTGTATGGCTGAGAAAAGCTTCAGAGAAGATAGAAGAAATATTTCAATGGTCTTAATACGAATCTTAAAAATTATGTTGGTTCTGGAAATATGAAGAACTTTTCAAGAAAGGAGGGCAGGCCCATATCATGTTATTTGGAGATCAGGATATTTTAGGGAACAGAAGGAAAGGAGAGATTTAGGCATAGAGTAAATGACTCTAAGGAAGTGAGAGATTTAATAACTGATGCTAACTAAGGAACTGAACTCACCATGCAGGTAAGCTGCAAATGCTGAATCCGAAAAGGTATCCCAGTAAATGATGAAAAAGGAACACGTTAAAGCTAGAAATAAATAAATAAATAAATAAATAAATAAATAAATAAATAAATAAATAAATAAATAAATAAATAAATAAATAAATAAATAAATAAATAAAATAAAATAAAATAAAATAAAATAACCAAAGCTAACAATTGAGGAGTTGCTTTGGAAAATATGAGGAGTTTAGGAGAATATTTGGAGATGTTCGATGCCAGAATATGGATGGTTAGATTGAAACTACTGAGTCCAATATTAATACGCACTGTCAAAATAAATATGGGAACATATTCAGATACCAATTTGATGACACGTTTACAGTTGCAAGCTCCTCAGATATGTTGATTGTAGATAAATAACAGATAATCATCTTTGAATGCTGACTTTGGGTATGAGGACCTTCATCCTTACAATTTTTTTTCATTTTCCGTAATAGAAGCCATTATTTACCTGTCATGTGTCAGGTGCTGATATTATAGTTCCGATCAAATTAGTAGGCATCATTTCCCTCCCCTGCCCTCTGTTTTTTGCCATCTCAGAATACATCAATTGTTGTAAAACTGGGCCATTGGGTATTTATCTGCATCCCTTTCTCCAGTTGTATTTTATCAGTGAGAGGCAATGCCAGATAGTTTCCCAAACTCATCAGAGTGGCCTCATCTTGTCAGGAGCCCAAACTCTTTCATTCCTCCCCTCCCAACCATGAAGCCACACCCTTCCCTATACTCTGTTGCAGCAAGAGTGCCTCGGGGTCCATCTCAGTCCCCCTCCCCCAAAATCTACTAGGATGAATTTGTTCATCTTAATTTACAATACTATGTATTGTTTTGTTATAATCCCTCATTCTTTCATTTCTTTTTTTCCTTTGTGGTCCCCATGAAATTACATTTTTAAAACTATTGTGTTGGTTTACTGTACTGATTTAAAAGTGGTTTAATAGCACAGAAGATATAATGCTTTGATATGTCTCTGAAGCCCAGAATAAGCTCTCCATCTCAGGGTACAGAACAGGGACATTGTATTCCCTTCAGTTCTTCCTCTCATTTCCATGCCCTTGATTGAGTCTCTCCTTACTCCAACTTGGGCCTTTCCCTGTTCAAGATTACTCATCTGTTTCAGCCATCTGAGCTCTTGACACATACGTAGTTTACTAGTTAGAATTGCTGAAGCCCTTCCCCAAAACAGTTGTAGACCCAGACACTGAGGCAGAGATTCTAAATCAGTCCTTAACCCAGTCCCTTCTTTGCACTTCTCCAGATCTTTTCTTGTTTATACTCTGAGCCTTTTAAATCCTTGCAAACATGCTGAAATTATGGTTGGTCACATCATCAGCGAGTTGCTGAGATTAGCAAATTTATCTATTTATTGAGTCCTTCCCAATATACAGATGCTGTTCTTTAACAATATTACTAAAGGTATCATCACAGGTGGTAAGGGATGTTTTTGTAATTGGACCCAAGAAACCTATTATTATTGGTACTAGCTTTGCTTTCTTTTGCCACAGTCACTCTACTTCTATTTGTAGGTCTTTATATTTTGCAATTTTTTCCTTTCCCCCCTTCTATTCTGCTGTTTCCAGGTATTGCAATGCTCACTATCTAGATTTTATTGTCTTTGTTATTAATAATATTAAGTGCAGGCCATTGTGTGGCAGATACTTCTCCATTTAAATCCTAAAGACTCAGAGCACTTAGGTGACTTTAATGATGTTCTATTATTTGGTCAATGTTGTAGTCCCATCAGTTCTTGCTTGCAGGCAAATGGTATTTGTTGCAGGAGCCCTGGTGGTGCACTCATTAGAATGCAGTATCACATTCAAACTCTGTCTAGTATTCCATCCTGAAAGGCTCAAAGTTGATTGAGTTTTCCATCCTTCCAAGCTTCGTAAAATGAGGGCCCAGATAGTTGGGGAAAACATTGTAACCAACTCAGAGAGTGCTGTAAAGCACTATGGAGTAGTATACAAGTAATAATCAGTCTGTGCAATCTTCTTGCAGGAGCTAACTAGATAGTCCACTGTTGCTTCAATTTTTTGTTTTCTTTTGTTTGTTTGAAGAGATGGGATTTTCTGTCTGTTACTGTCTTCTCTATTCTGGCTTTGTATGAATTTGTTCTTAAGGTTTGGCCTTTTGCAGCCAGAATTATCCCTTTTGCCTCTTTCTTCAACTTTCCTGCTCTTATCCACTGCCAGATCTCCATTTATTATTATTATTATTATTATTATTATTATTATTATTATTATTATTATTATTATTATTATTATTATGTTTGGTCTCACAGTCAGATGATGATGATGATGATGATGATGATGATGATGATGATGATGATGATGATGATGATGATGAATGGGTAATCTACATTTAAATTCAAATCCAAACAAGTAGCTTTGAACAATATAAGCAATTCCTACCAAGGTGGCCTTTGAAAAATTAGAATATTGAGGTTCCTCCCCTCAATTCAATATTTCCAGATATTGAGGGAATCCTTTAGGAATTGATCCAAGGCCTCCAATCACAATTGGTGTAACAACAATTGCTTTTTCCATTGGTGTTCTATTACAATATGATTTTTTCCAGTCGTTCCTCCTCAATCCTAGCATCCCCTGGTAAAGTCACATCAATGAACCAAACTTTCTAGTTTTCAATAACTGTTACATTAGGCATATCTTGAACCACATATCTCTCTGTCTGAATAATAAAAGTCCCATAAGATGTTGACTCACTGATTTTCTAAAACCTTTTCAGCTTGATGGTTCTTGAAGTTTTTCATGCAGTACATTCAAATGCAAATCTCTCGCCCAGGTTCCAGTGAAGATTTTTGGCAGTTCTTATTATTTAACAATATCATTTCTAAAAATTAATTATGTTCATCACACAGCCAACCAGATGTTCAGACTGGAGTTGGCATTTTGACTGCATATTTAGTTCTTACCAAAGACATGGGATAGGCAGATATGGATATTTGATGGTATTGTACTTATTACTGTTTCACAACATTTGTTTGCTTGTTTATTTTATATGCTCAGACCAGTCATTGGAAGAGGTTTGCAAAACACATCGAATCAAATGTACCTAATGCAACGAGGATTTAATGCTATTATTGTCATGTAAAATCTGTATTCTATAAAAATTTACAGGATGTTCAAAACGAGAAGCAGAATCAATTTGGGGGTCAAAATTAGCAACAGCAAAACAAATACGCTGTTTTCAAAATACTGTATCTTTCAAAGTTATAGCAAGAGTTAATTATTGAGGACCCAAAACTGCAACACCTTACTTGGTTTTCTTCTTATTTTTCCTCTCTGTGCAGCTCTTGAGAAAAGATGAAAGTTGAAGACAATTACACATTGGTTACTGATTTTGTGATGGTTGGGTTTACAATAGACCCATTTCTACGAACAATTCTTTTTGTGGTGTTCTTGGCCTCATACATCCTAACACTGACTGGGAATCTGGGCCTCATAACCCTGATCTACTTAGACTCCCACTTGCACACACCCATGTACTTCTTTGTGGGAAGCCTTTCCTTCTTGGATGTCTGGTACTCCTCCGTCTACACTCCTCGGATCTTGTATGACTGTCTGTCCAAGAACAACCACATTTCCTTAGCCGGTTGTGCAGCCCAGTTCTTTTTCTCTGCTGGATTGGGCTGGAGTGAATGCTTCCTATTGGCTTTCATGGCTTATGACCGCTTTGTGGCCATCTGCAACCCACTCCTTTATGCCACTGCCATGCCCAAGAAGCTGTGCATCCAGCTAGTGGTGGGAGCCTATACAATGGGGTTTGCCAATGCTATTGCACATACCGGTAACACTTTCCGCCTACACTTCTGTGGTAATAATATCATCAACCACTACTTTTGTGATGTGCCACCACTTGTGAAGATGTCTTGTGATGACACAAGAGTGTATGAACTCATCCTGACTGCTCTCATTGGTTTCAGTTTGCTGGCAGCCACTGCTGTCATTGTGAAATCCTACGTTGGTATTGTGGCAGCCATTATTCGTATCCGTTCGGCTGCAGGGAGACGCAAAGCTTTCTCCACTTGTTCAGCTCACCTGGTCTCAGTGTCCCTTTTCTATGGCACCATGCTTATCATATACTCCACCCCTAAATCTTATCACACTCCAAATTGGGACAAGACAAATGCTTTGTTCTACACGGTAGTCAATCCTTTGATCAATCCTTTGATTTATAGTTTACGCAACAAAGATGTAAAGGCAGCCTTCAAGAAAGTCTGGGGGAGATTCACAGCCCCCAAATGAATGCCACTGATACATTTCTTCCTTAGAGTAGTCTGAAGGTGATGAAAGTAACCTCTAGGCTTCAATGTCTGCCTGTCAGCTGGTCAGTTTCCTTCTTTCCCCACTTTCTTCCTCAGTAAGAGATCGTGGAGGAAGTCAGGAGACCAGAAATAATTTCAAAGATTAACAATCATCCTCTATGCTCATAATCCCCATGGATACGTTTCTTCTTTGGCAATTTTATTCCATATTTATACTTCCCCAATCTTCTCCTAACCTAGCAGCATCCTGACTTTATGTCACATTTTAAAATTATCTTAACATTTTTAAGTTGCTTTGTTTTGTTGATGTTGTAGTTATCATTCTTGCTAGTCTGGCAATGTGAGCTATTAACCATATTTAGGCTCTCCTTGGTCGGAGATTTATATTCATTCTAAATTCTCATATTGGTAATATTGACCTTACCATACTATAATAGTATACTATAGTATACTATATACTATGTCATGCAAATCACAAGTCATGTCTTTCTAACTATAAAAACTTTTTATTTTTTAGCAACATCCATTCCTTCATTAAAACTAAACAACAACCTCTAAATAGAATCTCAAATCATGTAAACGGAATCTCCTCTTTCTTTTGCATCTTATAAAACCCTATATATCACTCTCAAATATATACCCAAATTTGTGTGGTCTGGATTTTGTAACAATAATACATTAAACACTTGAAGAAATTTCACATGTGAGCCCTCCGTTCCATCTTTGACATTTGTTGACAAGATTATGTCTTCAACCTGAGGGTCTTGTATCACGGTATGGCTCAACACTATGCGCTGTGTGTACTGAAGACTGAGAACTCAAGATTGTTTAAAGACCCTATAAAGTAGCGATGGTGAACCTTTTTTGGCTCGCATGCCATAAGTGGGGGGAGCACAGGGGGGTCATGTGCGGGCATGCCGCTCCCATAATGCAATGTGCGACCCCCCCAGTGTGCATGCGCGCACAACAGATGCTCCCCCCCATTTTTACAAGCTTTTTTCGCCCTCCCCAGGCTCCAGAGGCTTTATAGGAGCCTGGGGAGGGCGAAAAGAGCCTCCCCCGCCCCCCGGAGGCCCTCCAGAGACTTCAGGGACCGTCCGGAGGCTTCCCTAAAGCCTTCGGAATGCTTAAAACGATGGTCCGAGCAAGTCACTTCCGGTTTGCTCAGAGGGTCATTTTAAGCGTTCTGAAGGCTTCAGGGAAGCCTCCGGATGGTCCCTGAAGCCTCCGGAAGGCCTCTGGGGGGATGGGGGGCTCTTTTCACCCTCCCCCGGCTCCTATAAAGCCTCTGGAGCCTGGGGAGGGTGAAAAATGGCTTTTAAAATGGTGAACTCAGCTGGTCAGCGCGTGCATGTGTGCTGGCCAGCTGACAGGGCAGCGCCTTGTGTGCCCTGACAAATGAGTCCACGTGCCACGTGTGGCACGCGTGCCATAGGTTTGCCATCACTGCTATCAAGGAAACACTATGCCTCTGTGACATCCAGCCAATGGAACTAGAAGCCATCACTGCTGACAGAACTTCCACCAGTTTTGAAGATAGGCAATGCCAAAAATTGAAGAACTGAAGAACAACTGTGTGAGGTATCAAAGAATAACAGCTACGGTTACTACAATAATGGACTAGCCCCATTGTGGTAGAGACTATGCACTTCCAGACTGGGACTGCAGAGCCATCTCCACAGATTCCATATTAATAACTTATTGGAACCCAAAGGACTACCTATAAGAATATTTGGTGTATAACAAAAAAAAAAAAAACCAGCAGTTTTTCTTGTTGGGGACTCCTGTGACCAAAAAATACCAATTTAACACCCCCTCCCTGGCTTATAAAACAAAATATTTATGGTTACCTTAAGATCATGTTACTGTTTTTCTCCCAGCTGTGGGTGAACAGCACAGGACTTAACTTCCTAAGTTTGCCCCTCACAACGGTGGCGTCACCTCACAAGACATTGACATTGCTCTTTGAAGAGCTTCTAAGGAGACAGTCTTGACGGTTCTTAAAACTCGTCATCATCAAATTCACCCTAACAGAAAACACAGTTTGATTCACAGCTGAAATCCCATGTAGTTGATGCCCAAATATGCCTGGAAATATCATCATTCCTGCTCTTACCCACCTTTCTAGCTGACAGGTGACAGATTTCATCCCATTACCACAATCATGACCTTTACATGTCTAGACTGGTGGATAAGGAGTAGCATGCTCTTGGGTTGGAGAGGATGTGTGTGGGCATTTCTTTTGCCTCTGAAATGGTGTCAGATTGAGTCATGGTGTACATAGTGGGGAAGTGAAAACTGATACAAGTACTGATTCAAAATGTTTAAATGTGTGCAATTCATATTTTGCAATCCAACTTTCCAAACCTTATACATACAAACATACATACCCGTATTTTTCGGAGTATGAGATGCACCTTTTTCCGTCAAAAAAGAGGCTAAAAATCTGGGTGTGTCTTACACACTGAATACAGCATTTTTTGCCTCCAGAAACCCTGCCCTCTTCACCAAAATAGTTGTGCATAGCCTTTAGGAGGCTTTCAGAGTGCTCCTGGAGGTTGGGGAGGGCAGAATGAGTGAAAAACAGGCCTGTGTTGATTACCATCTTCAAAGCGCTCCATGGCACAGGACCTAGCTACTTGCAGGATCGCATCCTGCCCCATACATCCCTACGACCAATTCGCTCTCACAGAGAGGGACTTCTCCAGGTGCCGTCCACTAAACAGTGCCAGAGGGCGGCGCCCAGGAGCAGGGCCTTCTCTGTGATGGGCCCAGCCCTCTGGAATGACCTCCCCCCCGACATTAGGATTACTACCGACCTCCGCTCCTTCCGTTCAAAACTCAAGACCCACCTTTTTCAACTAGCCGGCCTGGCTCAATTATAGTTCCATCTTTATCCTCCTGGCAATCTTTTAAATTTGTAATTTTATATTGGGGTATTTTAATTTTTAATTCTATTATGACTATTCCTATGTATTGTACTATGCGATTTTGACACCTCCTCCGTGAAATGTTTTAATTGTATAATATGTGTTTTTATTTATTGTACGCCGCCCCGAGTCCCTTCATGGAGAGGGAGCGGCTAACAAATCTAATAAATTCAATTCAATTCAAATTCAATTCACTTTGCCCCCCTCCACCAGCCCCCAGGAGCGCTCTATAAGCCTCCTAAAGGCTAACAATACCTCTTTTTTTTTACAAAAAACAGGCCTGTTTTCAAGAAAAACAGCCCTTTTTTGCTCGTGTCCCCCCCCCCCCCGGGAACACTCTATAAGCCTCCTAAAGGCGGCTCATGCCTTTTTGGAGGGAGGTTTGTAGAGTGCAAAAACATTTTTAAAAATTTGCCTCTTCAAAACCTTGGTGTGTCTTCTACTCTGAAAAATACGGTAGATACATACGGTAGATACATACATGTTTCTTGGCAAAAATTTGCCAGACAATGTGTATTTAGCTTTTTAAAAAGGTAAAAAGTTCAAAAAGTTATTTTTTTCTTCATTAAAGGGAGTGTTTAATTTAAGCAAGCTTTGTTATTTCTTGCCTTTAAGATATTATTTTTTTAAAAAATACACAAAATTACTGCACAGGAGTCTATTTCCAAATATAATGAAGCTTAGAGTTCTAGGTGCTGGACTAGAAGGCCTCTGAAGGTCCCTTCTGGCCCTTTGATTCTATGATTCTGGCAGTTATCCACTTTAGCCAAACTCTATGCAACACACCCGCAATGGAAATTCCATGGGATAAAGAAACATGCTTGCAGAGGAACAGGCTGGCTTTAGGGAAGGCTGATCTACCATTGATATATATAGTATACTAATAGTCTATCATCGCATAGAAAAATCCTCCCTCCACAACACAACCATATGTCACTTTCATAGACTTTAAAATTGGAGATCTTGTCAATTGAATGACATCTACTTTTTAAAATATGTATGTTTTGTGAAGGGATCTCACTCAAAGTAAGAATAATCTCCAGGGCCAAATCTCCAAGGTCATCAGAACTAAGAAACGTATCAAGAAACGATATTATTGCCCCCACTCCTATTTCATTTCTATATCAACGCATTCCCCTCAACACGAGTTTCTCTCTCTCTCTCCAAAACACACACACACACAAACACACACACACACACACACACAAACTTGCTGGAAAACACATTTCTGTTCTAATCAGATGACACAGCGTTACTCTCAAAAAATATATGGGCCTTAAAAGAACATTGAAAGTTCTAGCAGAATATTGCAGGGAACATTATCTAGTTCACAAATATTAGATAATCAGAATCATGGCATTTGCCAAAAGGTCCAAGAGCCACTCTTGGAGTTTAGATGGGCAGAAGACTGAGCAGGTCTCCTGTTTCAAGTATCTGGAAGTTGTCCTTCTCTCTGCTAGCAGTAGGAAAACTCATAGGGATATGACTGTAATAAAGATCTGGTCCAATCATTCATTTTAGTTATCTGTAGTTTTTATCTGAATCCTTATAGCTTTTGATCCACAGTTTCAGATTAGGTTAATCACTCACTCTAAGATTGATTGGCAGGTTTCTTTGTACACTAATCTTTTTTTCACACTTTCCAGTTTAATATTGTTTCTTTGTTTTCTTTCATATCTCTCCCTCAGTCTCTCTGTTTATCTATCTATCTATCTATGTATCTATCTATCCATCCATCCATCCATCTATTTTTCTGTAAATAATTATAATAATTTTAAAGAGATTACTATTATTATGAAGTCTACAGTCCAACTTTTTTTTACAGAAAAGGCCCCAAGACAAGTGATGATGAAGCTGAACTTCTAAAGTCCCTCAACATGGAAGAAGTTTGTTTCCCTGGAGATCTCAGGTAGCCTCAGGGAATGGTAATTCTTCTCCTTCCTGTATCTTTAGTTAAAAACTCCTTTTGGAGGAACTAAGAAAAAACTTTTGCCATGATACTAATGTTCCATCTTCAAATCATCAGAGGAAAGACTCAATCTTACATATTTCCATAGGGCACTGAGGTTCTAAATATTGTATTTAGGAAAACACAAGGCTCCCATAAAGGCTGATCTGTCAGCTTATCAAGTCAGACTAAGTGGGAAGATATTCTTCGCTTCATTCAGGTAAGTTTGACATCTTTAGATGCCATTTTGGGAGATTCCCCCAAGATTCTATTATTCCTCCTGGTAGGACATGATCAATTGTTTTATCTGGTCCTTTCTGTCACATCTGAAGGCAAAGACTGTTACAGCCATCTTCAAACCCATTCATTCTTCCTCTTCTGTGAATAGATGTTCCACTTTGTTCAGAAATGATCTACTTTTCCAATTTCTGCTTCCATCCAGAAGCAGCTCCGTACATCATGTGCATGGCGGTCATTTCTTCCAACCCTTTCTTAAAGGAAGGCTGGAGTCAATCCTGCCTCTGACAAGAGCCTTAGAACGGGAGTTGAAAGAGAAGTCCCGGTAGAGTTCTGAGAAAGACAGCACATATTTGAGATGTTGAATTACCTAAAGACTTCTGGGAAGTGGAAAGGGAGCTGTTTACACTTCTGAGAAAAGGAGATAGTAATCGGGATCTTAGCAGAAGATGGAACCCCCTGATCAGATGAGGTTCAGGAAGAACCTCGGTGAAAAACCTCCAGGTGCTTAAAGGGAATGAGGAGAGATCATTTCTACTGCTCCTCTGGCTGGAAATAGAGTCGCTCAGTGAAACCAGGGGGAGGAGTGGAGATGCTCTTTAGAACAGAAGAAAGGTCTTTCAGTGAGGCACAAAGCTCGCACAATAGCACTGGGCAGCCTCCTCTGTTTATTGCTTATATTTAAGAGATGGGCTTTCAAGGACAACCTGAATGGCAGTCAGAGTTCAAGCATTCAATTTGGAATTCTCATCAAAAGAGAAAATCTTTCTGCTTTTTTCTTTTTGTCACATTTTGGGGGAAATCCTGTTTGGTGTTAAAAAAATTTTTAGCAGGAGCGTTTCTAGTTATACTGGTAAAATTTGGAAAGGGAAGCTGCACTCCAATTATACATTTTGGGGAAAAATAAAAAAAACCCAACTTATTTTAAAGAGCAGTGCATAGACTAGGGGTGATTTGATAGCAGCGTTCCAATATTTGAGAGGCTGTCACAATGAAGTGGGGGGGGGGGTCAACTTATTATCCAAAGCACCCAAAGGTGGGACAAGAATCAATGGATGGAAACTAATCAAGGAGAGAAGTATCATAGAACTAAGGAGGAATTCCCTGACAGTTTGCACACTTAATCAGTGGAACAACCTCCAGAAGTTGTGGGTGTTCCAACACTGGAAATTTTTAAAAAGAGATTGGGCAACCATTTGTCTGAAATGGTATAGGGTATTCTGCTTGAGTAGGGGGTTAGACTAGAAGACCTCCAAGGTGCCTTCCAACTCTGTTGTTTTGCTATTTTATTGTTCCATTGTTCAGGTCAGTGGAACCAAGTTGTAGCCACAGGGCTGTGGAAAACCCAGGAATTGTATGACTAAGCAAACCTTCAGAGAAGATAGAAGAAATAAGCTCTGCAGTTGACCTGCCTTATGTGAGATGTTGATATAATTATTGTTTAGATCAAATTAGATCAGATTAATAGGTCTCATTCTCCCCCCAGGTTGTTTTTTTTTACAGACTGAGAATATATCCACTGCTATAAAACTGGACTATTGGACCTGACCACGTCCTTTTCTTCTGTTGTGTTTTATCGGGTGGGGGTGGGGGACTTCAAATCCAGGATTGGAAAAAGACACGAGAATGGCCTCATCTTGTCAGCCCAAACTCTTTCATGCCTCCCCTCCCAACCAGGAGGCCAACTCTTTCCCTATACTCTGTTGCATCAAGAGTGCTCTAGGCTTTGTTGTTACTTTTACCATTGTGCAAGTAATCAAGAGACTTTCTTCTCCATCTCAGTCCTATTAATCTTGCTAGGATGATTTTGGTTGTCTTAATTTGGGATATGAAATATTACTTTGTTATAAACTCTCAGTCTTTCATTTCCCACCACCCTTTGTTTCCCCTACAAAATTAATATTTTAATAATATTGGGATGGTTCACTGTATTCATTCAAAAGTGATTTTATAGCACAGAAAGCAGAAGGCAATTATATGATATTAAGCACAGAAATGGAGGAAGCCCTCCATCTCAGGATGGACTTTGTAGTCCAAAGTGCTCCTCTCATTTCCATACCCTTGATTGATTCTCTCCTTTTTTATTTTTTTATGTTTTTCCTATCTACTTTGGTCTTTTTTTAATGCAATTTTTATCTTTTTCCTTCCTCCCCCCTCTGACTCGCCTTTTTTCTTTTTCTTCTTCCCTTTGCCATCTGGCAGGAAGTGCGGTTTATCATTGTGGAATTAATTTGGGGGGCTATTTCTTTTTTCTTTTTCTTTTTGTTGAGCTGAGAACCTTTTTACCAACCCATTTTTTTTCTTGTTGTTTTTTTAACCACATGTTGGCACTACAAAGCGAATGGATTAAGGTAGCAAGAACCTGAAGACTGGATCCAAGAATGCGGGTTGGTTTTTGTTTTTGTTTTGTCTTTTTTTGAAGACTGGCGTTTGAGCTACTATGGGCAATTCCAGGATTACAATTAATCTACCAATTTACCTTTTGGATTATAAAATCGGATTATAACTCAAACACAACAATGTCAGAATCAGACACCAAGATGAAGAAAATAACACCATATGCATCTGGAATAGCGACACCGCCTGGTCCAGTGACACAGAAAGTAACAAGTATACCAATGTAACAAGATAAAGCTACCTCGGAGCTGAAAAGTATGTTGCAAGCCATACATGTGGATCTTAAGGATCTCAAGGAGCAAGTAAACAAAGTAGAAGAGAAAATGGGCAAAATGGAAGATGAATTGAAAGAAGTTAAGGAAATGATGGGGGGAAACGAGTAGGGATTGCAGAAGGTGGAAGAAAGAACAGAAATAACAGAGAAAAAATGGAGGAGATGGATTACAAATTGATAACAATTGATAAAATGCAAGATGAATCCTCCATACTCTGGGAACTGGAAAGATTTCTACTTAAGATTTCAGAACATTGAAGAGGAGAAAGGAGAGAATTTAGTAGAAAAGATTGCAGAAATCCTCTCAGGGGTCACAGAAAGGAGTAAGGAACACATTTTAGGTGGAATGGATGAGACCTTTAGAGTACATACAAGATATGAAACAAGAAATAACTTGCCCAGAGAGGTACATGTAAGGTTTATTTTAAAAAACTCTTAAAAATGAAATACTGCAAGCAACAAGAAGTACTAGAATCAAATACAAGTTTAGAGAGATAATGGTATTGAAGCAAATTCCAAGGAAGGTTAGAGAAATAGGAAAAGAATACCACTTCCTGACCAAGAATCTGATTAAGAAAGGGATGGGTTTTAGATGGCTGGTTCCAGAAGGAATTTTGGTAAACTGGCAAGAACAAAGGCACAGATTAGATGCACTAGAGAAAGCAGAATTATTTTATGAACAACATATAGTAGCACAGGAAGGAATGTTGGTAAGAGAAGAGGGAGGAACTAATTCCCAAGTAACTAGGGGGAAAGATCAAGGGAGGACAGAAAAAGAACAGGAAGAGAAAGTGCTAAGAGAAGGAGCAAGGTCCAAAGAGACAAAGGAACAGAGGGAGCTAAGAGCAATTAGATCAACTAAACCTATAAACCAATGATATGGAGGAAGAAATAAAAGTAAACTCAATTAATATAAATGGACTAAACTCGGCAATAAAAAGAAGAAGACCATTCAATAAACTAGAGAAACTGAAAGTGGACATTATATGCTTACAGGAAGTACATATAAGAAAGAAACACAGAAAACTGTTGGAACAGGTAAAACTAGGTAATTTATACACAACTCTGGCTGACCAAAGTAAAAAGGGAATAGCATTATATATTAGAAAGACAATCCAATCAAATATAATTTTTGAAGATGGGGAGGGGAGAATACTGATGGTGGAGATAACGATGAATCTGAGAAAGATATTATTAGTGGCAATATATGTCCCAAATGATAAACAAGAGAATTTTGGGGGGAAACTACATGAAAAGATAATAGAATATGAATACGAAGACATATGTATATTAGGAGACTTTAATGCAATTGTAAATAATGGAATGGACTATATATATATATCCACAAAGATGAACAAGAAGCCAAGAAAAACCCTACCCAAAACATTTTTTACAATGACGGAAGAATTAAATTTGCAAGATGTTTGGAGAATAAAACACCCAAAAGAAAGACAATATACCTTCTACTCAAACAGACACTTATCTTGGTCAAGAATAGATATGATGTGGATGTCAACAGAGTTAATACTCAAAACATTCAAAATAGACATAGACATAAACACATGGGCTGATCTTAATACAATAATAATGACTTGGAAGGGACAGAGAAAAAAGGGGGGAGATGGACTTTAAACTTAAGAATATTAAATGAAAAAAGTTTCCAGCAATATTTGGAAAATGAATTTATTTCTTCCAGGAAAATAGAAAGGAAGACACATCATTACAGAATGTATGGGACATCTGTAAAGCATATATGAGAGGTCTCACAATGACATACTTAGGGAAAAAGAGTAGGCAGAATAGACAAACTCAAAAGAAGTTGGAATTAGAATGCAAACATTTGGAGACGGAGCTGCAGAGAAATCCACAAAACAAAAAAGTTAAAAATATGTTGGAATTGCAAAAACATAAACTGAACCTGATAGAAAATGAAGATTTGGCAAACAAAATAAAATCAGCAAAACAAAACTTTTTTGAAAATGCAAATAAATTAGGACATTGGCTGGCCTAGAAGTTGAAAAAGGAAAGAAAAAAACCTGAAAAACCAACTGGTGGATGAAGAAGGGAATTTACAACATTCAAATGGAGAAAATAAAAAAACTAATTGAGAACTACTATAATAAGCTGTATCAAGATGAGAGGGTACCAGAAGGGAAAAGAAGACAATTCTTAGAGAAAACCAGAATAACTAAGATACCAGAAAAATTTAAGAAGGCACTAGAAGAAAGAATTACAAAGATGGAGGTAATAAAAGGCATTACAAGGCAAAAGAAAGGGAAAACACCAGAACCAGATGGATTACCAGCAGAACTGTACCAAACGTTACAAGAAGTATTAAGCAATGTAATGTTAGAACTATTTAATGACTTACTAAGGGAGGCAAATATACCAGAAACATGGATGGAGGCATATATAATGTTGATACCAAAAGACGATTCAGTCCTACAACAAGTAAAAAATTACAGACCTATTTCATTACTAAATGTAGATTGTAAAATTTTTGCATCAATAATGGCAGAAAGAATGAAGAGACTCCTAAACGAACTTATACATACAAACCAAAATGGATTTCTCCCTAAGAGACAGATCAGAGACAATATGCGAATTGTATTAAATATGCTAGAATATTATGAAGCCCACTCAGAGAAGCAAATGGCATTGCTATTTCTGGACACACAAAAGGACTTTGATAATGTGAACTGGCAATTTATGATAATGCAATTTCAAATGATGGGATTTGTTGAGGGATTTATAAATATGATCAAAACTATATACATTAACCAATTGGCAAAGATAATGGTAAATGGTGAGATGACAGGAAAGATAGAGATCACAAAGGGAACTAGACAAGATTATCCACTATCGCCATTGTTATTTATACTGACATTAGAAATTTTGAACAGAGAAATACGACAAAATAAAGAGGTAAAAGGGATGAGGGTTAGGAAAGAAGAATATAAGCTACAAGCATTTGCAGATGATTTGGTGTTTATTATGGAAGATCCAGTAGAAACAGGGCCAAGACTAGTTGAAATAATAGAAGAATATGGAGGAGTAGCGGGCTTGAAGATCAATAAAGATAAAACAAAAAATTTGGTGAGAAGTATGACAGAAAAACAGAAAAGAGAGTTGATGGGGAAACTGGATATATAGGTGGTGAAAAAAGTGAAATATTTGAGTATTCAATTGACATCAAGGTGTGTAACACTAAAGGAGGATAACTATTATAAGGTGAGAAAACAAATAGAAATAGATTTGGAAAGATTGAAAAACCTACAATTATCATTGATGGGAAGAATAGCAGTAGTAAAGATGAATATACTACCAAGATTGCTATACCTATTCCAAACAATACCGATAAAATTGGAGAATTTTTTTTTTAAAGTATAAACAAAATAGTGGGGAAATATATATGGCAAGGGAAAAAAGCAAGAATTAACATTAAAATATTGCAAGATGCAAGAATTCAAAGTGGATTTGGATTACCAAATTGGGAATTGTATTATCAAACAGCTGGATTAGCTTGGATGAAAGAATGGATTCTACTGAGTAATACAAGATTATTGACACTGGAAGGACATGATTTGCAGCTAGGTTGGCATGCCTTTTTGTGGTATCGTAAAAGAAAGGTACATGGCTATTTTCAAAGACATTATGTAAGGAATGGATTGCTCACAATATGGGAAAGAGTGAAAGGGAAATACTATTTAGAAATACCAATGTGGCTTTCAACAATGGAAGCATTGACACATCCAAATATTAGTAATAAGAAAAATATCATTAGATATAAAGATATTTTAACAGAAAGGGGGGAAATAAAACAAAAACAAGAATTAGAAAAACAAGGGATTGATATAAGGCGGTTTCCACAATTGCAAATACAAGTAAGATATGAAAAAGATAAAAGGGAATACAGTTTTATCTTAGGAACTTTGGAGCTGGATAATATATTTATGGGAACGAAAGAAAAAATAATTAGAAATTATATAACTACCTATTAAGAACTAGCTTAGAAGAAGAAGTGGTTAAAGATACAATGTTAACTTGGGCAAAGAATTTGGCCACATGATTGAGCTAGAAAAGTGGCAACAACTATGGGATATAAACTGTAAATTAACCATGTCTACGGTCTATAAAGAAAACTTATACAAAATGTTCTATAGATGGCACATGACACCCGGAAAATTAGCAAAGATGTCTAAAGACAAATCAGCGAATTGTTGGAAGTGTCAACAAGCAATAGGCTCATACTATCACATGTGGTTGACATGTGCAAAAGCAAGGGAATATTAGACTAAGATAAGAGTATGGTTAAAGAAAATGTTACAAGAAACAGAATTTAGACCAGAGATATTCTTATTAGGTATTATCCCAGAGAAATTCAAGAAAGAAGATACCTATTTGATTATACATGTAACTACAGCAGCAGGAATTGTATTTGGCCAAAGTTGGAAATCAAATAAGCTACCAACAGATGAAGACATAATAAAAAAGATATTAGATTGTGCAGAGATGAATAGGTTGACAATGAAAATAAAGGATAAAGAGGAATTGGCGTACTTCAAGACATGGGGAAGATTATATGATTGGCTAGAGAAAGGAAACTAGAAAAGAAAATAGGGAGAAGATATAGAACCCAGACAAGGCACTGTTAAATGGAAAAGGGGGGGGGGGGAGAGAAGGGGAAAACAGAAAAGAGAATATTAAATATACAGCCAAAAGCAAGATATAAGTTGGAGGAAAATGTAGCTAGGATAGATTAGAGAAGGTAAAGGAATAAGAAATGATATCAAATTATATTTGAGTCTGCGGAAATATCATCCCAAGGAAATATAAACTGAGGCCAGAAAAAGACTCCTACAATAATAGAAAAGAGAGAGAGAAAGGAGGAGAACATGAAAGGAAATGGGGAAAGAAGAAAGAGGCAAGGAGAGGAAGATGGAAGGGAGAGGAAGAGAAAGAGAGAGGGTAGGAAGGGGAAGAGAAAGAGGAGGAGCAGGAGAAAGGCATGGGAAGAAGGAATGGGAAGGAGAGGAAGAAGGAAGAAAATAGAGAAGGGAGGGAGGGAGAAAAGAAAGGGAAAATGAGGTGGTGTTACAACAGGAAGAAGGGATGGTAAATAAAGCAATCCAAATTGTATATTATAACCCATTAAATGAAATAATAAATGTATAAGAATGATAAATGTATAGAAGAATAACAACTATGTGAATGTATACTTAAAATGCTATGTAAGAGAATAAATTTTTTAAAAAAATTCTCAAAAAAAATCCTGCAAGGTGAACAGGAGCAGGGGCAAGCAACAGGAGTTCACCCCATTGCATGGCACTTGGGTCTCAAACCCAGACTGTCTACTTTCCAGCTGACAAACTCAGCGTTTGAACCATCATTCCCCCCCTCCTTTAGAACAACATTTAATTCTGTATTCCAAGTTAAATTGTGGAAAAAGTTGGAGATTTCCCCATCATAAAGGGACATCACTCAAAGTAAAAATAATCCCCAGGACCAACTTTCCAAGATTTTAGCACTAAGAACGGTGTCAAGAAAGGATATTATTGTTCCCACTTCTATTTAATTTCTATATCAATTCCATGGTGGGCCTCCTCCTCAACATGAATTTCTACCCTCAAAACACTTGCTGGGAGTCACATTTGTGTTCTACTCAGACAATGCAGCATTATTTTCAAGAATATCTATGGATATTAAAAGAGCATTGAAAGCACTAGCAGATCATTGCAGGGAATACTAGCTAGTTCTCAATTACCAGAAAACTAAATCATGGCATTTGCCAAGTGTCCCTTCTGGAGTTTAGATGTCAGGAGACTGAGCAAGACTTGTGTTTCAAATTATCTGGACTCGATAATAAAGATTTGATTGGTTGATTCACTTTAGTTAGTTTTTATTTGAATCTGTATCGGAATCTGTATTAGAACCAGAGTTTCAGACTATCATTCGATCTAGTCCTGACTGGCAGGTTTCTTGGTACAATAATCCTTACCCCACTTTTTCTCTTCAGTTTCTCACAAAATTACCCAAAAATGTTTTTATTTAAATAAGTAAATAAATAATTATATAAATTTATATAAACTCTAAAGAAATGAGTATTATCAACTCTACATGCCGCCATTTATTTTTTACAGAAAGGGCCTTGAGACAAGTGATGATTGCGACTGAAGGTCTAAGGGCCCTCAACCTGGAAGATTATTGTTTACCTAGAGAGCTCAGGAAGCCTCAGGGAATGATTTTTGCTGATTTTTCTCCTTCCTGTATCCGGTAATGACTGATGTTCCACCTTCAGATAATCAGAGGAAAGACTCAGTCTAAGTACTTCCACAGGGAATTCAGGCTACTATATTTGAAGGAATATAGTGCTCACCGTATTTAGATAAACACAAGGCTCCCACATAGGCTGATCATTTAGCCTGTCCAATCAGGCTAAGTGGGAAGATATACTTCTCTTCGTTCAGGTAAGTTTGGCATCTTTAGGTGCCATTTAGGGAGATTCCTCCCAAGATTCTCTTATTCCTCCAAATAGGACTTGATCAATTGTTATCTGGCCCTTTTTGTCACATCTGCTTGCCAAGACTGTTTCAATCATGTTCAAACCTATTTATTCTCACACTTCAGTGAACAAACATTCCATGTTGTTCAGAAGTGATTCATACTTTTCTGATTTCTGCTTCTATTCAGAAGCAGCTCCAGACATCATGTGCATGGAGGTCACTTCTTCCAACCCTTTCTTAAAGGAAGGCTGGAGTCAATTCTACCTTTGACAAGCGCCTTAGAATCGGAATTGAAAGACAAAGTCCAGGCAGAGCTCAGAGAAATGGGGATCTTGTTCAGATATTTTTAGATAGGATGTGCCTGATTATTCTAGTGAAATTTGAAAAGGGAAGCTGCAGTACAATTATACATTTGGGTACCATCAAATACAGCAACTTAATCAAGGTTAGTATAAATATAGATTTCTAGGATTTTATAGCAAAGAGCAGAGCATGTCAGTGAAACCAAGTTATAGCCACAGCCACAGCCAGGGGTTGTATGGCTGAGAAAAGCTTCAGAGATGATAGGAGAAATATTTGAATGGTCCTTTTCTGTGGAAGAACTGTTGGATTCGGGCAACGAGAGAACAGACTCCGGACACGTAGTGACTTAACAGCTCTTTATTAGTAGTAGTAGTGATCCAGCTTGCTCTGTGGTCTGAGGGTTCCCCTTTTATAGGGATCGGGTACGCCTCTCGACCAATCAGAGCGATACCTGTTTCCCGCCGTAGCGGCGGACCAGAGAGGAGACTTGCCGCGATATATGTTAATATCTAACACCCCTCCCCTCTTAGATGGAGCATTCCGGTTAGTTACATAGTCCTTCAGATAAGTAGGTGTTTGCCTCATACGGGTGGAACGCCGCAGTTCGGGTTGATTGGGAGTGGTTGCAGGATCGGTTGCTTTTTCTGCTTCGCTTCCGGGGGTCTGCAGGCTTTCGTTGCTTTGGCATTGTTCTGTTTCGCATTCGACCTCTTGTTCTATCCTGGGCTCGCCGGTGTCGTGATTCCCTGTATTTGGGCTCTCGGGTGGCTGACTTTGTGCTGGCAGAAAGTTTTCGTCCCTTGCTAGTAGGTCTGAGTGTGCCAGGCGACCCCGTAGTTGATCGATGTGCCGTTTCCAATTCCGTCCATCTTCAAGCTCTAGCAGATATGATCGTGGACCCGTGATGCCAATGACCCTTGCCGGCATCCACAATGTTCCCCCTGCATAGTTGTGGGCGTATACTGAATCCCCTATGCTAAAACTCCGAATTTTGCTTGTAGAGTCTGGGGGCGATGTGGCAGAGTAATTTGGATGAAGACGGTCCAGGTGAGACCGTAGACGGCGGCCCATGAGTAGTTCAGCGGGGCTCCTACCCGTCGTTGCGCTGAGGGTAATATGCTGAATTAGGAGGTAATGATCAATGCATGTTTGCCAATCACCTGGACCCATCCTAGCGAGGGCCTCTTTTGCGGATTGCACCATTCTCTCCGCCTGTCCGTTTGACACTGGATGGAATGGCGCGACGAGGGCGTGCCGAATTCCCTGAACTGCTAAGTACGTTACAAATTGCATGGCCATGAACTGGGGCCCGTTATCGGAGACCAGGAGGTCGGGCAGGCCATGAGTGACGAAAAGTCGCCGTAGTACCTTAATGACTGCCTCTGCCGTGGTTGAAGTCATTAGGACTACTTCTAGCCATTTGGAGTATGCATCCACAACTATAAGGAAAGTCTGACCTTGGACTGGCCCTGCGAAATCGATGTGTATTCGCGACCAGGGTGCTTTCGACTTCTCCCATTCTGTGGCGGGTGCTTCCGGGGGTGCTGGTCTCGATTCCTGGCATAGATCACAAATGGCCACCCATTCCTCTATCTCTTTGTCCATGTTTGGCCACCAAACGTAACTTCTTGCTAACGCCTTCATTCTAACGATCCCCGGATGCCCCACATGTAACGCTTCCAATACATTTCTACGTAACGCATAAGGAATAACAACTCGATCCCCCCACAATAAACAACCTTGCAACACTGAAAGTTCATCCCGTTTTGCCCCAAATAGTTTGAATTCCGGGCCCACGTTTCCCTTCGGCCACCCCCTCCAAACCCAGGTTTGAACTTGCTTAATTATATTGTCCCTAGCAGAGAATCTGGCAACGTCGCAGGAAGAAACCGGTCCTGAGTCCAAACAGTCAATTAGCAGCACCGGTATCTCGGGAGTGGGGTCTGGCAAGAGATCCGGAAGTGGGCAATGGCTGAGTGCGTCTGCATGTCCTAGAGTGGAGCCCGGTCGATGTATCAACTTGTATGAGTACGCGGCCAGGAAAACAGTCCACCTGGTCATGCGTGGAGAAAGGGATACTGGTGTGGGGCGGTTTCCCGCCAAAAGTCCCAACAGCGGTTTATGATCAGTAATCAGTTCGAAATCGCGGCCGTAGAGGTATTCGTGGAAACGTTTTACTCCAGCCACAGCAGCTAACGCTTCCCTGTCCATCTGGCTGTAATTCCTCTCGGCTGATGAAAGAGTCCTGGAGTAAAAGGCGATGGGTGCTTCGTTCCCGTTGGGCATCCTGTGGCTGAGGACTGCGCCGACGCCGAATGGGGATGCCTCACAGGTCAATACCAGTGGTAGCGTTTGGCTGTATTGTACTAGCAGCGAGTCGGTGGTGAGCAGGCGCTTTACTGCTGCAAAAGCTGCTGCTTCGGATCGTCCCCATCTCCATGTTGCGTTCCTTTGGAGTAGTCGATGTAGTGGTTCAGCAACGGTCGCCTTCTGTTTCAGGAAAACGCTGTAGAAATTAAGTAGTCCGAGGAAGGCCTGCAACTCGATCTGATTTCGTGGTATGGGGGCGTCCTGGATCACCTTAATTTTCTTTGAAGTGGGGTGTATTCCCTGACCATCAATTCTATATCCCAGGAATTCTACACTAGGCACGTTAATTTGGCATTTCTCTTTTTTGAGGCGGAGACCCTTCTCTCTGATTCTGGCCAAAACAGTTCTGACTCTTTTTAATAGTTGCTCCTCGTTTGCAGCGGACACCAAGATGTCGTCGAAATAGGGGACGACTCCCGGTATCCCTTGCAAAAGCCATTCCATGACGCTCTGGAACAGACCTGGAGCAATACTTACACCGAATTGTAGCCGGTTGCATTTGAATGCTCCTCTGTGCGTCACTATAGTTTGGGCCTCCGCTGTGGCGCTATCCACGGGCAACTGCTGGTAAGCTTGTGCCATGTCTAATTTAGCAAATATTTTTCCTGGCCCCAACGAGTGCAATAAGTGTTGTACTACTGGCACAGGATATGCGCTTTGTTGTAGCGCGACATTAATTGTGCACTTATAGTCCGCGCAGATGCGGACTGACCCGTCTGGTTTAACTGGGGTCACAATGGGAGTTTCCCAGCGCGCGTGATCCACCGGCTCAAGGATTCCTTGCTCTACTAACTTGTCGATTTCCTTATCTATTTTTGGGCGGAGTGCAAAAGGCACTCGTCTCGGTTTAAGTCGGATTGGCGCCACTTTGGGGTCTAAATTGAATGAGATAGGTTTACCCACATACTTACCAAGACCGGGGCTGAACACGTCCTCAAACTCCTTAAAAATCTGTTCAGCGCTGCTGTTCTCCACGGCGTTGATCCCGGTGACTTCTAACCCCAAGGCTTCAAACCAATCTAGTCCTAGAAGGTTCTGTAACGGCGCGCTGGCGATGGTCACGGGCAGCTGGGCTACGATGTCCTTGAAACGAATTTGGAACGTGCCTTGGCCCACGATGGGGACTCGGTTCCCCTGGTAGTCTCGTAGCAGGATGTCTGGTGCACGTAATTGGCTCTTTTTGAGGCTAGGGATAGCCTTTTTCATGGAGGCCCATGAAATGATCGTCAGGGACGATCCTGTGTCAACTTCCAGCTCGCAAGGAGAGCCCTCCAGGAGGACTGTGACTTTCAGCTTTTTAGGCCGCTTGGTGCGGACCTGACTTATTGTGGTGAGATAGGTTCGCAATTCCTCTCTCTGGGTCAACTCTATCTCTGCATCGGTATCCTGGCAATACTCTCGTTGAGCGTCCTGGTAGAATGCTCTCTCAGCTCTTTGTGTGTAATCTCTCTGGGAATACGCCCTTTCAACTCTATGGGAATTGTCTCTCTGGGTAAACTCTCGTGTGTTTCTCTCTGGGCGCCCTTTTTGATTTTGCCAAGTCCCTGGGTTGGACTTCTGTTGGCGGTACATTGGAGGCTGCCGTGAGGAGGCAGGGACTTCGCTCTGGCACACTCGTGCGATGTGCCCAAGTTTGTCGCAGTGCGAACAAACAACGTTCCTGAACCGACAGGTAGACCGGGGGTGGTTCCCTCCGCAGCTTGCGCAGGGTGGCAAACGGAATCCGGATCTCCCCCCAGGCCTCATGTGACTGCTCCGCATCAGGTGACTTTCCTCTAACTCGGGATCCTCGTAGTCTGGATTGGTGTCCTCGTAGTGGACTCTGGCGTGTCTGGGTGCTGGCTGGCTCGCGTTGAACCCGCATTGTATGGTTTCCGATTATCTTTCCGCTGATTCGGACGCCCTTGCTTCGTTTAGCGCTATTTGTAGGGTTAAATTTGGGTTTGCCAACAGCCTTTTTTGTAGTGAAATGTCCCTTAACCCACAAACAAGTCTTGCCAGGATATGCTCGTCCAGATCCCTGAACTCGCAGTGAGTCGCTGCTTTACGTAGGGCTGCAACATATTGGTTGATTGATTCTCCCGCCTTCTGGTTCCGCATGTTGAATTCCTGGCGGCAAACGTGGCGGGAAGGTTTTGGCGCGTAATGAGTTTGCAGAGTCTGTTGTAGCGCCGCCCATGATACCGCTTGTATCGGAGTAGGCTCGGAGAGGTCCCTGGCCGTGTTGAAAACTTCTCGCCCACAGTAGCTGAGGAAAATGTTCTTCTTTCGGGAATCGGTTATTCCCGTGTATTCGTTCGCTTCGAGAAAACACTTGAAACGAATCATGTATGCCTCCCATTGGTCGTTCATCGGGTTGAACGGAGTGGGAGGAGTGTGCATCGCCATCTTTTCTGCGTTGAATTTGCCGCGCTGCGATGGTCTGAGATGGCTGCCGGAATTTCTGCCGAATTCCTGGGCTGGATCGAATCCTGGGATTCTGGAGGTAGCTTCTTCATCCTATCTGTCTCTCGATCCCACCCTCGTCGCCAATGTTGGATTCGGGCAACGAGAGAACAGACTCCGGACACGTAGTGACTTAACAGCTCTTTATTAGTAGTAGTAGTGATCCAGCTTGCTCTGTGGTCTGAGGGTTCCCCTTTTATAGGGATCTGGTACGCCTCTCGACCAATCAGAGCGATACCTGTTTCCCGCCGTAGCGGCGGACCAGAGAGGAGATTTGCCGCGATATATGTTAATATCTAACAAGAACATTAAGAATTACGTTGGCTTTGGAAACTTGAGGAGCTTTTTAAGAGAGCAGTTCATGGTCATCTCAGGTAATTTGCAGATCAGGATATTTTAGAGAACAGAAAGGAACCATTTGGGATATATTTAGGAAAGATTTTGTAACTTATGCTTAGGAACTCATGATGCAGATAAGCTTCAAAAGATTGAATCCTCAAGGTATCCCAGTAATTAATAAAAAATAAAAGAAGAGAAAGCTGGCAAGGAAAAATGACAAACATAAACAATTTAGCAGTTTCTTTGGAAAGTATTGGGGGCATTGGGATATTTGATACCAGAATGTTGATGGTAAGGTTCAAACTACTGAGATCAATATTAATACTGTCAAAAAAAGGGAAAGTGAATTACCAACCAAAAGCAAGGGAAAAAAATAAGAGATGGGGATATGTTTGGATGCTTATTTGATGCCATCTTTGTTGCAAACTCCTCAGCTAAGTTGATTGTGGATAAATTGCAGAAAATATACTCCGAATGCTCCCTCAGGGTAAGGTGATTTTTATGCTTCCAGTCTGAGATTGATTCACTTCATAAACGACATATAACAGAGTGCCTGATTGGCACAATATATTTTTACCATTAATGCAAAGATTCAAACACTGCTCAGATATGAAGTTCATTGACATACTTTCAATTCCATACATTTTGGCTCCAGACCCTGTCAAAATGCATTTCAAATGTACATGAATCTAGACAAAAACTGTAAATAGATCTACTTTTTATTTATCTGTTTAAGAATTTACACAGCTGAATTCAGTGACGTGCGGTCAATGGAGGCAGGGGAGGCAGAGCCTCACCGCTCTCATCATAAAAAGAAAAAAATGGGGGGGAAAGGTCCCCTTCATGTTGACTTGGGCTCCGGTCCAGCTACCACCAACCAACGCCTGGGAAACACAGCTCCTCGGAGCTCCTCTATGCAGCCACCGCCCACCCTCGCTGCCCCTTTCATTGCTTTCCCATTCAGGCGGCTGCGCTATCACCCCGCTCAAGCCTTGCCGCCTGCATGGGAAGCCGCCTGAATGGGAAATGGGAATGGGAAGCGCAGCCGCCTGAATGGGAAAGCAACAAAAGGGGCAGCAAGGGCGGGCTGGAAAGCAACGAAAGGGGCAGTGAGGGCGGGCGGTGGCTGCAGGCGGCAAGGCTTGAGCAGGGTGAAAGCGCAGCCCCTTTCGTTGCTTTCCCATTCACCCCGCTCAAGCCTTGCCGCCAGGCCCCGCAGAGCTGCTTTTCCTGGGCAGCGATTGGTGAAGCTGCTTGACAACCACACAGCCGGCCCGCCGCCTCTCGGGTCTTTAGGAAGCAAACACAAAGCAACCCACTGCCACGGGCCCGCATTTGTGGGCACCGGCGGCTGCAAGCCTTGGATGGGCTCTTCTTCTTCCTCCTCTCCCACACCCCTGGGAAGCTCCTGCCCCCATTTTGTGCGTCTCCCTCCCTCACCCTGATTTTTTTCTCGGAGTCGGCGGCTCGGGAAAGACCCGCCCTGTAGGTGAGTCTCTCGTTTGATGTAGGGCCATTCCCAGGAGCCAGCGGGTCTTTTGCTGGCTGCCAAGACAGGGCTTCGCTGAGGTGATGACGCTGAAGAAGCCGTGCAGGAGGAGTTAGGGAGATGCAGAAGGCCCGAGGGAGCTGGGGATCGGGCTTTGGGTTGGTGGGAGACCTTGAAGGAGTGGGGGGAAAGGGACTGGCGCCGGTGGAGGAAGCAATGCTACGCGGATCAGTGCACTCCGCGGTCCCCTTAATGTTCACTCAGGAAGGTGGGGAATGGGACCACGTGTTTTGGAGGCTGCACACGTGGTCCCATTCCCCGCCTTCCTGATGACGTCACCAGCCTCACCAGCCATAACCCTCACCGCACGTCACTGGGTTTGAGGTAGTTCATCCTAATTAAGAGGAAGTCAAACTATTCTCCAAGGCACCTGAGGGTAGAACAAGAAGCAATGGGTGGAAACTAATCAAGGAGAAAAGCAACTTAGAACTGAGGAGAAATTTCCTGACAGTTAGAACAATTAATCAGTGGAACACCTTGCCTCCAGAAGTTGTGAATGCTCCAACACTGGAAGTCTTTAAGAAGATGTTGGATAGCCATCTGTCTGAAACGGTATAGGGTTTCCTGCCTAGGCAGGGGGTTGGACTAGAAGACCTCCAAGGTCGCTTCCAACTCTACTATTGTATTGTATTGTATTGTATTATTATAAGGAGTTTAATCAAATTAGGTATAAAAATGAGTGGACTCTGTCATAGAGTGGAAATGATGCTATGAAGAAGAATCAAATAAGCTGTAATAATTGAACACTGAACAAAGTAGTTAATTTCAGCAAAAAATATTTTTCACTCTATTGTACTACTAATGTAATATTAGTATTGGGGTAGAGGAGAAACTTGATATTTGCTAATTCTGTCTTTCCCAATAAGTTCCCTTCTAAATGTTCAAATTCCAGCTTCCACAATTTCTAGACAGTCCATCATCATTCTCAGCTGCTTTGAAATAATTCTGATTTGGGGGGGGGGGAATTGCCCTCCTGTTCATGTGTTGGGGGCAGAAAATTTTCTTAAGCTAACCTTGCCTATTTGTTAACAGGCATTCTCTTTCAAGGCTCTTGTACACACACATCATTCGTACTGGATTCAGTATGGAGCCAACACCTACAGAGCCATATAACATTATAAACTTTGTAATGTACATATACTGCATCTTTGAGTAGTTGGATAGCCCTAGGATCTACATTGATATACAGAGATACTTCTACATCTATATACAGAGATGCATTTAGTATCTCTGGAAACAATTGCATCAATTAGAGAGTTATGGAATGAAATATTATGTACCACAGGAGTTTCTGTGCATCCTTTAAAATATTAGCATGATTTATTTCAACAGTCAAAATTGCAAACTTCTTATTTCTTCTTCCTCCATTAACAAGTTAGGATTATAAAAATGATGGAAGCGGTGGACAATTCTACTGCTTGTTTTGTAAAACCTGTTTCAAGAAACAATTAAATAACCATAAAAAAATAAAAGGCTGGTTATTACCAATAATCATATTTTTTCTGGATAAGGCCCCAAGGCAAATGATGTTTATAGCTGAATTTCCAAGAGCTCTCAAGGTAGAAGTTGATTGTTTACCTGAAGAACTTGGCTAGCACAGGGGACAGTGTTTTGTTCTTATGCAAGAATAATCTCCCTTGGGAGCATTAGGAAAAAACTTTTGGCATGATAATAATATTTCCATTTCAGATTGTCAAGAGGACAAATTTATTGCAACTGCTTCTGTAGGGATCTGCCTAATCTCAGGGAGGTTATTTTACTTGGGAAAAAATAAGATTCACATAAAGGCTGATCTGTTGCTCAAAGGGTCTTAGCAGGAAAATGTGACTTCATTGATTTCATTCAGGTAAGTTTGGCATCATGAGGCATCATTTAGGGAGATGTTTCTCTCCTAAACTTCTACCATTCTATGAACTATCTCTTTACTAGTCCTTTTCTCACAGTTGATTGTCAAGGCTATCAGAGGCTGGGTTGTATGACAAATAGAAACTTCAAAGAAGATACAAAAAATATTGAATTGCTCTTGTTTTCTAGAGAAGGATTTCAACAGTACTGAAGGGAATAATTTGGGTTTGTGGTAGTTTATGCTAATTGAGGACTTTGAATGCATTAAGCAAGTAAGCTTTAAAAGGTTGAATACTGGAGGTGTCCCAGAACAAAGTAATTAACTTCGGTAACAAGGGATTCATTACTCTATTGTACTACTGCTGCTATTGTAATACTATTTTATTACTGTTATGATGGAGAAGACAGTTGGTACTTGCTCTGATTTTGTGGAATCTACAAATTTTTTCTTTTCCAACAAGTTGCATCCTACATGTTCAAATTCCATCTTCCACAGACAGCCCAAGTCTTCACTCTTTGCTACTTTGAAATCATTCTGACTTTTTGAAATTGCCTTCATTTTCATTGTGTTGAGGGCAGATAACTTTTATGCACTAATCTTGCATCTCTTTCAAAGCTCTTGTACACCCACATATGTGGACGTTATTCATACTGGATTCACTGTGGGACCAATGCCTAGAGAAGTGTGTAAAATTATAAACTAAATCCTTCCATGGACCCTTATGCTTCCTTTAACTTTAACTTTAACTTCAAATTGGCTTCACATAGCCAATTTGCAATTTGCATTAAAAGTGAGAAAACCTGCTGCTTTTTTTTCTTTTTTCCCATGCTTGGGGGAATCCTGTTTGGGTTTTTTAGCTGAGATGTGCCTGGTTATTCTGGTGAAATTTGGAAAGAGAAGCTTCAGTGCAATGACACATTTGGGTACAATCAAATAGAACAACTTAGCCAAGATTGGCAAAAATATAGATTTCTGGAATTTTGTAACAAAGATCAGGACATGTCAATGAAACCAAGTTATAACTGCAATGCTCTGCAAAACCTAGGGATTGTATGGCTGAGAAAAGCTTCAGGGAAGATAGAAGAAATATTTGAATGGTCTTAAGGTGAATGTTAAGAATTATGTTGGTTCTGGAAATATGAGGAACTTTTCAAGAAAGGACGGCAGGCCCATATCATGTAATTTGGAGATCTGGATATTTTAGGGAACAGAAGGAAAGGAGAGATTTAGGCATAGAGTAAATGACTCTAAGGAATTGAGATTTGGAAAACATTTAGGAGAGATTTAATAACTGATGCTAACTAAGGAACTGAACTCACAATGCAGGTAAGCTGCAAATGTTGAATCTGAAAAGGTATCCCAGTAAGTGATGAAAAAGAAACAAGTTAAAGCTAGAAAGAAAGAAATGACAAAAGCTAACAATTTAGGAGCTGCTTTGGGAAATACGAGGAGCTTCAGAGTATATTTGAAGATGTTTGATGCCAGAATGTGGATGGTAAGGTCGAAACTAATGAGTCTAATATTAATATACACTGTCAAAATAAAGAGGAGAATTAAAAGCCAAACACAATGTCGAAAATGACAGATGGAAACATATTCAGATAGTAATTTGATGGCACATTTGCGATTGCAAGCTCCTCATATATGATGAGTGTGGATAAATAATAGAGAATCATCGTTGAATGCTGACTTTGGGTATGAGGACCTTCATCCTTACATATTTTTTTTTCATTTTCCAAAATAGAAGCAGTATCACATTCAACTCTGCCCATCGTCTAGTGTTCAATCCTGATTGGCTCAAGGTTGATTCAGTTTTCCATTCTTCCAAGCTTGGTAAAATGAGGGCGCAGATTGTTGGGGGCAATATGCTGACATTGTAACCAACTCAGAGAGTGCTGTAAGGCACTATGGAGTAGTATACAAGTAATAATCAGTCTGTGCAATCTTCTTGCAGGAGCTAACTAGATAGTCCACTGTTGCTTAAATTTTTTTGTTTTCTTTTGTTTGTTTGAAGAGATGGGATTTTCTGTCTGTTGCTATATTCTGTATTCTGTCTTTATATGTATCTGTCCTTAAGGCTTGGTCTTGTGCAACCAGAATTAGCTCTTTTGCTTCTTTTTCAACTTTCCTGCTCTTACCCACTGCCAGATCATTATTATTATTATTATTATTATTATTATTATTATTATTATTGTTGTTGTTGTTGTTGTTGTTGTTGTTGTTGTTGTTCTTACAGTGAGATGATGATGATGATGATGATGATGATGATGATGATGATGAATGGGTAATCTACATTTAAATTCAAGTCCAAACAAGTAGCTTTGAACAATATAAGCAATTCCTACCAAGGTGGCCTTTGAAAAATTAGAATATTGAGGTTCCTCCCCTCAATTCAATATTTCCAGATACTGAGGGAATCCTTTAGGAATTGATCCAAGGCCTCCAATCACAATTGGTATAACAACAATTGCTTTTTCCATTGGTGTTCTATTACAATATCATTTTTTCCAGTCGTTCCTCCTCAATCCTAGCATCCCCTGGTAAAGTCACATCAATGAACCAAACTTTCTAGTTTTCAATAACTGTTACATTAGGCATATATTGAACCACATGCCTCTCTGTCTGGATAATAAAAGTCCCATAAGATGTTGACTCACTGATTTTCTAAAACCTTTTCAGCTTGATGGTTCTTGAAGTTTTTCATGCAGTACATTCCAATGCAAATCTCTTGCCCAGGTTCCAGTGAAGATTTTTGGCAGTTCTTATTATTTAATAATATTATTACTAAAAATTAATTATGTTCATCCTACAGCCAGCCAGATGTTCAAACTGGATTTGGAATTTTGACTGTGTATTTAGTTCTCACCAAAGACCTGGGATAGGCAGATATGGATGTTTGATGGTATTGTACTTATTACTATTTAAAGCTGTGTGCCTCCTGATTGTTTGCTTGCTTACTTCATATGCTCAGACCAGTCATTGGAAAAGGTTTGCAAAACATATGGAATCAAATGCACCTTATGCAATGAGGATTTAATGCTATTATTTTCATGTAAAATCTGCATTCTATAAAAATTTATTGAATGTTCAAAACTAGATGCAAAATCAGTTTTGAGGGGGACAAAATTAGCAACAGCAAATCAAATACGCTGTTTTCAAAATATCTTTCAAAGTTATAGCATGAGTTAATTATTCAGGGCCCAAAACAGCAACACTTTACTTGGTTTTCCTCTTATTTTTGCTCTCTAAACAGATCATGGGACAACATGGATGTTGGAGACAATCGCACATTGATTACTGATTTTGTGTTGGTTGGGTTTACAACAGACCCATTTCTACGCACAATTGTCTTTGCCGTGTTTTTGGCACTGTACATCCTAACACTGATTGGGAATCTGGGCCTCATAACCCTGATCTACCGAGACTCCCGCTTGCACACACCCATGTACTTCTTTGTGGGTAGCCTTTCCTTCTTGGATGTCTGGTACTCCACAGTCTACACTCCTCGGATCTTGTATGACTGTCTGTCCAAGAACAACCACATTTCCTTACCCGGTTGTGCAGCCCAGTTCTTTTTCTCTGCTGGATTTGGCTGGAGTGAATGCTTCCTATTGGCCTTCATGGCTTATGACCGCTTTGTGGCCATTTGCAACCCATTGCTTTACACCATTGCCATGCCCAAGAAGCTCTGTGTCCAGCTGGTGGTGGGAGCCTATACAATGGGATTTGCCAATGCTATTGCACACACCAGTAACACTTTCCGCCTACACTTCTGTGGTAATAATATCATCAACCACTACTTTTGTGATGTGCCACCACTTGTGAAGATGTCTTGTGATGACACAAGAGTATATGAAGTCATCCTGACTGCTGTCATTGGTTTCAGTTTGCTGGTAGCCACTGTTGTCATTGTGAAATCCTACGTTGGTATTGTGGCAGCCATTATTCGCATCCGTTCGGCTGCAGGGAGACGCAAAGCTTTCTCCACTTGTTCAGCTCACCTGGTCTCTGTCTCCCTTTTCTATGGCACCATCCTTATCATCTACTCCACACCTAAGTCTTATCACACTCCAAATTGGGACAAGACAAATGCTTTGTTTTACACAGTAGTCAATCCTCTGATCAACCCTTTGATTTACAGTTTACGCAACAAAGATGTAAAGGCAGCCTTCAAGAAAGTCTGGGGGAGATTCACAGCCTCCAAATGAATGGCACTGATACATTTCTTCTTTAGAGCAGTCTGAAGGTGATGAAATTAACCTCTAGGCTTTAATGTCTGCCTGCCAGCCAGTCAGTTTCCTCCTTCCCCCACTTTCTTCCTCAGTAAGAGAAAGTGGAGAAACTCAGGAGTTCAGAAATAATTTCAAAGATTAACAATCATCCCCTATGCTCATTCTAATCCCCATGCATATTTTTCTCTAAAAAATGATCTCAAATCAAATAAACCGAATCTCCTCTTTCTTTTGCATCTTATACAACCCTATATTTCACTCTCAAATAAATACCTAAATTTGTGTGGCCTGGACTTTGTAACAATGATACATTAAACACTTGAAGAAATTTCACATGTGAGCCCTCCATCTTTGACATTTGCTGACAAAATTGTTTCTTCAACCTGAGGGTCTTAGATCAAAGTATTCCTTGCCACTACACACTGTGGTATACTAAAGACTGAGAACTCAAGGTTGTTTAAAGACCCTATGAAGGAAACACTATGCCTCTGTGACATCCACCCAATGGAACTAGAAGCCATGACTGCTGACAGAACTTCCACCAATTTTGAAGATAAGCAATGTCAAAAATTGAAGAAAAACTGTGTGAGACTTCAAAGAATAACACCATACAATTACTACAACAATGGACAAGTCCTATTGTGCTAGAGACTATGCATTTCCAAACTGAGACTGCAGAGTCATCTCCACAGATTCCATAATAATAACTTATTAGAACCCAAAGGACTACCCATACAAATAGTTTGTCTATAACATAACAAACCACAATTTTTCTTGATTGGGACTCCTGTGATAATAAAAAGACTAATTTAACAACCTCTCCCCAGCTTATAAAACAAAATCTTTACGGTTACCTTAAGATCAGGTTGCTGTTTTCCTCCCAGCCATGGGTGAGCAGCACAGGACAAACAGAAGTTTGCCCCTTCTGTTCCTCACAATGGTGGCATCATCTCATAAGACATTGACATTGCTCTTCAAAGAGCTTCTTAGGAGACAGGCTTAACGGTTCAAAAAACTCATCATCATTAAATTCACCCTAACAGAAAACAAATTGTCAGCCTCTGTTTTGCTATTTGCTCTCGGCTGCCATTGAAACGGGGGGGGGGGGTGGTATTTGGGAGGGGAAGCTTTAGTACAGGAGAGATTGTAAAAAGGGAATTTTGATCTCACCGTCTACTGCGCATGCTGGAGATTAGTGCTTGGTGTCGGTCAAGGCCAACCGTCCTGCATACCAACGTGATGATGCTCCTTGAAGATGGAACTCACATGACACCTAAGGGATTTACAGATTGGACAGTGGGATGAGGGTTACCAGGGGGAGGGGGTTGGTCACATATTGTTATGTATGATATCGCACGCTTTTGCCTCAGATCTTGCTTTGCTTAGCTGCTAACTTTTCATAACCAGTAAAAGTACTCTTAATTCTGCAAAATGAAGTTAAGTGATTTCTTTCTTGGTTGCTGAGGGAGGTCGGCTTGACACACAGTTTGATTCAAAGCTGAAATCCCAGATAGTTGATGCCCAAATATGCTTGGAAATATCATAATTCCTGCTCTTACCTACCTTTAAGGATGTCAGGTGACAGATTTCAGCCCATGCCCAGAATCATGACCTTTATATGTCTAGATATGTGGATAAGGAATAGCATGCTCTTGGGTTGGAGGGAATGTGTGTGAAGTGGTGAAGTAGTGTCAGATTGAATCATGGTGTACATAGTGGGGAAATGAAAACTAATAATACTGATTCAAAATATTTAAGTGTGTGAAATTCATATTTTGCAATTCAACTTTTCAAATCTTATTATTTGTTTGTGTTTATACATACACATACATACATACATGTATACATGTTTCTTGGCAAAAATTTGCCAAACAATGTGTCTTTAGCTTTTAGAAAAGGTAAAAAGTTCAAAAAGTTATTATTTTCTGCATTAAAGGGAGTGTTTAATTTAAGCAAGCTTTGATATTTCTTGCCTTTAAGATATTATATTTAAAAATACACAAAATTACTACATAGGAGTCTATTTCCAAATATAATGAACCTTAGAGTTCTAGGTGCTGGACTAGAAGGCCTCTGAAGATCTCTTCTGGCCCTTTGATTCTATGATTCTGGCAGTTATCCACTTTAGCCAAACTCTATGCAACACACCTACAATGGAAATTCCATGGAATAACAAACATGCTTGCAGAAGAGCAGGCTGGCTTTAGGGAAGGCTGAACTACAATTGATATATATATATAGTATACTAGTAGTCTATGGTCTCATAGAAAAATCCTCCCTCCACAACACATCTCTTTATGTCATTTTCATAGACTTTAAAATTGGAGATCTTGTCAATTGAATGACATCTACTTTTTTAAGTATGTATGCTTTGTGAAGGGATCTCACTCAAAGTAAGAATAATCTCCAGGGCCACCTCTCCAAGGTCATCAGAACTAAGAAAGGTATAAAGGAAATATATTATTGACCCTACTCCTTTTTCATTTCTATATCAACTCTTCTCCTCAACATGAATCCAACATACACAGACACAGACACACACACAAACTTGTTGGAAGTCACATTTCTGTACTATTCACATGACACAGCATTACTCTCAAGAATATCTATGAGCCTTAAAAGAACATTGAAAGTACTAGCAGAATATTGCAGGGAACATTATCTAGTTCACAAATATCAGAAAATCAGAATCACGGCATTTGCCAAAAGGTCCAAGAGCCACTCTTGGAGTTTAGATGGGCAAAAGACTGAGCAGGTCTCCTGTTTCAAGTATTTGGAAGTTGTCCTCTCTGCTAGCAGTAGGAAAACTAATAGGGATATGACTGTAATAAAGATTTTGTTCAATCATTCTTTTTAGTTATCGGTAGTTTTTATCTGGATCCTTATAGCTTTTGAACCACAGTTTCAGATTAGGTTAATCATTCACTCTAAGATTGATTAGCAGGTTCCTTTGTACATTAATCTCTTTTCACACTTTTCAGTTTGTTATTGTTTCTTTGTTTTCTTTGATATCTCTCCCTCTGTCAGTCAGTTGGTCTGTCTGTCTGTCTATCTGTCTATCTATCTATCTATCTATCTATCTATCTATCTATCTATCTATCTATCTATCTCTATATATCTATATATCTATATGTTTCTATCTATCTTTTTATTTTTCTGTAAATAATTATAATAATTTTAAAGAGATGACTATTATGAAGTCTACACTCCAACTTTTTTTTACAGAAAAGGCCCCGAGACAAGTGATGATGAAGCTGAACTTCTCAAGTCCCTCAACATGGAAGAAGTTTGTTTCCTTGGAAATCTCAGGTAGCCACAGGGAATGGTGATTCTTCTCCTTCCTGTATCTTTAGTTGAAACTCCCTTTGGAGGAACTAAGAAAAACTTTTGCCATGATACTAATGTTCCGTCTTCAGATCATCAGAGGAAAGACTCAATCTTACATATTTCCATAGGGCATTGAGGCTTCTTAATATGAAAGAACACTGTGCTTAATTTGAAAGACTGTTGTATTTGGAAAACACAAGGCTCCCCTACAGGCTGATCTGTCAGCTTATCAAGTCAGATTAATTGGGAAGATATTCTTCGCTTCATTCAGGTAAGTTTGACATCTTTAAATGCCATTTTGGGAGATTCCCCCAAGATTCTATTATTCCTCCTGGTAGGACATGATCAATTGTTTTATCTGGTCCTTTCTGTCACATCTGAATGTAAAGACTGTTACGGCCATGTTCAAACCCATTCATTCTTCCCCTTCTGTGAATAGATGTTCCACTTTATTCAAAAATGATCTACTTTTCCAATTTTTTCTTCCCTCCAGAAGCAGCTCAGTACATCATGTGCATGGCAGTCATTTCTTCCAACCCTTTCTTAAAGGAAGGCTGGAGTCAATCCTGCCTCTGACAAGAGCCTTAGAACGGGAGTTGAAAGAGAAGTCCAGTACTCCTTGCCTCCCAATCTCTCTTGGCGGTTTTCCTCTCTAATTGTTTCCTCTCTGTATTGACTTTGTACTTTTTCTGCTCATCATAATGCCACCTAAAAGACCACCCCCGGGGAAGCCGGGCTTTGCAGTCTCCACCCCAACATCTACAGTATCCAGTCCCAGTGGACAACAGACCCTAACCTCTCTGTTGCAGCCTAAGCCTTCTGAGACGGACTTCCAGCAGATGTTTCAACAAATCTTAAAGGCACAGGAGGACTTAAAAAGTCAACTAAAGGAGATGAATGAGCAGCTTAAAGAGAATCAAGACCGGGCGATTAAAAATTCACAGAGATTGGATCTTTTGGAGGAGGGGATGGCTGAGATGACGGGGGAGGTGAAAGGGGTGCAGAAGGGGAACCAAGAGCTTGAGAACCACCAGATAAAAACGGAATTTGAAAGAATGTCCTTTTTCCTTAGGTTTCAAAATGTGGTTGAGACGGATGATGAAGATCTAAGGGACATCATGACAAACCTCTTGGCTGAATATATTCAAAAAGAAAAACAACAGATGGGGTGGGACTTGGACATGGTCTATAGAGTAAACTCAGCATACGCTAGAACACACAATGTCCCAAGGGAGGTACACATTAAATTTCTTAGAAAGACTACAAGAGATGAGATTCTGAGTGCACAAAGGGGGCAAGCTTTGAAATATCAAGATACAGAAATAACCATTCTGAAACAGATCCCTAAGAAAGTGAGAGAGAAAAGAAAAAATTATTCACAATTAGCGAAGAAGTTATACCAGAAAGGGGTGTGGTTCAGATGGTTGATGCCTGAAGGCATGTTAATATTTTGGGACGATACAAGAGTTAGGATCAACACAACCACAGAGGCTCAGGCCTTTATGGAAAAAAATAAAGTATTCCTAGATAAATCTGATGATCCTACACCAGATTTACAGGACACGGGAGGGGCCGGAGCTCTGCTGGTGGGGGGAGAAGGGGCAATACCAAGAAAACTCAGATCACAAAAATGAGCAAAAAAATCTGCTTGATATAAATTGATTGAAATTATTATTTGAATTTATATGCTGACAAAATATTATTATTTAGTATTAAACACATTTATGTATAAATGAAAATTATGAGCACGGGGGGGGGGGACACCTCCTACATACTGTGACTGCCAAAATTTGTAACTTATTCCACCACCCCTTTCCTTTTTATTTTTTCTAAAACCAATAAAACTTTGTTTAAAAAAAAAGAAAGAGAAGTCCAGTAGAGTTCTGAGAAAGCACATATTTGAGATGTTGAATTGGGATCTTAGCAGAAGATGGAACCCCCTTGTGAATGCATGACAGTAGTTTGGTTCAGGCCTTGTTGAAGCTGAAACGAAAGTAGGCCATGAGAATGTGACCTTTAACATACATAATGCTTGCATAGGTTGTTGGTTAACTGCAAATATCTAACTGTGTATAGGATGTTTGCTGACCACAATATTTAACTAACCGTTTATCTAGCTTAGCATAGCGTTTGTATAGGTTGTTGGTTAACTGCAAATATCTAACTGTGTATACAATGCATTATTAGGGATGTTTTTGAAAACCCCTTAACTGCTACATACCTATTAATTATTTTCTTGTGGAAAATTGCTGAATGTACTTCTTTGTATGTGTCCACTCCCCCGCCCTAAAGAAACTGCTTAATAAAAAGGTCTGTACAGAACATGTCAGGGGGAATGTAGCCATACATCCTCCAAGCACTGTGCTTGCCTACCTCGAACTAACTCTTTGTGTGGTGTCTTAATTTGCGGCCTTCGTCCACGTGTGGACCCTCCAAATTCCCGGTGAGGACCGGGGCTCGTTCTCCCACCCAAGGGAGAACCCTGAAGGCCCAGACAGGCGAATCCGGACTCAAGTGTGTCGCGAACCTTGCAGCGACATCTGGGGGCTCGTCCTGTCCTGTATTGGCGTCTTCATGGGCACGATCGTTGTCTAGCGGTGTGCTCTCCTTCACTCCTGTGAACTTACCCGGCCGGACGCGCCACTGTGCACACGTAAGTCATGGGCTCCTCGGGCTGAAAGGTTTCTGCTCATCCCCGAGAGGAACTTTTCGCTCTCGTGAAGCGTATTAATTCTCTCCAAAAGATTAATAGCATCACTGTCTATCCGCTTTCTCGAAAATCTATCGCTTACTCTCTATCCTAATTCTCCTTCAGACGATTCTTCCGTTTCTTTTGTTCCTAATCTTTCTCCTTCGGACGAAACCCCGAAGGTTTCACCACCTCCTTATGAGGCCCCCAAAGTCTCAGTCGCTTCCTCCGCTCCCCTGGCGGAGACTTCTGCTTCTTTTCCTACTGAAACTCCTACTGACTTTCCTGACGTAGATCCACGGGCTGGCTCCTTTTCTGCCTTTGTTGCCTTGTATGTATGTATGAAATGAAGGAAGTTCCTACTAAAGGTTTGCCTTCAACCTGAGTAAAAACCCTCTGCACATTTTTCTGACCAACCTACTCTATTAGTCCTAAAGTAAAAACCTGGCCTCCAGAAGGCAGTTTTGATTTAGATTTTGTCAACAAATTTGCTGATTTTCTGGCCACCATCAGATGAATCAAGGGCCCCACCCAGATGCAAATGATGTGTTAATGAAAGTCTCCATACATCTTGGATCTTTAAAAATATGCCAGCATGAGCCAACCTAGAACCCTGGCTGAATGCAAACAATGTGTGGACAAACATCTCTGTACATTGTTTTTATACATCTTGATATTTAAACATGCCAGCGCGTGCTGGGATATCAAGATAGAATTTGGATCTTTAAAAATTAGCCAACGTCCGTTGGCAGATCCAAATTAGAAACGAACACCCCAGGGCAGAGACAGGCATTAACTATCTAGTGCTTAAGGAGATAGAACAGCCGGGTCACTTCAAGCAAAAGTAAGAAATTTAGCAGGTAACAAAAAGGTAAAGCCTGTCTGAATGGAAGACCTAGGTAATTGGACTGATTTTATTAACATTATTTTTTCTATTCCAAAATTTGATTTTTTTATTTTATTTTCAAAATAATTTTTTTTCCAGTGTCTTTTAATTGACTATGTGGTCTGTATGACTTTTCTGCTTGCCTATTGTTCTCAATTCTTTGCTTTCATAAGACTGTTTTTTTTTTTTGGATGGAAGATGAAATTGTTTATAAGGACTCTTATGAAAGTTTCCTACCTTGCAATATTGTTGTTTTTGTAACACTAAAAATTGTTTTTTGCTATTTTATTTTTTCACATCTTTTTTTAATAAGCTTTTAAACTATATTTCTGACTTTTCTTATGTGTGTCAATTTATTTTTAATTTTTTAGAAACTATGTTTTTTTTTCTTTAGATTTATTTTTGATTATTTTTTTTTCTCATCAAAATGCCTGGGGACTGGCACAATTTTGCCATATGCCACTCAACCAGGCCAAGCAAATTGTTTTATTTTGTTCCCAGTGTTTTGGGGCATCCCCCTCTGGGGACAAAGAAGTTAATTTTTATGATTTGGCCTCTAATCACTATGGCAAATGGATGTCACCTATGTTTTCTTTTTTTTGGCTCCTTAGAAATAAATTCATTTATTTAGTTAGGGGGTTGGACTAGAAGACCTCCAAGGTTTTTTCCAACTCTACTATTGTATTATTATTGTATTATCTATTTTTAATTTTTGGCCACATTTTTTTTTCCAGCCTTTATTGCCTTGGGCAAACTTTTTTTAAAAAAACTGACAATGGCCTGGCCTATTTTTCATTGGCCTTTTTGTAATTTTGTACTAATTGCACCAGTTTTAATTTTTGGGGTTTTTCCTTATAATTCCACAGGTTAAGCCATTGTGGAACGTGTTAATTGGTCCTTCAGGGACTGTTTTTTCAAACATATAAAAAAAGGAGGGATTTTGGGTACCTAGTAATTTGGTGCACCCCAATTTGGCTAATTTGGCATAGGTAACACAATAGATTTAAAAAGTTTGTTTGCCTCCCCCGCAAGGGGGACGAGGATATGCTGTGCTTGTTTTTACAGATTTTTATGGATTCTAGTACGTGATGTTTGTCTAGACAAGAATATTGTCGTACCAGTTCCCAAATCCAGTTCCAGAGATGACCAAGATGACTTTACAGACAGCACAGTGGCCAATACGATCTTGCCAAAACAGCTGTCCAGTGATATGAAAAACCAAAAACCACCAAAGCAGTGCTGAAACAACGACACGACAACTTATGTGCTGCCATTTTTGCCAAGTTTTTAGTCATCATTAGTCATCATTTGTTTATGTTTACTTGTTTTGTCATCTCACCAAAAAACTCATTTGAACAGTGACTGCAATAAACATCTATGGGTGCAACTAACATTACACACAGTGACTTGAACTGTACATGAAACATTTGCTTTTTATATGCTTGGATCCTGTTTGAATTTTGCCTGCAGTAATTCAACACTTCATTGGTTCGAATTATAAGACTATCTTTCATTGAGGATTAATTGCTTATGATCCTCCCTCTGAAAAATGTAACATGTGTTAATGTAGTTAACTGTATATTTTTAAGTAATAAGCCTTATTGTCTCTTATTTCTTCCTCCTATTTTGCTCTTAATAACAGTCATGCCTTCCCTAATGCTGATCCGGAGTGTTGGATGTGCCTTTTTTTTCCAACCACCATTTTATGAGGCCATAGGTTCTGCCGTACCTTTTCAATCTATGGTTGCTCTCCAGAATTCTCTTACTTCACTATCTGAAGTTGTTTTACAGAATAGAAGAGGATTGGATTTGTTATTTTTAAAAACAGGGCGGCTTATGTGTAGCTTTAAAAGAAGAATGCTGTTTTTATACCGATAGTTCAGGCATTGTGCTTGATTCTATGGCAGAATTAAATACCCGATTGAAAGACAGAGAGTCAGAACGCTCCAAGTTTCACTCATGGTATCAAGGAATGTTTAACTTTTCTCCATGGCTTACAACTTTGCTTTCAGCCCTTATAGGTCCTTTGATTTTGATTTTGATTGCTTGTATCATTGGTCCTTGTGTTATGGGAAAACTGCTCAGGTTTTTGCGTAATCGCCTGGGTGATATAGATAAAGAAATTGATGCTACCCGCAAAGATTTAAACCTACTGCAACACTTGTTACCCTCCTCGTATGACACCTGCAAACAACCGTTGTTAACATTTTCGGATTCAGACTCCGATACAGAAAGTGAGCTTCAATTCCCGGATAAGGTGAATGGTTCTTCTCACTGCCTGCCGGAGGGTGGGCTGTTAGAGGAACGCATAGCCTTGGAGGGATATTGACCTCCTTTTAAAACAAAAACAGAGGAGATGTGAATGCATGACAGTAGTTTGGTTCAGGCCTTGTTGAAGCTGAAACGAAAGTAGGCCATGAGAATGTGACCTTTAACATACATAATGCTTGCATAGGTTGTTGGTTAACTGCAAATATCTAACTGTGTATAGGATGTTTGCTGACCACAATATTTAACTAACCGTTTATCTAGCTTAGCATAGCGTTTGTATAGGTTGTTGGTTAACTGCAAATATCTAACTGTGTATACAATGCATTATTAGGGATGTTTTTGAAAACCCCTTAACTGCTACATACCTATTAATTATTTTCTTGTGGAAAATTGCTGAATGTACTTCTTTGTATGTGTCCACTCCCCCGCCCTAAAGAAACTGCTTAATAAAAAGGTCTGTACAGAACATGTCAGGGGGAATGTAGCCATACATCCTCCAAGCACTGTGCTTGCCTACCTCGAACTAACTCTTTGTGTGGTGTCTTAATTTGCGGCCTTCGTCCACGTGTGGACCCTCCAAATTCCCGGTGAGGACCGGGGCTCGTTCTCCCACCCAAGGGAGAACCCTGAAGGCCCAGACAGGCGAATCCGGACTCAAGTGTGTCGCGAACCTTGCAGCGACACCCCCTGATCAGATGACGGTCAGGAAGAACCTCGGTGAAAAACCTCCAGGTGCTTAAAGGGAATGAGGAGAGATCATTTCTGCTGCTCCTCTGGCTGGAAATGGAGTCACTCAGTGAAACCAGGGGGAGGAGTGGAGATGCTCTTTAGAACAGAAGAAAGGTCTTTCAGTGAGACACAAAGCTCGCACAATAGCACTGGGCAGCCTCCTCTGTTTATTGCTTATATTTAAGAGATGGGCTTTCAAGGACAACCTGAATGGCAGTCAGAGTTCAAACATTAAATTTGGAATTCTCATCAAAAGAGAAAATCTTTCTGCTTTTTTCTTTTTGTCACATTTTGGGGGAATCCTGTTTGGTGTTAATTTTTTTTTTTTAGCAGGAGCATTTATAGTTATACTGGTAAAATTTGGAAAAGGAAGCTGCACTCCAATTATATATTTTGGGGATAATAAAAACTTATTTAAAGAGCAGTGCATTGACTAGGGGTGATAAGATAGCAACATTTCAATATTTGAGAGGCTGCCACAATGAAGTGGGGGGGGGTCAACCTTGAAGCAACAGATGGAAACTAATCAAGGGGAGAAGCAGAACTAGGGAGGAATTCCCTGACAGTTTGCACAATTAATCAGTGGAACTAATCCAGAAGTTGTGGGTGCTCCAACACTGGAAATTTTAAAGAAGAGATTGGGCAACCATTTGTCTGAAATGGTATAGGGTATTCTGCTTGATCAGGGGATTAGACTAGAAGACCTCCAAGGTCCCCTGCAACTCTGTTGTTATGCTATTCTGTTGTTCATATCAGTGAAACCAAATTGTAGCCACAGGGCTGTGGAAAACCCAGGGATTGTATGACTAAGGAAAGCTTCAGAGAAGATAGAAGAAATAAGCTCTGCATTTGACCTGCCTTATGTGAGATGTTGATATAATTATTGTTTAGATCAAATTAGATCAGATTAATAGGTCTCATTCTCCCCCCAGTTTTATTTTTTTACAGACTGAGGATATATCCACTACTGTAAAACTGGGCTATTGGACCTGACCGCGTCCTTTTCTTCAGTTGTGTTTTATTGGGTGGGGGTGGGGGACTTCAAATCCAGGATTGGAAAAAGACATGAGAATGGCCTCATCTTGTCAGCCCAAACTCTTTCATGCCTCCCTTCCCAACCAGGATGTCACGATGTTAAAAAGTTTGCTAGGCCTGAACTGAATGAATTGATACTCAAGAGTTAAACTAAGAAAGAGTTATTGCGCAGGTCATAAAAGTTCTTATCTGAAAGTGATTTATTGCGCATGCGTCACACATTCCAGAATTCCTTTCTTCTTTGTCCGGCTGCCAAGGCAGACGGAGTTTTCATTATCAAAATGTAACAATTAGTTATTTTCTGTTTCATTTACCTTTTTTATTTTATTATTAAACTTTGTTTATTAATTAGAATATACTTGTCAAAGACTTTTACTTTATTTTTCTTAATATCTCAAAAGATATGCGGAAGGGAATCAGCCCGGTCCATTGATCTCAGATTTCCACAGGGCGTTTTTTCCCCTGACACAGGAAGCCAACCCCTTCCCTATACTCTGTTGCATTAAGCGTGCATCTGGGCTTTGTTGTTACTTTTACCATTGTGCAAGTAATCAAAAGACTTTCTTCTCCATCTCAGTCCTATTAATCTTGCTAGGATGATTTTGATTGTCTTAATTTGGGATATGAAATATCACTTTGTTATAAACTCTCAGCCTTTCATTTCCCACCACCATTTGTCGCCCCTACAAAATTAAGCTTTTAATAATATTGGGATGGTTTACTGTATTCATTTAAAAGTGATTTTATAGCACAGAAGGCAGAAGGCAATGACATGATATTAAGCACAGAAATGGTGGAAGCCCTCCATCTCAGGATGCAGAACATGAGCTGCATAGTACAAATTGCTCCTCTCATTTCCATGCCCTTGATTGATTCTCTCTTTTCTCCCACTTGGGCCCTTCCCTGATCAAGGCATCTGTTACTCATCTGTTTCAGCCACCTGAGCTCTTCACACAGACATGGTTAGAACTGCTTCCCTAAGAGTAGCTTTTCCTTAGCAGAGTTGGGGATCCAAGCACTGAGACAGACACCCTATTACATTCCCCTTAATGCAGACCTTTCTCTTTGGATAATCTACAGTTAGATTCAAGTCCTAACCAACAGCTAACCAAGTAGCATTAAATAATAGCAGTTCCTAGCAAGGTGGCTTTTGAAAAATTAGAATATTCAGGATTTCCCCACTCCCAATTCAAGAGTTCCAGATATTGAAGGAATCCTTTAGGTATTGGCTGAAGGGCTCCAATCACAATTGGTATAACAACAGCTTTCTTTTTCCATAGGCATTCAATCTTAACCTTTCCAGTTGTTTCTCCTCCATCCTAGCATCACCTGATAAAGTCACATCAATGAACCAAATTTTCCTCTTTTCCATAACTTCTTATGTTAGGCATGTCATGAACCAGATGTCTGACTCTTCAGATCTTAAAGGTCCAATAAGATGTTTCCCCAAAACCTTCTCAACTTGATGGCTCTGGTAATTTTTATTCAGTACATTCAAATCCAAACCTCTGGCCAAATTGTCAATAGTTTTATATTTCTCAATAAAATCCATTCTTGCATCTGGCTTAGTGCTGCCGCTTGGTAATATAATTCCCAATTGGTAATCCAAACCCATCTCTGGTTCTTGAGTCTTGTAGCATTTTTATATTAATTCTTGCTTTTTTCCCTTGCCATATATATTTTCACATTATTTTTTTTCAAATTTTCAAACTATTTTTTCTCACATTTTATTGGTATTGTTTAAAATAGAAACAAAATTCTTGGTAATATGTTCATCTTAATTACCACTATTCTTCCCATTAATGGTAACTGTAGATTTCTCCATTTCTCAAAATCTATTTCAATTTGATTTCTCGGTTTTTAATAGTTATCTTCCTTAATAGTTACACATTTTGATGTCAATTGAATACCCAAATATTTCACTTTTTTCACTATTTGAATATCCAATATCTCCATTAGTTCCTTTTTCTGTTTTTCTGTTATATTTTTCATTAGAAGTTTTGTTTTGTCCTTATTAATTTTCAATCCTGCTACTTCTCCATATTCCTCTATTTGTTCAAGTAACTTTGGGCCTGTTTCTACTGGATGCTCCATAATAAACACTAAATCATCCACAAATGCTTGTAATTTATATTCTTGTTTTTTAATACTCATTCATTTTATTTCTTTGTTCTGTCTTATCTTTCTATTCAAGATCTCTGATGTCAATATGAATAATAATGGAGATAACAGACAGCCTTGTCTAGTTCCCTTCCTAATATCCACTTTTTCTGTCATGTCACAATTTACAATCACCTTTGCCGATTGATCATTATAAATAGTTTTGACCATATTTATAAATCCCTCCCCAAAGTCCATCATTTGTAATTGCATTATGATAAATTGCCAGTTCACATTGTCAAAGGTCTTCTGTGCATTTAGAAATAACAATGCCATTTGCTTCTCTGAATGCGCTTCATAATATTCTAAAGTGTTCAATATAATTCCCATGATGTCTCTAATCTGCCTCTTGCGTAGGAACCCATTTTGATCTGGATATATAAATTTGGTTAACAATCTCTTCAATCTTTCAGGCCTTATTGATGCAAAAATTTTGTAATTCACATTTAATAAGGAAATTGGTCTATAATTCTTTATTTGCTGTAAGTTATACCGACCAATTTCGGTATAAGGATTATATACACCTCCATCCACGTGTCCAGTGTCTTCGCTTTTAATTACAACTCATTAAATACTTCCAGGATTACATTGCTTAGTACATCTTGTAATGTTTTGTACAACTCTGCTGGTCCATCTGGTCCTTTCTTTTGCCTTTTAATTCCCTCCATTAATTCCATCATTGATATTCTCTCCTCTAGTTCCTTTTTAAATTTTTCCGCAATCTTAGGTATTTTGGCTTTTCTAAGAATTGTTTTATCTTTTCATCTAGAATTGTCTCAGGCTGGTATAATTTTTTAAAGTAATTCTCAACTATTTTTTTTTCTTTTCCTCATTTTGGTGGCATATGTTTCCTTCTTTGTCATTAATTGATTTATTATATTTTTCCCCTCTCCTTTTTCATTTTATATGCCAACCATTGTCCTGGTTTATTTGCATTTTCAAAAAAGTGTTGGCTTGTTGATTTTATTTTATTTGCCAAATCTTCATTTTCAATTACGTTTAATTTGTGTTTTTTCAGAATCATCAAATTCTTAGTCTTTTTATTTTGTGGATTTTTCTGTAACTCTGTCTCTAACCTCTTGTACTCCTCCTCCAGTTCACTATCAAATGAAGGAGGGGAAAAGAGGGGGGAAATAGAAAGGTTTTAATATACAAATAAGGATGATACATATGTAACTATTAAAATGGAAAATAAAATGAGGAAGAGGAAATGTAAGAGTGTTATGTAAATACAGAACCGGGTTTGCTTGAAAGCCATCCCAAAAATACACCAGATTAAAGAGGAAACATGTAAACACAACAACAGAAAGAGGGAATGGAGAGAGGAGTAGAGGGAAAAGTAGGAAGAGGAGAAGAGAGGAAAGGAGAAGGAAAGAAGAAAGGGAAAAGGAGAGGAAGAAATGGAGGAGAAGTAAGAGTAGGAGAGATGGCAGAAAGGGGAAGATGAGGAGTGGAGTGGGGGAGAGGAAGGGGAGGAAAAGGATAAGGAGAGGAGGAAAGAAGAAAGTAGAGAAGAAGAGAAGAAGGGAGGAAAGGAGAGGTAAAGAACAAAGGGAAAAGGAGAGGAAGAAATGGAGGAGAAATAAGAGTAGGATAGAGGGCAGGAAGGGGAAGAAGAGAGAGGAGTGAGGGAGAGGAAGGCAAAGAAAAAAGGGTAAGGAGAGGAGGAAAGAAGAAAGTAGAGAAGAGAGAAGATGGGAGGGAAGGAGAAGGAAGAAAAAGTAGGGTTGTTGTAAAACAAGATGGATGGATGGGATGGCAGGAAAGCAATCTCGATTATATTTTTAATTTTAGGAGGAGAAAGGAATTATTATAAATGTTAAAAGATAACACATACTATTAATAATAACTATGAGACTGTATATTTGTGAATGTATGTATGAGAGATAAAAATAAAAACAACTTTGGAAAAAATAATTAATTATGGTTACTTGTACAGTTGTACAAATCTACAGGGTGGACCAGCAATTTCAAAGGACCTGGGAGAGGCAGATGTGGATGTTTGACAATGTTAAATGTATTGTCACAGGATGTGAGTTCTTCTGAAGAAAGCTGCCTTTTGCAGTTACCCGTTGATTTACAGCTTACGCAACAAAGATGTGAAGGCAGCTTTCAAGAAAGTCTGGGGGAGATTCACGGCCCCCAAATGAATGGCAAACTCCTTCTTTAGGGTGGACTCCGGATGAGTAAAATAACCTCTAGGCTCCAGTGGCTGCCACCCATCCAGCCATTTTCCTTTTTTCCTTCTTCCCTCACTTTCATGATAAGGGAAAGTGGAGAACGTCATCAAGACTAATATCCCCATGCTCAAAATCCACATGCAAACTTTTCTTAATCAGCCATTTTATTCCATATGTGTATCTTCCCAATCTCCTAATCTAGCAGCATGAACTTCTTATTGCTTTTAAATTGTTTAGCCATTTAAAATTTCCTTCGTGTTGTTGTTGATGATGTTATTTACTGTTATTGCCACGACTCTGGCAAAGTGAGACACTAAATATGTTTAGGCCCTCCTTGGTTGGAAGTTTATATCGATTCCAAATTCTCATAATAGCACATCTAACGAAATGATTTTCAAAATATGAATTAATATTGGCTTTACAATACCATAAGTATCTATTCCCACCCAAATCTCAAGTCATGTCTTTCTAACTTCAAAAGCTTTCTAATTCTAAGCAACATCCATTCCTTCATACAAACTAAACAATTACCTGCAAAATATAATCTCAAATCAGGTAAACTCAATCCTCCTCTTTCTTTTTCATCTTGTAGCACCTTAGATTTTACTCTCAAAGATGTCTATGGAGATTCTCAGTCATCCAGGTCATGGTTGTCCCAAAGGTGCTTTTTCATTAGACAACTAGACTTCAATGAGAAGTCCATCTTCAAAGAAAAAATATAGAGCCTCATGAAAAAGCACCTTTGAGACACTCTCAAAGATATACCAAAATCCATGTGGCATGAATGTACGTCCTGGACTCTGCACTAATGATGCAATAAAGATCTGGAGAAATTTCACATACAAGCCCTCTGCTCCATCCTTGGCACTGGTTTGCTACTTGGCTACAGTGGCTTCCATGTCTACAACCTGAGGTTCTTGGAACATGTAAAATACAGCAGTGTCAAGTCCCTGATAGTCAGAGTCCAATTTGAAGGTGGGGAAGATATCTTAAGAATGGATAACCTTGTCTTGTCAGTTGCTGAATGTTGTACTAAAGACTGGGAAGACAGACCTCAAGATCATCCACTCTAGCACTACAAAGACAGTATGAAGGGAACCCTGTGCCTCTTGACATCCAGCCAAAGGAACTAGAAGCTCTGGCTGATGACGGAACCTGCTGTCAAGCCCTGTGCTATGAAGGCTCCACTGGCTTTGAAGACAGAGGACAAGAAAAACTGATGGAAAACCCTGAGTGACATCATTAGAATAATTTCCACAATTACTACAACAATGAACTTCCAGTGGCCCCATTGTGCTACAGTAGAGACTTTTCCCTTTCAGACTGGGACTACAGAGCCATCTCCAAGATGCATAGATAATATAAAATACAATATCTTCTTGAAACTCTAAGGACTACCCATATAAATGTATGGTATGTAACAGTACAAACAAAGAGATTTTCTTGTTGGGGACACTTGTACAAAAATCAACCAACTTCATACCTTTTCCCTGGCTTATAAAACAAAACCTTTATGTTACATCAAGATGGTGGGGTTTTTTTACAGGCTGAGTTTGAATAGCAAATACTTAATTTCCGAACTCTGCCATTCACAGCTGATATCACATGCAGTTGATGCCCAGATATGCCTGGAGATATCATCATCTCCACCCCTACTCACCTTACTGGCTGATATGAGATAGACTTCAGGCCGTGGCTAGAATCAGGACTGAGACATATCTAGACATACGGTTAGGGAGTAGCCTTGTTTTCTCTTGAGTTGCAAGGGATGTGTGAGAGCATTTGTGTTAAAACTTAAATTGTGTCAAATTTAACCAAGGTATGCTAGTGGGGAAATAAAATCTGATACAGGGACGGCTTCAAAATATTTATGCATGTGAATATCTGTATTTTGCAATTCAGTGTTCCACATCTCTGAAAGATTTGTGTGTTCATACATACATACGTACATACATACATCGTACATACCTTCATACAAGTTTCCTGGAGGGAAAACTGCCAAACTATGTCTCTCTAACTTTTCAATAGAAAATTGAAAAAGTTAATTGTTTCTACATTCAAGGAAATGAGTATCAAAATTATAAAAATAAAACTTTTTAAAAAAATGATAGAAGCAAGGCTTGTTTTTCTTCTATTTAAGGTACTGATTTTTTAGAAATACACAAATATTAATGCACAAATTGTAGTTGGCACCATTGAAACAGAAAGCTATTAAATTCTTCTGCAGATATTCGGTGGTAAACCCAACTTTACGCAAGCTCCCCATCACTCCAGAACATATGGTCTCCGTATCTTGTTTCTCTAATTCCAACAGCTCAACAAAAATGGTTGCTGGGCATTCTGGATCCTCAACTCTAACAAAAACTATCAGAACTGCTTTCATTGAAAGCATTGAGGCTTCATTGATTATTAAGCACACCTTTAGATTCTTTGCAATAATCTTGGAAAACACGGTGGTTTTAATTTCGTTTGCAATGAATTCAACTATTTTCACCATGGATCTCCGTGAATGCAACTCCTACATCTACTCCAACCGTAGTTAGCAAATGTACCTGCACTTCGATGTCTGAGAATGGATTGCATCTCTATGCCAGATCGTAAACAGTAAAAAATATTTTGCAAGTACAGGATAAATGTTTGTCAGTTGACTTATCTATGGATTTGGTTAAAGCATCCTGCTCCCGTTGTTTACTGTTCTCTCTACAAATAAGGTGTGCTTTTGATTGAAAATGTTCCTTCCATTTTTTTCTGAATGATGCTTGTTGATTCTCCTTAGTTGTCCCTGCTGGCACAACCTGGAAATGTTTCCACTCTCTAGAAACATGAATACCTTTCTCTAATGAGAACATGGGTTTTGCACAGTACTCACAACCTAACTTTTTGTCTGATACTGCCAGTCCATGACACTTCTCCTGGAAGTTTCTGTATTGCTGCAAACTCCAGCAGTCAGGAAGTTGTAGATCTTCAGTGGAGAAGATGGACTTGCTGCTTTCTCCAACCTCAAGTGGTGGAAGTGGTTGTGTTGGTGGTGCTGGTGGTGCTGGTGGTGCTGGTGCTGGCACTGGAGGTGTTGGTGCTGGTGACTGTTGTTGATTAGCTGATTGTCCCTCTTTTGTTTTTTGGGAGAAGAAAGCGGTCATGCTCTGTTGTCTCTTCATCCTGTTAAATAATATTAACTGCAAAAGAAATAAAACAATATTGGACTCTGTTGTTGTTAGCTGAGGACTACAGGTAACAGAAGGGACTGTACCCAACAGTGTACAGTCTTTTCAGGAAGGATGTCCCCCAACAAACAGGAAAGATATAGTCTTTCATCTAAGAAGTTAGATCAAGAATGAATGTCATAGGTAGATTCACAGAGCAATACAGATTTCTTTTTCTGAAATTTATTCCTCAGTTCAAAAAACAGGAATATATGAATTAGGTTCAGTACTTAAATCAGTCTAAGTAGCTATTCAAGAGTTAGTGGTTAGAAGCAATGGTAAAGCAAGATATGAATTTAAAACCAGAAATATTTTGTTGGGTATTTCAAAGGGAATACAATACATATTTAATTTTACACATGTTAGCAACTACTGGAATTGTGTTTTCACAACAGTGGAAAAACAAAGATATGAAAATGAATAAATATTAGAATGTGTAGGAATGAATAAAATGACAATTAAAATCAGGGCGGCTTCGAATATTTTTTCACATGGGGTTTGTTTTATCAATGGCTAACTAACAGAAACAGAAATTAGAAATCTAAAAGTATGAAAGAAAACACCAATTATGTAAGGAAAAGTCACTAAAATGTATAAGGAAAATATTATTAGTACTTGATCATTATTAATATGTAGATAACTGCGGGACATTACACACACAAACCCAAACTATGACAGCGCCAGGAAAACATCAAAAGAATAGCAGTTTTCCCCCAAAAGACTGCAGATGAAACCAGTTTTTCCCCTAACCCTAAGGACAGGAAACACAAAGCCACTGGAATAAAAACCATCAAGACATGGTAGGAAGTTATAAAGGACAGTGCCAGGAAGCTCACAGAACCAGAAACCACCAGACAAAACACCAGCTAAAAGGTAAATTTTAAATACACCTATTAAGACAAATAGCTAGCCTATTTAAAAATATTCTATACACAATACATTTTTTAAAAAACCATTTAAAAATATTCTATAAACAATAAATTAAAAAACCGTTTAAAAATATTCTATAAACAATAAATTTAAAAAACAATTTAAAAATATTCTATACACAATACATTAAAAAAAATTAAATATGCTATAAACAATAAATAAAATATCCTTTAGAAAAACATTAAAAGCATAAAGGAAAAAAAATGGGTCACTTACCAGCAGGCAGAATCAGCAGCTCTCCGATGCTATGGATGCAGGGAGCAGGCAGGCGACCAAGCAGCAGGTAAACTGGACTGGAGGGACACGGGGACAACAGAGTCAGCTAGGCCCACCGCTGGCAGGCTTAGCCAGCTAGGCGAAACTGGGGACTAGATGGGGGACAGGGGGGGTTGCAAGAAAGGCCTCAACCGATAGCCACATGGGCCTGTGGTCTAAGCAAGCTCAGGGATCGGATGGAACGAAGGTTCCAAAGGATCCCCGGACTCCCCCAGAGCTCAGAGCTGCAGCAGGCTGCTCCAGCTGGCTTACCACCACCACTGCCCACCCACCCCCCCATACTTTCAGCCACGTGAGGCCACGGCCTTGGCAAAAGAATGCCTTCCTTCATAAAGGCCCGGGCTTGCATACTATTGGCTCCCGCTGCCGCCACCTCCCTACTTCAGCCACGCAGTGTGTGCGAGGCCGCAGCCTTGGCAAAAGAAGGCCTCCCTTCATAAAGGCCCAAGGCTCGCATACCGTAGCCCGCCGCCACCCCCTACTTCGGCCACAGGGTGTACGCGAGCCCATAGCTTTTGGAAAAAATGCCTTCCTTCACGAAGGCTCCGGGTTCGCATTCCGTAGGCTCCTCCCGCTGCCGCCGCCACCCACACACCACCACCTACTTCGGCCACGTGGTGTACGCAAGCCTGCGGCGTTCGCGAAGGAAGGCCTTCCTTTGCGAAGGCCCTGTGCTTGTGTACCATAGGCTCCTGCTGTCACTCCTCACTTTTAGTTGCAGCTTACCTTAGGGAGGCAGCAATAGCAGTAGGGAAGGCAAAGCTAGTGTCAGCGTTCCAAATATCATGCAGAATTAAATCAGAGTCCAAGGCAGAGCTGTCATGGTCGGATCACTCACTTCTCCGGCTTGACTTCCCTGGTGCTACCCCCCGCTGCGGGGAGGCGGAACCGGAAGGTATTAGATGGTTCCGCCCCAAGCGCCTGATGGAACCAGATAGGTTCCAGACGGAGCTTGGGCCACCTCCTGTGGACCTGACCCGCTCCCGAGTGGAGGACCTGGTAGACGCATGGAATAGTGCGACTACCGGGGCCCTAGACCGGGTGGCGCCTTTGCGGCCTCTCCTGCGGCGACGAACCACCCTGGCCCCTTGGTTCACTGAGGGGCTAAGGGTGATGAAACGCCACAAGAGACGCCTAGAGAGTCGTTGGAGATCCTCCCGTTCCGAATTTGACCGAGCACAGGCACGAGCCTACTTGAGGACGTACCTTGTGGCATTAAGAGCGGCCAAACGTCAATATTGCGCCGCTCTTATTGCGTCCGCAGATAACCGCCCTGCCGCCCTGTTTCGGGTGACCCGCTCTCTCTTGTCTGAGAGACCGCGGGAAGCCCCTTTACAGGGCAGAGCAGAGGAGTTTGGGAAATATCTACAGGACAAAGTCGCTCAAATCCGGATGGGATGGGCCCCTTTCAGTGGTGCAGTTGAGACGCCCGTGGCGAGTCTTGAGGGACCGCTCTGGGAGGAGTTTGACTCGGTTGCCATCGAGGATTTGGACAGGTTGCATGGACGTCTGCGACCTACCACATGTTTATTGGACCCGTGTCCCTCCTGGCTTGTACTGGCATCCTGGGAGGTTACACGTGACTGGCTCCTGGGCCTAGTGAACGCTTCGCTGGGTGAGGGGTTTCTACCGGCCGCCTTGAAAGAGGCGGTGGTGAGGCCACTGCTCAAGAAGCCTTCCCTGGACCCAACGGATCTAGTCAATTATCGTCCAGTCTCCAACCTTCCTTTTTTAGCGAAGGTTGTAGAGAGTGTGGTAGCACAACAGTTCCCACGTCACCTGGAGGAGAATGATTATCTAGACCCACGCCAGTCCGGCTTCCGACCCGGGCACAGCACAGAGACGGCCTTGGTCGCATTGGTCGATGATCTCTGGAGGGCCAGAGATAGGGGCTGTTCCTCTATCCTGGTCCTATTAGATCTCTCGGCGGCGTTCGATACCATCGACCATGGTATCCTGTTGCACCGGCTGGAGGGGTTGGGAGTCAGGGGCACCGTTTTACGGTGGTTTGGCTCCTACCTCTCCGACCGGACGCAACGTGTGTTGGCAGGGGAGCAGAGATCGACCCGGAGGCCACTCACTTGTGGGGTGCCACAGGGGTCGGTTCTCTCGCCTCTCCTGTTCAACACATACATGAAACCGCTGGGCGAGATCATCCGTGGTTTTGGGGTGGGATACCATCTGTATGCTGATGATACTCAGCTATACATTTCCACCCCGGACCACCCCAATGAGGCCGTTGAAATGATGTCCCGGTGTTTAGAGGCCGTACGGATCTGGATGGATGGCAACCGACTAAAACTCAACCCTTCCAAGACGGAGTGGCTGTGGCTTCCGGCCTCCCGGTTCAACCAGTTGATTCCATCTCTGGCCATTGGGGGTGTTCAACTGGCCCCCATGGAACAGGTGCGCAATTTGGGCGTCCTCCTAGATGCCCGGCTGTCCATGGACGACCATGTAACAGCCGTGGCAAGGGGGACGTTCCATCAGGTTCGCCTGATGCGCCAATTGCGCCCCTTATTGGACCGGGATGCCCTACGCACAGTCACCCATGCGCTAGTGACGTCTCGCCTGGACTACTGCAATGCTCTCTACATGGGGCTTCCCTTGAGATGCACTCGGAGACTGCAGTTGGTCCAGAATGCGGCCGCGCGGGTGATTATGGGGAGGACTAGATACTCCCCTGTAACACCTCTCCTGCGTGAGCTGCACTGGCTTCCTGTAGTCTACCGGGTGCGTTTCAAGGTTTTGATTATGATCTTTAAAGCGCTCCATGGCACAGGGCCTAGTTACATGCAGGATCGCATCCTGCCCCATACATCCCTACGACCAATCCGCTCTCACAGAGAGGGACTTCTCCGGGTGCCGTCCGCCAAACAGTGTCGGGGGGCGACACCCAGGAGCAGAGCCTTCTCTGTGATGGGCCCAGCCCTGTGGAATGACCTCCCCCGGGACATCAGGATTACTTCCGATCTCCGCTCCTTCCATGTACAACTGAAGACCCACCTCTTTCAACTATCTGGCCTGGCTCAACCGTAAATTTTCTTACTCCTCCTGACAGTTCTTTTACATTTTTAAATTTTAAATGGTTTTTATAATTGGGGTATTTTAATGGTGGTTTTTTAATTGTCTAATGTGATGTAATTTGTTACCTCCTCCGTGCATGTTATGTCTTTGTATATATTTGTGTTTATGTGTTTCTACATGTGTTTTATGTTTTATATGTTATTGTACGCCGCCCCGAGTCCTGTTTGGAAAGGGAGCGGCTAATAAATTTAAATTTATTATTATTATTATTATACTATCCTTAAGGTTCCAATTTAATAAGACAGACATGTTGGCAACAAACTGTGGAATCCCAAATCTAAAAGTTCCAGAGATTCCACCCAGTCATGATCTTATCCCCACACCCATAAATCCATCACATGGTCCAACCTTCTTTGGCCACGCTGGCATCTCCACCCAGCTGGTTCTGGTCAGGTATAGAGGTGCGGAGACAAAAGATGACCTTGGGCTTCTAGAAAGGAATGACAACAACCCATTCCACAATTCTACTCCTTTCTATTCCCTCTCCCAATTACTGCACTAATCAAACAGCATAATGAAATAATAGAAAGTGTGGCAGGCCAAAGATCCTAAAAGGGATCTAACTGCAGGCCTGACAGCTAAACAAAGCGAGGATCTGATCAGCAAGCGACAACGCAACAGCCAAACAGGAAAGAGGTAAGTGGGGCATTCGTGCTGCAGTTTTAATCAGGCTCTTAGAGGCAGGGTAATTGGTGAGCCAACCAATAAGTGAGTGGCAGGTGGGGCAAGCATGGTGTGGACAGGCGTGGGAAGCGAACGAGTGATCAGCGATGGAGCGGGCAGGGTGAGCGAACGAGCGGCAACTGGATGGGTGGGGGAGCGAGCAAGAGGTGCAGGCAGGAGGCAGCATTCCGATACTGTCCCACTGGATGAATGGGTTCTAAGGGATACAGTAAATTTCACAAACCCCTTCTGAGTGAATCCAGGAAGGGAGAAGAGGCAGAGGGGCTGGAAGAGTGTGTGCTGTGCACAGGCTGTGAGTTTTTAAAACTTTGAGTGAATCCAGGAAGAGGGAAGAGGCAGAGGGGGTGGAAGTGTGTGTGTAAGGTGGTCAGTAATGTTGAAGACCAGCAAGGGCAGCCATATTTCCTCTGTAAGTAGCTGTTTTATTGTCTTGTGTACTTATTTTATTCTTATTTAAGTAGTAAGTGCACAAAATAATAAATTTCCTTTTTTCCTTTTTATTTTTTTGTAGGTCATTCTTTGGGGCAAAGAATTCAATGACATCAACTTGGCCACTCCCACCCAGTCACATGACTGCCAAGCTACTCCCACCTGGTCACGTAACTGCCAAGCCACTCCCACTCAGTCACATGACTGCCAAGCAGGGACGTGCGGTCAGGGGAGGCAGGGGAGGCAGCACCTCACCACTCTCATCATGAAAATTTAAAAAAAATGTGATTTCAACTGTGAATCAAACTCTGCTTTCTGTTAGAAGATGCACTATGATTTAAATGATCATATGTTCCTGAACCATCAACACTGTTTGCCTCCTTGGAAGCTTCTTATGGAGCAATATTGATGTGTTTTGCGATGATGATTTACAGTTAGAGGCCACCATTGTGAAGAGGGGCAGAATTAGCAAGTTAAAAACTTGCTCACCCATGATCAGGGGGAGGGGTGGCTGTGGAGGAGAAACAGCACACCATATTGATGTCACCATAAATCCATGTTGCCTGGCACGTGTGGTGTTGCCCATTCCTCTTCCGGGTTTCTGGTGTGAATACACATATGACAATCAGCTGGCCTTTGTACGTGTGGAAGTGTGGAAGTGTATGTGTGGAAGTGCCAGAAACTGGAAGAGCTAGTCTTCCATTTTCCACGGTGGGCATGCATGGCGGCCAGCTGAGGATTTAGCAGAGGGTGCATATGTGAAATTTCTCCAGATATATATTGTGTCATTGGTACAGAGTCCAGAACTCCTATCCATACCACACAAATTTAGATATATCTTTAAGAGTGAAATCTAAGATGTTTCAAGGTGAAAAAGAAAGAGGAGGATTGGGTTTACCTGATTTGAGATTATATTTTGCGGGTTGTTATTTAGGTGAATTGATGAGAGAATGGATATAGCTGAGAAACAGAAACATTCTTGTAGTTGTAAAGACATGACTTGATATTTGGGTGGTATAGATTTTTATGGTATGATAAAGCCAATATTAATGAGTATTTTAAAATTCATTTTGTTATGAATTTTATTGCTATTATGAGAATTTGGAGTAGGTATGGTGGGTTCCGGATCCCGTTCCAACCGGTACAGTTGGAACAGGCCCGGCAGCATCCACATGGTGTGTGCAGCACCTGCGCAAACACGTGCAGCATGTGTATGCATCTTAGTGCCGCCACGAGCTCCTGTGACACTCCAGCAGCTCCACAGAGCATCGCGCAGGTGCTGTATGCACCATGTATGCGTGCAGAAGCGCAGAAGCCTTAAAGGACAGGTAAGGAGCTTGGGGGGGGACCTCCGGAGCACCATACCGGAATGGTATCTGGTGCTCCGGGCAGGTTCTGGTATGCCCTACTGGGGCAACCCACCACTGGTATATACCTCTCAACAAGGAGGGACTAAATGTATGTAGCCTGTTCCATTAGCAGCATTACTTGGTTGGCTGACTGGTGGGGCCCTGGAGATTTCGGGGAAATGTAGTCCACAACTTAGGGAGTTAAATCAGAGTGCTGGGGAGTAGGACGATAGGTTCCAGGAGCTCAGAGAAAAAAAGGCCTGGAAGGGAGCAAAAGGGTTGAGGAACTCTTGGAAAGGGGAGAGAGGGCTATATCTTGGCCTGGAGACTGTATCGCAGATGCCACGAGAGGCAGACTCCACAGGCCTCTCACTGGGCTTGCAGAAGATGTGTTTATAAGATAACAGGATTGATGAGAGCTATTTTGACCCATAATTTTTGGCGCCTATTTGTAGGTTTTAACTGAATGCTCCAATGTACCCTTGGGCTTTATGCTGCCCATTGCTGAGCCACACCGGAGGCATTGGGACATTTTTAATTTGGACAACATTGCTTCTGCAAGGCTTAGTTTTATTTTATGGTATAGTTTAAACTGATTTTATTTGAAGGACCACCATTTTTTTAAAAAGATTTTTATTAAACAGTTTTTTCAATGTTTTTTGCACAATTATCATTTTTGCAACATTTCCACATTGGTATACCTCCATTGTATCATTTTTATCTGTACATGTATACATATATTTATTTTATACCTTTTCATCTACTAATATATTAATTCATCTACATTCCATCTTAAATCTATGAACATGTATTTATATTTCTTCTATACATATTACTCTAGCAATGTGCTAATTTCTATACAATGCATCTTATATCTATATCTGTGAACACATATTCCTCTTATACCTATTGTTCTGTACTATTTTATATACAATATATCTTACTTATTTATGCGGTGTTATGGTTGTTTTCTGATTTCTTAATCTTTCTTCCCCTAATGCTTCCTTATTCTTTAGATCTTTTCTCTAGCCATTTATACCCTAAAATCCATACTAAATAATAATCAGATTCTCCTTTATCTTTTATTTCTTTTGTGACTCTTTCCATCTTAGCTAGTCTAATGCTTTTTAAATCACATTTTCCTCTGATGACCACTATTTTAATGTGCTGCTGCATTATTATTTACATGTCTATTGTATTGGTGTGTGTTGTTACTTGTCATTGCTATTTAATTTGATTTTAACAGCATTTTTTTTAATTAAAGCCCATAACTCTCTCCAAGGTATGTTAGTGTGCCTGGTCCAGGTGGACTGGTGACTTGGGGAAAGGGATAGAAGGGCCTAATTTCTAGCAGTGCTTTCGGGGGAAGTGCTACATATATTTAGTGGCTCACACACCCAAATCATCAGCAATAGCACCTAGATTTATATACTGCTCCATAGTGCTTTACAGCCCTCTCTGAGCAGTTTACAGAGTCAGCCTATTGCCCCCAACAATCTGGGTCCTCATTTTACCAATCTCAGAAGGATGGGAGGCTGAGTCGACCTTGAGCAGGTCAGGATTGAACTCCTAGCAATACTGCATTCTAACCACTGCACCACCAAAGCAATAATAATAACATCATCATCAATGACACAATGTAAATTAAAACCTTCTAAAATAATTTAAAAGTCTGAAATAAAAAGTCAGGGTGTTGCTAGGTTAAAAGATTGAAAAGATATATATTATATATGGAATAAAATTGCCATTAAGAAACGTATACTGTACACGGGGATTCTAAGCAGAGGGGATTATTGTTAATCCGTAAAGTTAATTCTGGTTTCTTGCTGACTTTCTCCACTTTCTCTTACCAAGGAAGTATATAGAGCAGGGAGGAAAGAAGGAAAGTGACTGGTTGGCTAGGAGAAATTGGAGCCTAGAGACTGATTTTCTCATCTGGAGTCTACCCTAAAGAAGGCGTGTATCAATGCCATTCATTTGGATGCTGTGAATTTCAAAAATGTGCTGACAGAAGCTTTCCCTGTCATTTCTCTGAGCTCTGCCTGGACTTTATCTTTCAATTCCAATTCTAAGGCTCTTGTCAGAGGCAGGATTGACTCCAGCCTTCCTTTAAGAAAGGTTTGGAAAAAGTGACTGCCATGCACATGATGCCTGGAGCTCCTTCTGAATAGAAGCAAGTATCAGAAAAGTGTGAATCACTCCTGAAGAACTTGGAGCTTCTGTTCACAGAAGGGCGAGAATGAATGAGTTTGAACATGATTGAAACAGACTTGGCAAGCAGATGTGACAAAAAGGGCCAGATAACAATTGATCAAGTCCTATTTGGAGGAATAATAGAATCTTGGGAGGAATCTCCCTAAATTAAACATGACATACCTACCTGGATTAAGTAGAGTATGTCTTCCCATGAAGTCTGTTTGGACAAGCTAACAGATCAGCCTATGTGGGAGCCTTGTGTTTTCCTAAATAGGGTGAGCACAATATATCTTCAACTTAAGTAGCCTCAGTTCCCTGTGGAAGTAGTTAGACTGAGCCTTTCCTCTGATGATCAGAAACTGGAACATTAGTATCATGCCAAAAGTTTTTTCTTAATTCCTCCAAAGGGAGTTTCGACTAAAGATACAGGAAGGAGAAAAATCACCATTCCCTGAGGCCACCTGAGATCTCCAGAGGTGCAATCGTCTTCCATGTTGGGAGACCTTAGAAGTGTCTACGGGCCTTTTCTGTAAAAAAAAAAAAAAGGTGGAATATAAACTTCATAATGGTCATCCCTTTATAATTATTAGTATAATTTATTTAAACAGGTTTCACAGAAAAAAATACAAAAATGCAAAGAGAGTGAGAGAAATAAAATAAATAACAACAATAAAAGAAATAAGGAACTGAAGAGAAAAAGTGAAAAAAGGATTTCAATTCTAAGAAAGCCGCCAGTGAATCCTAGAGGGAATGATTAAGTAATCTGAAACCTTAGTTCTAAACCTTTATGGCAGGGGTGTCAAACTCGATTTCACTGAGGGCCGCATAAGGGTTGTGTTCAGTGGTGGGATTCAAACATTTTTACTATCGGTTCTGTGGGCATGGCTTGGTGGACATGGCTTGGTGGGCGTGGCAGGGGAAGGATACTGTAAAATCTCCATTCTCTCCCCACTCCAGGGGAAGGTTACTGCAAAATCCCCATTCCCTCACGATCAGCTGGGACTCAGAAGGCAGAGAATAGATCGGTGTGGGGCCAGTCAGAGGTGGTATTTACCGGTTCTCCGAACTACTCAAAATTTCTGCTAGAAATTTTTTCCAGAACCGGTCAGAACCTGCTGAATACCACCTGTGGTTGTGTTTGATCTTTGAGGGCTGTGTGTGTGTGTGTGTGTGTGTGTGTGTGTGTGTGTGTGTGTGTGGCCATGGTGGGCGTGGCCATGGTGGGCGTTTGACACAGGCTCAAGTTGCATTTTCCCCTTCTTTCTTTCCACAGTTCTTTACTATAACCATTTTGCTATCTCTTCTACCAGATATTACTGCAAACATTTATTACTTATGTTTTTTTAATAAAATTTTTATTTTCAGACAAACACAAACACACAGAACATATAACATAAAAGCCTCTTCAACTCCACACAGTGTGTCAATTGGTCTTTCTGTGTCCTTTCCATAGTCATCACTTGAATTTTATCAAAATTCACATATTGACACTCAAGATACAGTATCTTTGTATACGTTGTTATTATGCTTCCTCCTATTCTAAGTCATTCTATCATTTTAGCATTGATAACATTCTCTAATAATTTTCGATTCCATGTTTTTTTCCCATTATTAGTATCATCAATCTAATATACATGTATACAAATTGTTATAATTATTAAACATCCATTAAGCCTAGCTATTATTACATCCTTTCAACATAAGGCATATTAAATTTGAAGTAACTTTATATTATGACATTTTATTACAACATCCTGAAATCATCCAATGATATTACATCTTTATATTCTATTCTATATAAAATTGTTTATCTTTTATAAAAAGGCTTTTCAACATCATCTCCATGATCCTCACTTACAGTTTGTATAAGATTTCATATTATCAATCAAGTATACGTATATAAATGCTTTGTTATCATTATTAATCATTTATTTGACTACAGCTATTATTACATTGTACATAGCACTCAAAATTTAACTACATTTAACTAAAACTTATTGTGACATTTCATTTCATCATCCTGTATCCTTTCAGAGATAGTGTAGTCCAATATCTCTTGCCATTTGTAACGTCTGTATTCTAAGTGTTTTCTTGATAAGTCTTATGGGGACCTCTTAAGAGCTTGTTGTTCATTGCATGTCTTATAAGAATTCGAAACCCTCGATCTGCTCTTTTTATCAGCTTAACTTTTATTATCATTAGTGCTTCTCATTATTTCTGGCAAATTTTCTCTCCTTTCTTTATCTATTTTCTGACATCTGAAATAAAATTCCGGTTCATTGATTTCTCCTTTCCGTATTTCACACTTGTCATTTCCCTCCACTCTCAGTTTGCTGTCAGTGTCAACAATTTTCTTATCACTTTCATATGTTTCTGTTATTTTTTCAGCTCTGTCCTCAAACTTCATCACTGTCCCCGTACTTTCTGTATTTTGATCTATAATTTCAAGTTGGTTTGGTTTGGTTTTGGTTTTATTAAATTTATAGACCGCCCCCTCTCCCCATAGGGACTCGGGGCGGTGTACAGACCGTTCGTGTATAAAACAACAAAACATAACATAAAACATGAGACAAAACAACGCAAACATACCATCTGTATATACAACCCAAACTAATTAAATAATTAAAAACAATTCTAAAACCAATTTAAAACCCCAAAATTTAAAATTTAAAAAGCCATCCAGGAAGGTCAGTAGTGGGTGTTCCCTGTAAGTACAATTACAGTTACAATTAGGCCAGGCCAGCTAATCGAAACAGGTGGGTCTTGAGTTTCTTGCGGAAGGAGTGGAGGTCCAAGGTGGTTCTAATATCGGGGGGGAGGTCGTTCCAGAGGGTTGGGCCCATCACAGAGAAGGCCCTGTTCCTAGGCACCGCCCACCCGCACTGCTTAGCGGAAGGTATCCGGAGGAGTCCCTCTCTGTGAGAGCGGATTGGTCACAGGGATGTGTGGGGTAGAATGCGATCCCGCAGGTAACTAGGTCCCAAGCCATGGAGCGCTTTAAAGATGACAATCAACACCTTGAAACGCACCCGAAAAGCCACAGGCAGCCAGTGCAGCTCACACAGGAAAGGTGTTACATGGGAGTACCTAGTACTCCCCATAATAACCCGCGCGGCTGCATTCTGAACCAGCTGGAGCCTTCGGGTGCATCTCAAGGGAAGCCCCATGTAGAGAGCATTGCAGTAATCAAGACGGGAAGTCACCAGGGCATGAGTGACTGTGCGAAGGGCGTCCCGCTCTAGTAGGGGGCACAATTGGCGCACCAGGTGAACCTGGTGGAACGCCCCCCTAGCCACGGCTGTCACATGATCATCTAGCGACAGCCGGGAATCTAGGAGGACGCCCAAATTGCGTGCCCTCTCCACCGGGGGCAGTTGTTCTCCCCCAATGGCCAGAGATGGAACACATTGGCTAAAGCGGGGCACCGGTAGCCATAGCCACTCCGTCTTGGAAGGGTTGAGCTTGAGTCTGTTGTCACCCATCCAGACCCGCACGGCTTCCAGACACCGGGACATCACCTCGACGGCTTCGTTGGGGTGGTTCGGGGTAGAGATATATAACTGAGTGTCATCTGCATACAGATGGCACTCAACCCCGAATCCTCGAATGATCTCGCCCAGTGGTTTCATGTATGTGTTGAACAGGAGAGGTGAGAGGACCGACCCCTGTGGCACCCCGCACGTGAGCGGTCTCGGGGTCGACCTCTGCTCCCCCGCCAACACACATTGCGTCCGACCGGAGAGGAAGGAGGAGAACCATCACAAAACGGTGCCCCTCACCCCCATCCCCTCCAGCCGACGCAGTAGGATACCATGGTCGATGGTATCGAAAGCCGCTGAGAGATCTAACAGGACTAGGATGGAGGAACAACCCCCATCCTTCGCCCTCCAGAGATCATCCACCAACGCAACCAAAGCCGTCTCAGTGCTGTGGCCGGGTTGAAAACCGGACTGGCGTGGGTCTAGATAAGTAATTTCCTCCAGGTGTCGAGGGAACTGTTGCACCACCACACTCTCAACAACCTTCGCTAAGAAGGGAAGGTTGGAGACAGGACGATAATTGGCTAACTCTACTGGGTCCAGGGAAGGCCTCTTAAGTAGGGGCCTCACCACTGCCTCTTTCAAGGTGGCTGGTAGGAACCCCTCCCTCAGCGAGGCGTTCACCAGCACCAGGAGCCAGTCTCGTGTAGCCTCCCAGGCTGCCAGTACAAGCCAGGAGGGACACGGGTCCAATAAACATGTGGTGGCCCGCAGTCGCCCACATAGCCTGTCCATATCCTCGGCAGCAACAGAGTCAAACTCCTCCCAGAGTGGTACCTCAAGACTCGCCTCCGGTGTCTCCCCAAGATCACTGAGAGGGACCCATTCACTCCGGATCTGAGTGATTTTGTCCTGCAGATATTCCCCAAATTCCTCTGCCCTGCCCTGCAAAGGGGCTTCCTGCGGCCTCTGTGAAAGGAGGGAGCGGGTCACCCGAAACAGGGCGGCAGGGCGGTTTTCTGCGGACGCAATAAGGGTGGCGTAATATCGATGTTTAGCCACCCTTAGTGCCACAAGGTAGGTCCGTAAATGGGCTCTTACCTGTGTTCGGTCAGATTCGGCGCGAGAGGATCTCCATCTGCTCTCTAGGCATCTCTTGTGGCACTTCATCACCCTCAGCTCCTCGGTGAACCAAGGGGCCAGGGTGGTTCGCTGCCACCGGAGAGGCCGCAAGGGTGCCACCCGGTCCAAGGCCCCGGCCGCCGCACTGTTCCATGTGGCCACCAGGTCCTCCGTCCGGGAGCGGGTCAGGGCTACAGGAAGTGGCCCAAGCTCCATCTGGAACCTATCTGGTTCCATCAGTCGCCTGGGGCGGAACCATCTAAGATCTTCTGGTTCCGCCTCCCCGCGGTGGGGGGTAGCGTCAGGGAAGTCAAGTCGGAGAAGCGAGTGATCTGACCATGACAGGGGTGTAATAACTAAATCCCCTATTCCCAGATCATTCTTCCATCGACCAGAGATAAAAACAAGGTCCAGCATGTGGCCTCCCTCGTGTGTGGGGCCCTGAATTATTTGGGTCAGGTCCAAGGCTGTCATGGAAGCCATGAACTCCCGAGCTACCTCGGATGATTCACCCGTCGATGGCAGGTTGAAGTCCCCCATAACTAATAGTCTGGGGGTCTCAACTGCCACCTCCGCAATCACCTCGAGGAGCTCTGGCAGGGCCGCTGATGCATAGCGAGGAGCCAAGTATGAAATCAGCAGGCCCAACTGACTCCCTGGGCCCCATCTCACACCTAGAGTCTCACATCCGGATATCTGAGGTACGGTGAATTCTCTCGGTGCCAGGACTTCCCACATAATGACCGCTACCCCACCACCCCTACCCTGGGCACGAGGCTGATGGAATACACGGTATCCTGGTGGGCACATTTCCACGAGGGGCAAACCCCCCTCGTGGCCCAACCAGGTTTCCGTGATCCCTGCAAGGTCCGGCTCCCCCTCAGAAACCAGATCATGGATGAGGGGGGCCTTATGAACAACGGACCTTGCGTTACACAACATCAGCCTCATGCCCCGGCTCTGTAAACCCTGACCACCTAGAGTGCGGGGGTTGGTACAAACGACCGGGCGTATCCAATGCCCGCGGTCTCCCAACCGACTGCAGAATCTTCTTCTGTCCTCGCATCCACCCCTTCCTGCGACCATTGGGATATAGGAACCCTCTAAAGGAATGTCATACTGACTCCCCTCCCCCACTCCGCTCTCTTCCTCCTCAGTCCCACCTGTTCGCCTGGCTCTGCTCCTATTCCTGGTCTGGCTAAGCCCTCCCCCCCCCCCGGATCCCCTTAAAACACTTAAAAAACATTTGCACAAAAACCCCCGGAGCCTCCTCTTCCTCCAAGTCTCTTTTCAATTCTCTCTGTAATTATTAAAACTTTTTGAATTTCTAAAAAAAATCTTTACAAAGTTAGTGCCTTTTCTTCTTCACGTTGTGCCATTTTCCAGGTTATAAACACTGCCAAAACATCTGAGACTTTTTAGGTCAAACAATTTCAGTGAAGTTTTTCAAATCAAAGCTTTCTCTTTCCTTCAAAGGAACACCTGTATAAACAAAATGTTTTCCACTGAGCCTTTCAATAAACAAAGCTTATAGCTTTATCAGATATTGCCAAGCCTCTAGCCACTAGATGGCAGTGTTACCTCTTTTCCATCTGTTTCTGCCTCTCTCTGTAAACACCAAGTTCCGAGAGAGGTAAAAAAAATGTTTAAAAATTAAGCTCCGTTCAAGAGAGAAGAAGCTTTTAATCCACAAATACAAAAAATGGAAAAAGCATAGAGGAAGAAGGAAAAAAAGAGACCAGTCCAGCTTAAAGGTAAGAGGCATTTGTAAAAAGTCCATCCATAGAAAACAAAAAAATTAAGGTAAAAAAGATAACACGATAGTCTTAGACCAGGGTTAATTTGCCACTTATTTTCTTCTGTCTTCAATTATATTTTAAATTCCAATTCTTTTGGGTTTTCTCTTCTCTAATAATAAAAAAATTTCTCACCATTTAGACACCACTCCTGTACTGCTTCTGTTTCAGAGGCTTGTCCCAACCTTCTGCAGCCATTTTGGTTACTTCTCTTGTAGCTGCAAAAAGAGCTTTCTCCTGGATCAATCAGAGGTTTTGTGATGCCCCTGAGATCAGCAGGACATGCTCTTCTCTATCACTGTTCCTTCAGAACAGTTTAGGTCCAAAAGGAACGTCCAGGAACAGAGATATCGACAGCAATCCTGGAGCCTCAAGATTGCATGTCATTTCATTGTGACATCAAGCCCCGCCCTCATTTATTACTTATTCTTCATGACCCACTAAACTTTTTACTTCTAAATTTATACCCTATTATTTAATAGTAAATTGGTTTCCCAGCCAGAAAACCTATTTATACTATTATATTTTATTATATAATTAATAATAAAAATACAATAGCATAAATAGCATGATAATGCAAGATCTAACAGCAGAGGTAAATTTCTACGATAGTAAATAGAAATTGCTGGCAATTATAAATTGTTGATTGTAGATTAAATGGAACTACAGTATATAAAATCTGGCATTAAACTGTAGGATTAACATAGGATTAACATAGGATGTTGCTTGTTTTCTATCCAGATCAGGCACTTACTTGAGGCAACATAATCGTAATCCAGTCCAATCCAGTCCTCCTGCAACACTCTGCCGTCCAAAAAAGGGCTGCGTAGAAACATGGTGTGGCCCATTTTTGGACAGCAGAATTCTGCTGGAGGCCAGAGGGGCTAGACACTTGTTAAGGGTACTTCAGCCTTCCCTAAAGCCAGCCTGCTCTTCTGTAAATATATTCCCTTATTCCAGCCAGCCGTGGAATTTCCATTGTAAATATATGGCATACAGTTTGGCTAAAATAGATAATTAACAGAATAAGAGAATCAAACAATAGGAAGGGACCTCATCTATGGATCTGTGGAGGTGGCTCTACAGTCCCAGTCTGAAAGGGAAAAGTCTCTACTGTAGCACAATGGAGCCACTGGAAGTTCATTGTTGTAGTAATTTTGGAAATTATTCTAATGATGTCACTCTGGGTTTTCTCTGGCTGGATGTCAAGAGGCACAGGGTTCCCTTCATACTGTCTTTGTAGTGCTAGCATGGATGATCTTGAGGACTCTTCCCAGTCTTTAGTACAGCATTCAGCAACTGGCAAGGCATGGTCATCCATTCTTAAGATACGTCCCCTCCCCTCACATTGGAACTCTGATAATCAGGGAGTCAACACGGGTGGACTTTCATGATCCAGGACCCTCAGGTTGGAATCAGAGTCTTATCCACAAGTGCTGAGGATAGAGCAGAGGGTGCACATGTGAAATCTCTCCAGATGTTTGATGTGTCCTTTGGTACACAATCCAGGAATGACATCCATGCCACACAAGTAACAACAGTCATATCTGAAATGTATTGGAACAGTTATATCTTTTGAGAATGAAATATAAAATGTTGTCGGATGCAAAATAAAGACAATTGGGTTTACCTGATTTGAGATTATATTTTTGCAGGCTGTTTAATTTGTATGAAAGAATGGAAGTTGCTGAGAAATAGAAAGCTTTAAAGTTAGAAAGACTTGACTTGAGATTTGGATCGGTGTGATAAACCCAATATTATTGCATATTTGCAAAATCATTTTATTTTGTGCTATTATGAGAATTTGGAATAGATACACATCTCCAACCAATGAGAGCCTAAACATGTTTAGTGGCTGACACTACCAGACTAGCAGCAATAAAAGTAACAACATCAGCAATAACACAAAGCAAATGAAAAACTAAATTAATTTTTTAAAAAGTGTGCAATAAAAAGTCAGGGTGCTGCCAGGTTAGAAGAAGATTAGGAAGGAATACTTATGGAATACTATTGCTGATTAAAGAAAGGATGATTGGGGAATTTGACCATGGAGAATAATTGCTAATCTTTGATTCTGGACTCTTGACTTTCTCCACTTTCTTTTACCAAGGAACCAAGTGGGGGAAGGAGCAAAGATGGAACGTGGCTAGCCTGCTGCCAGATAATGGAGCCTAGAGGTTAATTTTATCATCACCAGTCTACCCTAAAGAAGGAATGTAACAATGATATTCATTTGGGGGCTGTAAATCTCCCCCAGACTTTCTTGAAGGCTGCCTTTACATCTTTGTTGTGTAAACTCTACATCAAAGAATTGACCAGAGGGTTGACTACTGTATAGAACAACGCATTTGCCTTGTCCCAATTTGGAGTGTAATAAGACTTAGGGGTGGAGTATATGATAAGCATGGAGCCATAGAAAAGGGAGACAGAGACCAGGTTAGCTGAGCAAGTGGAGAAAGCTTTGCCTCTTCCTGCAGCCGAACATATACAAATTATGGCTGCTGCAATACCAACATAAGACTTCATGATGATAGCAGTGGCTATCAGAGGTGGCTCTGTAATCCCAGTCAGGAAGCATAAAATCTCTATAATAATGGGAGAACTGGAAGTCCATTGTTGTAGTGATTGTGGGCCTTATTCTAATGATGTCGCTTAGGGTTTTCCATCAGTTTTTGTTGTCCTCTGTCTTCAAAGCCAGTGGAGCCTTCATAGCACAGCCCTTGGCAGCAGGTTCCGTCATCAGCCAGAGCTTCTAGTTCTTTTGTCTGGATGTCAAGAGGCATAGGGTTCCCTTCATACTGTCTTTGTAGTGCTAGAGTGGATGATCTTGAGGTCTGTCTTCCCAGTCTTTAGTTCAACATTCAGCAACTGACAAGACAAGGTTATCCATTCTTAAGATATCTTCCCCACCTTCAAATTGGACTCTGACTATCAGGGACTTGACACTGCTGTATTTTACATGTTCCAAGACCTTCAGGTTGGAGACACGGTAGCCACAGTAGCCAAGTAGCAAACCAGTGCCAAGGATGGAGCAAAGGGCGTGCATGTGAAATTTCTCCAGATCTTTATTGCATCATTAGTGCAGAGTCCAGGACGTACATTCATGCCACATGGATTTTGGTATATCTTTGAGAGCATCCCAAAGGTGCTTTTTTCATGAGGCAACTGGACTTTCCATTTTTTCTTTGAAGATGTTTCGCTTTTCATTCAAGAAGTGAAATGTCTTCAGATAAAAACCAGAAAGTCCAGTTACCTTGTGAAAAAGCATCTTTGGGACAACCATGACCTGAATGACTGAGAATCTCCATAGACATCTTTGAGAGTGAAATCTAAGGTGCTACAAGATGCAAAAGAAAGAGGAAAATTGGGTTTATCTGATTTGAGATTACATTTTGCAGGTTATTGTTTAGTTTGTATGAAGGAATGGATGTTGCTGAGAAATAGAAAGCGTTGAAGTTCGAAGGACATTACTTGAGATTTGGGTGGGAATAGATACTTATGGTATTGTAAAGCCAATATTAATGCATATTTTGAAAATCATTTTGTTAGATGTGCTATTATGAGAATTTGGAATAGATATAAACCTCCAACCAAGGAGGGCCTAAACATAGTTAGTAACTCACTTTGTCAAAATAGTAGCAATGACAACAAAAACACAACACAAAACAAATTAAAAACTGCTAAAACAATTTAAAAGTGTGCAATAAAAAGTTCATACTGCTAGGTTAGAAAATTGGGAAGATACACATATGGGATGAAATGGCTGGTTAAGAAAAGTTTCATTTTCAGCATGGGAATGATGGTTATTATTTGAAGTTAAATCTTGATGACGTTCTCCACTTTCCTTTACGAAGGAAGGAAGTGAGGGAAGAAGAAAAATGGCTGGATGGCTGGCAGACATTGGAGCCCAGAGGTTATTTTCCTCATCTGGAGTCCACCCTAAAAAAGGAGTTTGCCATTCATTTGGGGGCTGTGAATCTCCCCCAGACTTTCTTGAAAGCTGCCTTCACATCCTTGTTGCGTAAGCTGTAAATCAACGGGTTGACCAGAGGGTTGATTACAGTATAGAACAGTGCATTTATCTTGTCCCAATCTGCGGTGTGATGTGAGTTGGGTGCAGAGTATGTAATGAGCATGGTGCCATAGTAGAGGGAGACAGAGAGTAGGTGAGCCGAGCAATTGGAGAAAGCTTTGCGTCTCCCTGCAGCCGAACGGATGCGAATAATGGCTGCCACAATACCAATGTAGGACTTTGCAATAACAGCAGTGGCTGAAAGTAAAGTGAAGCCAATGACAGCAGTCAGGATGAGTTCATACACTCTTTTGTCGTCACAGGCCATCTTCATAAGTGGTGGCACATCACAAAAGAAGTGGTTGATGATATTACTACCACAGAAGTGTAGGCGGAAGGTATTACCAGTATGTACAATAGCATTGGCAAATCCCACTGTATAGGCTCCCACCACCAGCTGGATACAGAGCTTTTTGGGCATGGCAATGGCATAAAGGAGTGGGTTGCAGATGGCCACAAAGCGGTCATAGGCCATGAAGGCCAGTAAGAAGCATTCACTCCCACCAACTACATTAGAGAAGAAGAACTGGGCTGCACAACCGGCTAAGGAAATGTGGTTGTTCTTGGACAGACAGTCATACAAGATCCGAGGAGTGTAGACTGAGGAGTACCAGACATCCAGGAAGGAAAGGCTACCCACAAAGAAGTACATGGGTGTGTGCAAGTGGGAGTCTAGGTAGATCAGGGTTATGAGGCCTAGATTCCCAATCAGGGTTAGGATGTACAGTGCCAAAAACACTACAAAGAGAATTGTGCGTAGAAATGGATCTGTTGTAAACCCAACTACCACAAAATCAGTAATCAATGTGCGATTATCTTCAACTTCCATCTTTTTCCAAGCATAACCTATTTAGAGAGGAAAAACAAGTGAGGGTATTACAATTTATGACATTTGATATGCTATTGCTAATTTTGCCCCAAACTGATTTGGCTTCTGGTTTTTGACATTCTGTAAACTTTTACATAGTGTAGGATTTTCATGAAAATAATGTTAAATCCTCTTCACATTAGGTGCACTTGATCCCATGTGTTTTGAGAATGCTTTTCTATGACAGGTATCAGCCTATAAAACAAACAAACATTTTTTGTGAGTCAGCAGGCATATGAGTTTAAATAACAACAACAACAACAACAACAACAACAACAACAACAATAATTTCTGGGAAACTGCAAGAGAAGGAAGACCAACTTGACTGTACCATTGATTGATTACAAGAAGATATTTGACTCCCCAAAATATGATTGGGTAATCAAATTCCTAAAAATATTATTAGAAAAAAACGACTGATTACAAAGTAGAAACAATGTTGCTTTGGAAGATCTAGAAGAAATATACATTTGCCTGGAGACAAAAACTGGTGATACCATAAAATAGTGAAAGAAATAGAATGTAATAGAAAGTAATTCAACCATAAAATAGTGAAAGAAATAGAAAATGAAGAAGCTAAAGTGCACTGGGACTTTAGAATCCAAACTGACAGGCAGGCACATGCCACATAACATCCCAGATATCACAGTTTCAATAAGAAAGACAAAACATTTGGATAGTAGACATGGCAGCACCTGGAGATTACAGAATAGAAGAGAAAGAATTAGAGAAGATAAGAAAATATGAATATAGCAAATAGAATTAGAACAACTGTAGCAAAAGACAGCAAAGGCACCTTGTTTGCAATCCCAAAACAGCTGAAGCTCCACTTGAAAGCCCCTGGCATTGAGAAAATCAACAATTGTTAATTGCAAAAGGCAGCTTTCTTCAGAAGAGCTCACATCCTGTGACAATACATTTAACCTTGCCAGACATTCACATCTGCCTCTCCCAGGTCCTTAGGAATGACTCGCTAGGTAGGGGGAAATGGCTAATCCAGCCTGAACATCTGTACAACTGTACAAGTAACCATAATTAATTATTAATGATAATTCTTCATTAGAAATTTGGCCAGAAGTTTGGATTTGAATGTACTGAGTAAAAACTACTAGAGCCATCAAGTTGAGAAGGTTTTGGGGAAACATCTTATTGGACCTTTAAGATCTGAGGAGTCAGATATCTGGTTCATGACATGCCTAACATAACAGTTATGGAAAAGAGGAAAGTCTGGTTCATTGATGTGACTTTATCAGGTGATGCTAGGATGGAGGAGAAACAACTGGAAATGTTAAGATTGAATGCCTATGGAAAAAGAAAGCTGTTGTTATACCAATTGTGATTGGAGCCCTTCGGCCAATACCTAAAGGATTCCTCCAATATCTTGAACTCTTGAATTGGGAGTGGGGAAAACCTGAATATTCTAATTTTTCAAAAGCCACCTTGCTAGGAACTGCTGATATTATTTAATGCTACTTGGTTAGCTGTTGGTTAGGACTTGAATCCAACTGTAGATTATCCAAAGAGAAAGGTCTGCATTAAGGGGAATGTAATAGGGTGTCTGTCTCAGTGCTTGGATCTCCAACTCTGCTAAGGAAAAGCTTCTCTTGGGGAAGCAGTTCTAACCATGTCTGTGTGAAGAGCTCAGGTGGCTGAAACAGATGAGTAACAGATGCCTTGATCAGGGAAGGACCCAAGTGGGAGAAAAGAGAGAATCAATCAAGGGCATGGAAATGAGAGGAGCACTTTGTACTATGCAGCCCATGTTCTGCATCCTGAGATGGAGGGCTTCCACCATTTCTGTGCTTAAGAGACATATCATTGCCTTGAGCTATAAAATCACTTTTAAATGAATACAGTGAACCGTCCAATATTATGAAAAGCTTAATTTTGTAGGGGCAATAAAGGGTGGTAGGAAATGAAAGTGAGATTTTATAACAAAGTAATATTTCATATCTCAAATTAAGACAATCAAAATCATCCTAGCAGGATTAATAGGACTGAGATGGAGAAGAAAGTCTCTTGATTACTTGCACAATGGTAAAAGTAACAACAAAGCCTAGATGCACTCTTGATGCAACAGAGTATAAGGAAGGAGTTGGCGTCCTGGTTGGCAGGGGAGGCATGAAAGAGTTTGGGCTGACAAGATGAGGCCATTCTCATGTCTTTTTCCAATCCTGGATTTGATATCCCCCACTCCCACCCGATAAAACACAACTGAAGAAAAGGACATGGTCAGGTCCAATAGTCCAGTTTTATAGCAGTGGATATATCCTCAGTCTGTTAAAAAAATGGGGGGGATGAGTACCCACAACTTCTGGACGTTGTTCCACTGATTAATTGTGCAAACTGTCAGGGAATTCCTCCTTAGTTCTAAGTTGCTTCTCTCCTTGATTAGTTTCCATCCGTTGATTCTTGTCCCACCTTTGGGTGCTTTGGATAATAAGTTGACCCCCCACTTCACTGTGACAGCCTCTCAAATATTGGAACGCTGCTATCAAATCACCCCTAGACTATGCACTGCTCTTTAAAATAAGTTGGGTTTTTTTAATTGTCCCCAAAATGTATAATTGGAGTGCAGCTTCCCTTTCCAAATTTTACCAGTATAACTAGAAATGCTTCTGCTAAAAAAAAAACAACACCAAACAGGATTTCCCCCAAAATGTGACAAAAAGAAAAAAGCAGAAAGATTTTCTCTTTTGATGAGAATTCCAAATTGAATGCTTGAACTCTGACTGCCATTCAGGTTGTCCTTGAAAGCCCATCTCTTAAATACAAGCAATAAACAAAGGAGGCTGCCCAGTGCTATTGTGCAAGCTTTGTGCCTCACTGAAAGACCTTTCTTCTGTTCTGAAGAGCATCTCCACTCCTCCCCCTGGTTTCACTGAGCGACTCCATTTCCAGCCAGAGGAGCAGCAGAAATGATCTCTCCTCATTCCCTTTAAGCACCTGGAGGATTTTCACCGAGGTTCTTCCTGACCCTCATCTGATCAGGGGGTTCCATCTTCTGCTAAGATCCCAAATACTATCTCCTTTTCTCAGAAGTGTAAACAGCTCCCTTTCCACTTCCCAGAAGTCTTTAGGTAATTCAACATCTCAAATACTGCATGTGCTGTGAACAGCTTTTCCTCTCCCTTCTCAGAACTCTACCCAGACTTCTCTTTCAACTCCCGTTCTAAGGCTCTTGTCAGAGGCAGGATTGACTCCAGCCTTCCTTTAAGAAAGGGTTGGAAGAAATGACCGCCATGCACATGATGTATGGAGCTGCTTCTGGATGGAAGCAGAAATTGGAAAAGTAGATCATTTCTGAACAATGTGGATCATCTATTCACAGAAGGGGAAGAATGAATGGGTTTGAACATGGCCGTAACAGTCTTTACATTCAGATGTGACAGAAAGGGCCAGATAAAACAATTGATCATGTCCTACCAGGAGGAATAATAGAATCTTGGGGGAATCTCCCAAAATGGCATCTAAAGATGTCAAACTTACCTGAATGAAGCGAAGAATATCTTCCCAATTAATCTGACTTGATAAGCTGACAGATCAGCCTGTATGGGAGCCTTGTGTTTTCCAAATACAATAGTCTTTCAGATTAAGCACAGTGTTCTTTCATATTAAGAAGCCTTACTGCCCTATGGAAATATGTAAGATTGAGTCTTTCCTCTGATGATCTGAAGATGGAACATTAGTATCATGGCAATATACTATTTTTTTCTTAGTTCCTCCAAAGGGAGTTTCAACTAAAGATACAGGAAGGAGAAGAATTACCATTCCCTGAGGCTACCTGAGATTTCCAAGGAAACAAACTTCTTCCATGTTGAGGGACTTTAGAAGTTCAGCTTCATCATCACTTGTCTCGGGGCCTTTTCTGTAAAAAAAAAGTTGGAGTGTAGACTTCATAATAGTCATCTCTTTAAAATTATTATAATTATTTACAGAAAAATAAAAAGATAGATACAAGTATAGATATATAGATATAGATAGATGATAGATAGATAGATAGATAGATAGATAGATAGATAGATAGATAGATAGATAGACAGACAGACAGACAGACAGACAGACAGACAGACCAACTGACTGACAGAGGGAGAGATATCAAAGAAAACAAAGAAACAATAACAAACTGAAAAGTGTGAAAAGAGATTAGTGTACAAAGGAACCTGCTAATCAATCTGAGAGTGAGTGATTAACCTAATCTGAAACTGTGGTTCAAAAGCTATAAGGATCCAGATAAAAACTACCGATAACTAAAAAGAATGATTGAACAAAATAGTCATATCCCTATTAGTTTTCCTACTGCTAGCAGAGAGGACAACTTCCAAATACTTGAAACACGAGACCTGCTCAGTCTTTTCCCATCTAAACTCCAAGAGTGGCTCTTGGACCTTTTGGCAAATGCCGTGATTCTGATTTTCTGATATTTGTGAACTAGATAATGTTCCCTGCAATATTCTGCTAGAACTTTCAATGTTCTTTTAAGGCCCATAGATATCCTTGAGAGTAATGCTATGTCATGTGAATAGAACAGAAATGTGACTTCCAGCAAGCGTGTGTGTGTGTGTCTGTGTGTGTTGGATTCAGGTTGAGGAAAAGAGTTGATATATAAATTTAAAAGGAGTAGGATCAATAATATCCTTCCTTTATACCTTTCTTAGTTCTGATGACCTTGGAGAGATGGCCCTGGAGATTATTCTTACTTTGAGTGAGATTGCTTCACGAAGCATAGTGTTGTGTCCTCGGAGATACGACCGGAGGCTGACGCTGGACCAGTAAGAAGCCCTGATTGGTTCAGATGCGAACGCCGGCCGGCGGGAGAATAGCAGCCCTCCCATTGGTTCCCTGCCTGACAGCTTCAAGTATAAATATCTGTCAGGCGGGTTTTGTTCTGTTCTGTTAGTATTACGCATGCAGTTGAGTGTTAATAAAGAGTTATTTGAACCTGCTGCCTCCTCAGTTACTAAGCGATCGTAAGAACATAAAACTGGCGACAACGGCATGTGAAACGGACCCGATGCAAGTGCCGGCTATGGCTACTGCAACTATATTTGCCGCTTTTCGCCCTGAAGCAGAATCCTGGGGCGCATTCCTTGAACGATTCGAATGTTTCCTTCAAGCTCACAACCTCACAGAACTCACCCTTGACAGGAAGCGGGGGGGTCTTTCTGAATTATTATGGCCCCGAAATGTTCACCACGGCTCGGGCACTATCCTTGCCTACTCCAGTCCACACCATGCCATGGGATCAGCTTCTCGCAAAGCTTAAAACCCATTACGTGCCCACACCTTCCCGTTTCCCTCAGCAACAATTTTTCCGAAAATGCATACAGGCTGAGGGGGAGTCCATCAGCCACAACATCGCTTCCCTCAGAGCAGCCGCCATCCATTGCGAGTTCGCTGATTTGGATGAGGCACTCCTTGAACAATTCATTTACGGCCTAAAGGACATTCACCTACATCGGCGAATTCTCGCCCAGTCAGAGCTGACTTTAAAAATTGCTGTGGATGAAGCTCGCACCTCGGAAATGGCCGACCAGTCCATCCCTGACCTCCGCTATTTTCCTCAGCTGCATGTCTTACTATTCCCTGCCTCAGCTGTTCACCACCAACAAGACTCGGATGATTTTAAATCTGAAGTGGATCTAGCCATTGACCGCCTCAGATTGCTATCCCACAAAGATGGGAGAACTGCAGGGGACAGCATTTGCGTTCCACTTGCAAGTTCCACTCCGCCATTTGCTGAAAATGTGGGAAGAAAGGCCACATTGCTCCTGTTTGCCATTCTGGTTCTGCTGATTCTCGGCCCCCTGACCTGTCTTTCTCTTTCCGCCGCACCACTGTCCCTGCTGCTGCAAGGCATCAAAATTGCTTCACCATTGGGGATTCAGACAACGCCGGTTCTGAATGGGTCATTGATTCTGCCTCTACTACTATGGGAGGTCATGGTAAGATACACCTCCAGATCTGTACTGAAGGCCAACTCTGCTCAATGGAACTGGACATGGGTTCCACAAGGTCTATCATGTCCTGGAACACCTTAAGAACCCTTCTTTCACATCTCCACTGACACCACCTGATACCGTCCACCTGCTGTTTGAGGGACTATCAGGGAACCCCATTCCTATTGTTGGCTGTGGCCGATTCCTGGACCAATACGGCCCCTTCAAAGGGTGCCTCCCCTCATAATCGTACGGAACCCTCTAGCCTCTTTACTGGGGCTGGATTGGTTCCGTGCCCTGGGTTGTCCATATCGGGCATTCATTCCACCCAATTGGGAACTGAATTCAAATTCTTGTTCAACAAATTCGCTGATGTGTTTGACCCGGCATTAGGCTGTTACAAGGGCACTCCCCCTCTCTAAATCTCAACCCTCAGGTGGCGCCCATTCACCTTAAGGCCAGAAGAGTACCACTCGCATTACGGTGAAAAATTGATGCTGAACTCGACAAGCTGCTAGCCCAAGAGGCTTTGGAACCGGTAGACCATTCCTGAAGGGAGACACCTATTGTAGCCCCGCTTAAGTCCGACGGATCCATAAGGATCTGCGCAGACTATAAATCTACCGTGAATAGGGTCTTGCAGGCGCATCCCTACCCTGTGCCCGTAGTGCAACATGTTTTACACTCTTTGGGCCAGGGTAAAGTTTTCACAAAGTTAAATCTCACCCAGGCGTACCAACAGCTTCCCGTTGACGACGACACTGCGGCTGCACAGCCTATCGTCATGTACCGCGGTGCTTTTAAATGCCGGCACCTGCAATTTGGAATTAGCATAGCTCCAGGCATCTTCCAGGGATTGATGGAGGGGTTGCTCCATGGTATTCCCTGGGTCACGCCTTATTTTGACGATGTCCTGATCGCCACAGCCAACTGATCAGGACTCGTCAAAACTCTTCAGGCCGTCCTGACGCATTTCCAGACGTCAGGCCTCCACCTGAAATGCACAAAGTGTCAATTAGGGGTTCCCAAGGTGGAATTAGTTGACCAATTCGGCATCCACCCCACTCCAGCTAAAGTCAACACCATCACCTCGGCACCTACAACCACTAATAAGACTGAATTGCAAGCCTTTTTAGGCCTCCTAATTTTTTATTCTTCCATGGTCCGCAAAAATTTTAACCTATTTGGAGGGGCGGGGCCAAAGTCACGACAATATGATGTGTGATCTCAATGCTCTGAGATCGCAATTGACACTTTTGCCACTAGGGGGGTCCAAACGGATCTAAACTGTCCCGTAGAGACAGTGAACAGGAAGAATACGTCTTGCTGAACTCGGGGATATCGCAAAAACCCCGAAAGAAGCAAGAGAAATTTCTTCAAGCCGGTGACAAAAAATCCAGCCAAGGCTGATGAAGTCGGGGCGGCCCCAAAACGGAAGGAATGGAAAGTGAAAGTGTTTCCAGCTGGTGATGAATCTTCATTGTTTTAAAAGAGAGACTGCCTATAAAAACTTTAAAATTGATTTAAATTGAAGAAAAGAAGAATCAAGCGGCGAAATTAATCTTGCAACGGTTCTGGACAGTGATTATCCCATTTTTTTATATGCTATCTTCATGGATGAAACCTTTACAAGCTTTTTAAAATGGACGGATTAAATTTTCTGTTCTTATCTTTTTTTTTCTGTGACTCTCGGTGATTTATAAACCAAAGCTTTCCTCTTTCATCGCTGCGAGTATTATTATTTTTTAATTCATTTAAAGACTAGACCTCTTTTTCTAATTTGCAATATAAAACAGATATTTAAAAAAGAAATATTTTAAAAGTGCTAGTGCCATGAGGTTTTGTTGATTGGAGCTTGTGTATTCAAGTGGAACTTTTCCCTTTCCTCGTGGTTTGTTTTGACTGCTCATTACAGAGTGATAGGGGTAAGCCAAATGTCCCTTTGAAGCATTTCTTCAACCAGAGAAGAGGGGGGGGGGAACGGCTTTTGTGAATCCATGTTTTAACTTTAAAAAACCTTCCAAGCGAGAGCTCTTTGTTTAAGATGCAGAGTGTCAGGAAAATGGAGAGATTCTAAGCCTGCAGACAATATTTTCAGAATTACTAAAATTAACAAATACATATGAGAGGATTGAACAAAAACTGGAACTTTTGGAACAGTTAACAGAAAGACGTGATCAAAAACTTGATGATGTTCACCAAATGCAAAATGAGGGGATTAAAATTCAAAGAATTGAAGTGGAAAATGAATATAAAATGATTAAACTTGCTGACATTTATGGTAATTGGTTTGTTTTTGAAAATGCAAAGAATGGAATACTGAAAGAGGAAATAAATGGAGAGGAAACCTATTTCAAAGGGCAAGACATAGAAGAAGAAGAAGAAGAAGAAGAAGAAGAAGAAGAAGAAGAAGAAGAAGAAGAAGAAGAAGAAGAAGAAGAAGAAGAAGAAGAAGAAGAAGAAGAAGAAGAAGAAGAAGAAGAAGAAGAAGAAGAAGAAGAAGAAGAAGAAAGTAAAGAATTTATGGACTATGAAACTTTATTAATGAAAATATGGATAACACTGCTGGCAACTAAAGACAAGTGGAATAAAAAAGCAGAAAGAAGGCATCAGGATTATATGAGAGATCTTACAAGCAAGGAGTTGCTAGGACTAGTCCATACAAAGCTGATTAAGAAGAAGCTTAGAAGATTGATACCACAAATGGCAGAGGACATAAGATTGTTTTGTTATTGGAAAGATACAGGTTGATAGATGGAAGAGTATAATTTAAAACTACTAACTAAACCTAGTGAAACTTAGTGACAATAGGTATAGTCAAATAAAAAAATGATAATGATAATACTGTGTACAATGTGCAGTGTTATGATAAGCAATAATTGGATATGAATATTGAATGATACCCGAGATTATATATAAAGGTTAATAATAATAATAATAATAACAATAAAAAAGAATACTAAATTAGACATAGTTAAGTTTTGATTATTAGGGGGAAAATGTTGTGACATAGAATAGAGTCAAATAAAGAAAGGATAATAATAATAATCTATATATATGTATGGGTATAATATAAGGAAATTGGATGTAAATTGTAAACAGTGATTTGGAAAGGAGGATTAGAAAACTTTGTTATTAAATATTATGGATGTTTAGCTAGAATAGGATATAAGGATTTAATGTTAATGAAGGATTTTATAAATAAGTAAATGAAATGCCAGTATGTGGTTATGCATTAAATTTTGCTATATTTCATGATGAAGGACATTTAAACAATTATAGTCAAATAAAAGTGGAGGTATGATGATGGTAATATGTATAAACATTTGATTTAAGATACTAGAGTTAATATGAATTATACTTGATGATGGTAGAAGAGATGCACAAAAACCGTTTGTAACCAACTGATACACTTTCTACAGGATGCAAAGAAGGAGGATTTTTATGTTTGTTTTGAAAATTAAAAATAAATAAAAAAGTTTTTGGCAAAAAAAAATTTTTTTAACCTATTTATGGGTTAAAGCAGAGGCTGTTTATTGAGTAAAAAGAAATTAGAATTTTGCAGTTTTCAGCCCTGAAATAGGGAATCCCTTCTAGCATGTTGAATGATGTGTTGACCCCACCCACGATACATTTGGTAAGAGTTTGACCAATTTTGCCTTAAAATGATTTTGCTTCTCTGTGTTTAATGTGCTGGATATATTTACAGGATTCAGCTTTTAGACAAAAAGGACAACAGAAGGCTCTCTTTACTTAGGAGCACTTCCTGTATTCGGCTAATCCTCTCTGAAGGTGGTCTCAGCATACGTCTGTGCTTGAAGGTTCTTATCGGGGCTCAGACTGTTAACAAGGTTGGGGCTGAAGAAAAACTGGAAAGACCCTGAAGAAGGCTGCACTATGCAGTTGCAGAAACCTTCCAGAACAGGTAACATCAAATCAATTCTACTATCATCCTCACCCCCACCCTCTTTACAGTCCATTATGTGACAGACTGCAGTCCATGTTCAGAAATAGACATGTGGATAAGGAATATCATTCTTTGCTCATAGTTTGGAAGGGATGTGTACAAGCATTTGTGTTACCAGTTAAATTGTGTCATCTTAAATTACATCTTGCTAATGGGGAAATAAGATCTGATTCACTGGTTGCTTCAAAATGTATGTGGAAATTTGTATTTTTCTATTCAACTTGCAAAGCTCTCTTGGTGTGTGTGTGAGAGAGAGGGGGGGGGGAGTGTTTTCCTGTTTAAGATTTTTTTCTGTATTTAAGGAACTGATTTTAAAAAGTCAACAAAAATATTTTAAGTAAAAGGTGTAAACCAGTTATGGCTTTAAAAAGTGTTCTTTTTTGCATTAGAGGCACCATTTTAAAAAAAATCCATAAAAATTAAAACATTTTTAGGCTTTTCTTCATTTTACAAGGCGCAAATTGAAGTTATTTCCAAAATATGAAGTCATTATATTCACTTTTGTTACTATTGATTTGAATCCATATAGGCTTAGAATCAGGGTCTTTATCAAGTTATCATTCACTCTGGGACTGACTGGAAGCTTTCTTAGTAATCCTTTTTTATTTATTTATTTTCTCTTTAGTTTGTTATAGATTCTTTCATTGCTTTCTTTTGTTATTTTCTTTGTTTTTCTCTTTGTATTTTTCTGAAAAAAATTGTTTAACTAAATAATTACAATAATTTTAAAGGGATGACCATTATTAAATCCACATTCCACAGATTTTTCCCCCTCTGGAAAAGGCCATGAGACAAGTTATGAATGTATCTGAACTTCTAAGCCCCCCCCCCCCAACATGGAAGATGATTGCTTAACCTGGAGAGGTCTCAGGTAGCCTCAGGGAATAGTGATGTCTCTCTCTCTCTCTCTCCCTCTTTGTAGAAGAAACTCCCTTAATTCTTGGAGGAATTAAGAAAAAACTTTTGGCATGATTCTGATGTTCCATCTTCAGTTTATTATCCCCCATAGGAAAGACTCAATCTAAGTACTTCCAAAGGAAACTGAGGGTACTTAATTTGAAGGATTAGTGTGCTCACTCTATTTAGGATAACACACGGCTCCCATATAGGCTGGTTTGTTAGCTTGGCTAAACAGAATTAGCAGAAAAATGTACTCAGCTGATTTCAGGTAAGCTTTGCATCTCCAATTTAGGGAGATTCCTCCCAAGATTCTAATTTCCTCAGCTAGGATTTGATTAATTAACTCCACATATTCAAAGGTGGATCAATTTTCTGATTTCTATTTTGCCCCAGAAGCAGATCCATCCTGCCTCTGACAAAAATCTTAAAAGGATAGTTGAAAGACAAAGTCCAGGTAGAACTTTGTGAAGGGGCAATGAAAACTCTTTAAAATATTTAATTACCTAAACTGCTGACTTCTATAAAGTGGAAAGAGAACTTCTGGCACTTTTGAGGAAAGAAGACACATCTCTGGGAAAAGGATAGGAACATGGACCTAAGGAGAAGATGGTAAGTCCCTGATGCAATGAATCTCAGGAAAAACCTTGGCTAAAAAATTAGTGTTGCACAAGAGGAGTGAGTGCAGTTTATTTTCTGCTGCTCCACTGGCTGGAAATGAGGCCACTTAATGACACCAGGAAGAAGAATGGACATTCTCTTTAGACCACAAGAAATGAGGCACCCAGCTTACATAACAATACTGAGCAGTCTCCTTTGTCTGTTGCTTGCATCTACAAGATGTATTTTCAAAGGCAGCTTGAATAGCAATCAGAGTGGAGCAATCGACTTCACCCTGCCAATTTGGGACTCTCATTAAAACAGAGAAAATATATGTGCTTTTTTTCTTGTACTTTGCTTGTACTTAGGTGATGCTCTTTCAAGGACAGCTTGAACGGCAGTCAGCAGAGTGGAGCAACCAAACTTCAGGCAGTCAATTTGGGACTCTCATTGAAAATATTTGTGTTTCTTTTTTTTCCAGTCTTGAGAAGTGTCTTGTTTGGATTTTCTGCCTGGGTGTTATTCTGATGAAATCATGGCAGGAAAGCTGTGCCTCAATTATATAATATGAACAATAGAAAAAATTAACGAAAGTTGGTAGAAATACACTTTGATGAAATTTAGTAAACAAGAGCAGAGCAAAATAGGGAAACCAAGTAATTGTCTCACTGCTCTGGAAAGCTAGATGATTTCTTCTCAGCATGGCTGAGAAAATTTTAGAGAAGATACAAGAAATAATTGAATGGTCCAATTTTACGAAGGAAGGTTTCAAAGGTCCAGAAGGTTGAAGAGTTTTTCAATAAAGAGTTGCATCATATGAGATAATCTGGAGATCAGAATATTGTAGGGATTACAGAGTTTTAGGCATGAGGTGGCTCAGGCTAACTAGGGAATCTAAATGGATTAAGCAGTGAAGCTGTAAAAGACTGAACACTGTAAGTGTCACAGAATAAAGCAGTGAATTTCAGGAGCACAATAAATATACAGTCATTACTATAGTGCAAATATTAATCATGACCCCTAATATTACTCTGCTTTCTTGAAATCCATTAACTCTTTCTTTCCCTATTTGGTTTCTATTATACATATTACATTTGAGGTTCTAGTCTAAGCTTTCCCTCTCTGCAATTTTGAAATAATTCTGCTTTTGAGAAATTGCTCTCCAATGGATTGTGTTGAATGCAAAACAATTCATATGCGTCCTAGCATCTTTGGTACCAAGCATTCTCTTATAGGGGTATCCTACATCAACATGTTTGGAAGTAATTCATGCTGGGTTCATTACAGGGCCTATGCTTAATGCATAATGTTGCACTTTAAACTGTTCCATGTACCCTATTCATTTAAAGAAATCCTTGAAAACTTGAAGGATAAGTGCTGGTTGTCAGCAAAATTAGAATTCATGTCAACAAGAAAAATGAAAGTGCAAATCTCAGATTTATTGAACAAGTATCATCCCCACCATTTAATGGCTTCAGATTTAATGCACCATTATGCAAGTGGTATGAAATAAACAGGTTGATAGTGACAGGAGACAAAGGGCAAAAGAAAACAATCCAGAAGATGGTTGGGATACCTGAATACATTTTAGCTTTCACCACCGCAAATGAAGTCATTGGTGCCTTTAATGGTGTTACACCTCATCCCCCAAACATGAAGTCCAGACCTTCATGTGAATTTCACCTTCTCCATTTTAATCTAATAAAAGATACTAGGATATTTTTCTTCATTTTAATTTGGGATGCTAGACATAGGATTCCTTTAATCTCTCATTCTTTTCTTTCCTTTTTTTCTATGTAGCCCTATAACAAAAAGAGATGTCCGTGTAATTATCTGGGAGAACTTGCCCTAGGTGATGTCTCTAACTTCCCAACCTAGTCTTCCTCGTTGTCTTCCTCCAAATTCTATTCATCCCTCAACTGACCTACAGGTTTGACAGCCAATAATATCAGTCAAGTACTTCCATATGCTAAGAGCTATATTTAGAAATAGCTGCCAAAATAAGTTTGGAATATTATTGACAACAATTATAAACAGCATGCTATAAATGTGTACAGAACATTTTAAAAGTAGAAGCAAAATCAGTTTGGGGCATCATTGACAAAATTGTACCAAAGGTCTGGGGAGTTCAACAAATCTTTCAAAAGATTGGAATGAATTCTCTATTCTTGGGCTGAGAACTGCAGAATTCTTACTTCACTTTCCTTTCTAAACAGGTTATGCTTATAAAAATGACAGAAGTGGAAGGCAATTGGACATTGATTACTGATTTTGTCTTGGTTGGGTTTACAACAGACCCATTTCTGCGAATAATCTTCTTTGTGCTATTCTTGGTCTCCTACATGCTAACACTGATTGGGAACTTGGGCCTTATGGCCCTGATCTACCTAGACTCCCACTTGCACACACCCATGTACCTCTTTGTGGGCAGCCTTTCCTTCCTGGATATCTGGTATTCTTCAGTCTACACTCCTCGGATCTTGTCTGACTGTGTGTCCATGAACAACCACATGTCCCTTGCTGGTTGCACAGCCCAGTTCTTCTTCTCTGCTGGCTTGGCCTATAGTGAATGCTTCTTACTGGCCGTCATGGCCTATGATCGCTTTGTGGCCATCTGCAACCCACTCCTTTATGTCATCGCCATGCCCAAGAAGCTTTGTGTCCAGCTGGTGGTAGGTTCCTACATAGCTGGTTTTGCCAATGCCATTGCCCACTCTAGCAACACCTTTCGGCTACGCTTCTGTGGGGACAATGTCATCAACCACTACTTTTGTGATGCAGTGCCACTTGTGAAGATGGCCTGCGATGACACACAAGTATATGAACTCATTCTGGCTACTCTTATTGGTAGTAATACGTTGGCAACCACAGTTGTGATCCTGAGTTCCTATATTGGTATTGGGGCAGCCATAGTGCGTATCCGCTCAGCTGCAGGGAGACGCAAAGCCTTCTTCACTTGCTCTGCTCACTTGGTTTCAGTCAGTCTCTTCTATGGTTCCATCTTAATTATGTATTGCAGACCCCACTCTCAACATACTCCAAATTGGGACAAGGCAAATGCATTGTTTTATACAGTAGTCAATCCTCTGGTCAACCCTTTAATTTATAGCCTACGCAACAAAGATGTAAAGTCAGCCTTCAAGAAAGTCTGGGGGAGACACACAGCACCCAAATGAATGTCATTTAAGTTCTGTATTTCTCCAGACTAGATTACTGACAATTAAGCCCCAATTTATACTGTCAGCCTTCCTTCCTTCCTTCCTTCCTTCCTTCGTAAAAGATGGTGAAGCAAGAAAGCAGTTCTGAGAGATTGCTGCAACAATTAACCACCATCTTCAGTCCTCAAAAATTTTCACACTTACTTCTCATTGTAAGCAACTGCTTCCGATATATACATCTTCCCATTCCTCTTCCTATTTTACAACATCCTACACAGAGGCAGAAACAGAATGAAACAGACAGTGCATGATCAGAATAAAATCACTGGACAATGAGAAGCTGGAGAAAAAGTTGGACTTCAAGGTAAGAATTTGCAAACTGAAGCACAGCTCCACTGTGGCAGAATGAAGAGCTGATGAATAGACTGGCTCTTTGAGATTTCCCGCTGGACAAGGAAAAAGTTTTCAGATCACCCACAAATGCCCTACTGTATAAAGCTGTTCTTTGCAAGGAGCTAACACTCTGGAAGGTTTAGAGCTCTGAGAAATAAGACTACAGCATCTTGCTAAAATTATGCTTGTCACCTTTAAAAGAACACCAGGTTTGCCTATGCCCTTCTCTAATCACTTTAAGAAATTGCTTGTGAATTGTTTTTCAGCTATTAAGGACCTATGGATCCCAAGCCTAAAAACATCAGATGTGTTTCCTTCATTGCTTGAAAGAAATCTATATAAATAAAAATGTAATGTTTCTTTGTTCAAAATCTCAAATCTCCGAAAGTTCTTTACCGATTGCTTTGAAATTTTGACACAACGTTGCATTTGACTACGTGCATGTTTTTATATATGTATATTATATAAATGTCACACCTGTGACAGGTAAAAACATGTTTTTTGTAAAAACATGCTTTTTTGAAAACCACTGCCATCTGCTGGACGTAAAAGCAACACACGCTATAACATAGCGTTCATTTCTTGAGTATAGTATATTTGGAACAGTTCGGCCTCTCTCCAGCTTTGTCCCGACGGTCCCTTTATATGTGTGGCTGGGCTGTGGCTGCACCCTTTCCCCTTTCCTCCCCTCCTCTGACGAGCTTCGCCATTTCCATCAAGGGGAGCTGAAGCCTTTTGGCCTCCCCCTCCCCTGTCTCTCCTCCCCTCCCGCCAGGCCTTTGCTGTCTGCAGCAGGGCGGCGCCTGCCCCATCCCTCGGCCACCTCCCACCCTTAAGCCGGCCTCCCCCTGTCCAGCCCAGTGGAGCCCCAGAGGAGCCCCAGAGGAGGTGGAGGCGGAGTGTCTCCTCAGCCTGGCTGGCTGCATGCGCTCTCCACCCCCCTCACAGGGAACCAGCTATGGCTTTGCCAAGGCAGCTGTGACGGGGCAGTGGCAGTGTCAGCCTGAGGTGTAGCGGGGCTGGGGCAGCCGCTGGGTGCTCCCTGAGGTGGCGACTGCAGCGCAGACAGCGTCTCTGGATGGGGCCGCAGCCAGCGGGGGCTACCTTGCGTCTGTGTCGCCAGGGGTGGCTCCTTCCTCCTACTCCTACTCCTCAGGGGACGCCGGCTGCCTCCTCTCGCCGCCACCGCTGAGGGAAGCCGGGTCAGGGGCAGTGGCCCCCTCCTCCTCCTCTCCTCAGCTCGGCTAGGCCAGGGCCTGTGGGAGTGTCCTCTGTGGCGGCTCTTGCAGGGGCCACCATGGCTCACTTCCATACAGGGGCCCCCTCTGCCGGGGGACTTGAGGCTGTTGAAGGCAGGCGCTTTCTCTTTTCTTTCTTTTCCATTTAACCAGACTGGTCCACAGCGACGCGTGGCCAAGTACAGCTAGTGTTAAATATAAATTTATTTATTTTTTAAATAAATAACAAAATGATGGTTAGAAATATACTTTTGGAAAATTATAAATGGACTTAGGGTCGGATGAATTAGAAATTAGATTTTGAATAAAAACAATCCTTGTGAGTTTCTTAAATCCTTTTAACACATGAAGAACTTCAATCTTAAGTGTAAGAAATCTTGTGGGAAAGTGTTGTGTATTAAATCCATGATAAAAGGAGAATTTAAAGGTTGAACACTAAAGGCAACTAGAAATAACTAAATATTATAATTAAAGGAGATGAGCTCTACTAATATAGCAGGGAGAAAAGTATATTGACTTTCAAGGAAAACAAGGATGTTTGCTAACAATGCACTCGGAAATTTATTTTAAGATTGTATGCTACAATAAAATGAATTTAAGAAAGAAGAGGATACAAATGAGAATGAGACTATTTGGGATATGGATATTAAAATGACAAAATAGAAGAATGAAATGGAGTATGTATTTACAAGTGAAACCAGATGATTTAATCACTAAACGCAACAGAAAAATAATGAATCAGGGGAGTGACTTGGACAATTTATTTATCTTGGACTTCCAAAAGAGAAGCGTTATACTCACAAGAGAGTTCCTGAGAGAAAATAAAAAGAAATAAGCTTTGGGGATTCTTTTTAAAAGGAATAAATATCAAGATTTTAAAAACAAAAAGGAATATAAAGTTGGCTTATTTGATCAAGGTTCATATACATATACTTAGTGGTGTGATTCAACCGGTTTGCACCACTTTGCACCGGTTGTTAAATTGTTGGCTGGCCCTGCCCCGCTCCTCCTCCTTATCTCAACGCACCCACCTTGACTGATGCCTACAGTCCTGCCTGTGGCATAGCTGCTGCTGATCTCTGGTTCCCTCACTTGCTTCAACTGCAGTCCCTACAGCCCAGCTGATCCTTGCCTAGTGATTCTTCCTCCCTTAGCTGCCTCCCACACAGCCTAGCCTGCTCACCTGCCTTTGCCACTGCCTACCTGTTCTCTGCATGGCAACAGGGCATGTGGCTGACACTTGGTTTCCAGCATCAGAGATAGTAGGGAAGGGAAGCAGCTGGGCTGCCACTGCCTTTCATTGGGGGCCCATGGAATGAGACGGAGCTCCTCTTCTCTCTCCCCCTCACCAGGCATGGCAGAGCTTCCTGCCCCTCACTTTCTCTGTAATTTGAGGAGTGTGGCAGTTGGGAAAAGGTTGGTCAGGGAAAGAGGAAGGGTATTCCAGACTCCTGGCCTACTGGCTTCTTCCCAGCTGGCACCGGTCAGGTACCCTCGCTTCCCCCAAGCATTTATTTGCATTTATAGAGCCATGATGGTGAACCTATGGCATGGTAGAACCTTCTCTGTGGGCATATGTGCTGTCGTCAACTTGTCTTCTGGTTTCCAGCACTCTGGCATGCATACCGGCCAGCTGGTCTTTGGGTTTCTGGCGATCCGGCACACGCACACACATGTTCCAGTTTGGACACTTGGTGCTGGAAAGGTTAGCCATCGCTGGGATAGAGCAACTGTGTGCTCTATGCAAGTAACTTGTTGTTCAGTCTATTGTCAAACTGGGTGTTGCACACTTTACATTGAAGCAGAAAGAACCGTTTCTCCCTTTTCAATGCCTTGTTCCTTCCTTGAGACCTTCAACAGTAAAGCCCTAGGAAGAATCTTGAAAGGTAGCGCCTCCATCTCCCAGGGACCAGGCAAGAGACACATGTATCATAAGCACACACACTTCCATGACAGCTTCATCAGGAGGGGCCTAGTCCTGTTTTTATAATTACTGGTTTCCCCCCTCTTTGAAAAGAGCAAAAACTGGGTTTGCAAGGATTCCATTTAACATACAATAACGAACATGCAAGCACCTGGCAGGTGTGACAAGAATGTGCCTCAATGGAAACCAGGCACCTGTTTTTCCTGCCAGACAAAATGGCAGAGGAAAGATGGGAAGGGCAGCCTGAAGGCAGTAAATCACCATCCACAATACATCAATATTGCTCCATAAGAAGCTTCCAAGGAGACATGCAGTAATGATAGTTCAGGAACTCATGATCATTTAAATCACCATATGTCTCCCTATAGAAAATAGAGTTTGATTCACAACTGGAAACCACATGCAGTTGATGTCCAGACATGCCTGGACATATCATTCCAATCCTTACTGACTGTCATGTGACAGACCTCAGCCCATGCCTTAAATTATGATCCTGACCAGAAGTGGATTGCTGACCAGAAGTCCTGACCAGAAGTGGATTGCTGCCGGTTCAGCCCAGATCGGGCAAACTGGGCCCGATCTGGTAGTGGTGGTGGGAGGTTCCGCCCACCCGCTGGACACTTCTGCACATGCGCAGAAGCATTGCACACGGGTGCGGGAGCGCACCCGAACTGGTAGTAAAAAAATTAGCAACCCACCTCTGATCCTGACATGTTTAGACATATGGATAAGTAGTAGTATTCTTTGCTCTTGAGTTGGATGGGAGATGTGTGAGCATTTGTGTTACCAGTTAAATTATGTCAAGTTCAATCATGCCTTGCTAGTTGGGAAATAAAATCTGATACAGGTAGTGCTTCAAAATGTTTATGTGGGTGAATATCCATATTTTTCTATTCAACTTCTCAAAGGTGTATGTATGTTTGTGTGTGTGTGTTTCCTAGAAAGAAGTTGCCAAACTATGAGTCTTTAACTTTTAGAAACATAAGAAATTGAAAAGGGGGATGGGGATTGTATTCAAGGGACTAATTTTAAAAATTCCATAAAAATAACATATTTTAAGTAACAGGTGTAAGGCACCAATTTTCTTTTTTAAAAAATCCACAATATTTAATAGATCTTTAGGCTTTTCTTTATTTTATAATTTGGAAATTGGAGTTTGCTTCCAATATATGATGAAGCCATAATTATTCACTTTAGTTAGTTTTGATTTGAATCTGTATAGATTTAGAACCATGATTCAAGTCAGATTAATCATTCCCTCTAGCTAACAGCTTTCTTATTAATCCCTTTTTTTCATCTTCAGTTTGTTATCGTTGTCTTTCTTATTTTTTTTCCTTTTTATGTTTTTTTCTAAAACCTATTTAAATAAAGAGTTTTTTTAATTATAATAATAAAAAGGCTGGCTATTATCAAGTGTAAACACCACTGTTCTTCCAGAAAGGGCCCTGAGACAAATGGTATAAGGTGAAATGATAAACAAATACATAAAATGACTTAACTTTTAATGTGGAAGATGATTATTTACTTGAAGATTTCGGGTAGGGAATTGTGGTTTTTCCCCCATTCTTTTCTTAGATGAAATTCCCTTTGGGAAAGTTAAGAAAAAAATGTTTGGCATGATACTGATGTTCCATCTTCAGATCATCAGAGGAAAGATTCACTCTTCCACAGGGAACTGAGGCTACTTAAGTTGAAGGTATATTGTGCTCAACCTATTTAGGAAAACACAAGGCTCTCATGTATGGTGATCTGTTAGCTTGTCCAAACAGACTTAGTGGGAAGACATATTCTGCTTCTTTCAGGTAAGTTTGGCATCACTGTTGCAGAAAATGACAGTCTTTAGACTTCTCAGGATACAGGAGGAGTTTATTTGGCAGCCAGGTTCAGAAAGTTAGCCCATGGCTAACTTGCAATTTCTGAACAACCTTCATTATCAAAGCACACATTCTTATACATTCTCAAAGACAGCATAACACGGAAACACTTAACTCATTTCTTATTGGTTACCTTGAGAAAAAAGCCTTATAAGGAGAACTTTAATTGAACCTTGTGGTTTTGGACTTTTGACATAAGACATTTGCTGGAACATGTTGTGGTTGAAGGCTGATGACATTTCCCTGTCCCTTTAAGCAAGCTTCTAACTGTCCCTTTTATGCCACATCTTCATTCTTATATTTTAATCCATATTTTATTCTACTTTATCACCAGGTTTAAATTAGGGAGATTCCCATCATGATTGTAATTTCCCCAGCTGGAATTTAACTAATTCTAAGATGTTTGAAGGCAAATTACTTTTCTGACTTCCAATTCACCCCAGAGGCAGGTCCATGCATCATGCATGGTGACTCTTCAATTTCTTCACATTATCTCTAACAGCAGATAGGAATCAAACCTGCCTCTGACACATCCTTGAAACAGGATTTGAAAAACAAAGTCCAGGTAGAGCTCTGAGAAAGGACAGAGAAAGCTTTTCACAGCACAACTTTAGAATGTTTAATTACCTAAACTGCTGATTTCTATGAAGTGGAAGGAGAACTGCTCACACCTTTGGGGATCCACTAATCTGGATCTAAGCAGAAGGTGGCACCCACTGTTCAGATGAGTCTCAGGAGGCATCGTGGCTGAAAAAATGAGGAAAAAGGGCAGATATTTTCTGCTGCTCTACCGGCTGGAAATGAGGTCACTCAGTGACACCAGGAAGACAAGTGCATAAGCTCTTTCGGATACAGAAAAAGTCTTCAGAGATGCACGCAGGTTGCATAACATTGATCCCCTCCTTTGTTGGTTACTTGTACTTGCGATGCCATTTTAAGGACAGCTTTTAAGGAGAGCCCTACCTGGACTTTGTCAGAATGGAGTGACCAACTTCAGGCAGGAAAGTTGGGATTCTCATTAAAAAGCGAGAAAACCTTTCTGCTTTTTTCTTTTTCTCAACCTTGAAAAGAATTTTGTTTGGATTTCTCTTTGGTGTGTTTAGGTTTAGGTTTAGGTTTATTTGGATTTATATGCCGCCCTTCTCCAAAAGGACTCAGGGCGGCGTACAACATTAAAAACACACATCACAAAAGTTAAAAAAAAGATTAAACCCATTTCCAAAAAAGACCAAACCGATTTTTTTTTTTTAAGAAACGATGTGTGCCTGGTTATTCTGGTGAAATCGAGAAGATGTACCTCCAAGAGAACAACTGAATCTAAGTTGGTATAAACTTAAGTTTTATCAAATTTTGGAGACAAAGAACAGTGCAGAATAGTGAAATCAAGATATCAGTGCTCTGGAAAGCTAGGCAGTTGTATGGCTGAGAAAAAGATCTCTCTCTTTCTCTCCCTCCCTCCCTCTCTCCCCCCTCCCCCTCCCCTCCCCCTCGTTCTCTCTCCATCTCTCCCCCTCCCCCCCCTCTCTCTCGCCTTACCCATCCATCTTCCTCACAGAGGGGCTTTAGAGAAGGTACAAGAAATGTTTGAGTGGTCCAATTTTCTGAAGGGGGATTTCAAAGGTCTAGAAAATTGAAGAGTATTTCAATAAAGAGTTGCATCTTATGAGATAATTTAGAGATCAGAATATTTTCAGGATTACAGAGCTTTAGGCACATGGGGTGACTCCGGCTAACTAGGGAATCTGAATTCATTAAGCAAGGAAGCTGTAAAAGACTGAACACTGTAGGTGTCACAGAATAAAGACGTGTACAGGTAGTCCTCAACTTAAAAAAAAATCCCTTAGTGATCGTTCAAAGTTACAATGGCACTGAAAAAAGTGGTTTATGACCATTTCTCACACTTAGGATTGTTGCAGCATCCCCATGGTCATGTGATTTACATTCAGATGCTTGGCAATTGACTCACATTTATGACAGTTGCCATGTCCTGGGGTTACACAAACACCATTTGCAACCTTCTAACAAGCAAAGTCAATGGGGAAACAAGATTCATTTAACAACAGTGTTACTGTGATTCACTTAAGAAATGTGGCTAGAAAATTTGTAAAATGGGGCAAAACTTACTTAATGCATTTCTCAGCAACTTAAATTTTGGGCTCAATTGTGGTCATAAGTTGAGGACTATCTGCATTTCAATAGCACAACAGAGAAAAATCATTACTACAGTGCAAATGTTAATTGTGACTCTTAATATTACTCTGCTTTCTTGAAATCCATGAAATCTTTATTTCTCTATTTAGACTTTCTGCTATATGTTTTAGTTTTACAGCTCCAGCCAGCCTAAGCTTTCTCTCTCTTCTATTTTGAAATAATTCTGCTTTGAAGGAATTGCTCTCCAGCCAATTTTGTTGAATGTAAAACAAATCATATGTGACCTAGTATCTTTGGTATGGGGAAGGAAGCAAAGTATGGGGAATTATTTTCAGATTGAAAAGACATTAACAACAGATAAATTAAAGAAAGTAAGAATTCCCAGTTAGTATGATGATCCATACAAGTTAATTTAGCAAGATGCACATTTTCTAAAAAGATACTCTCTGTTTAAAATTTTACACTATGGATGCAGCAATTCCTTGACAATTGTGAAGAAATGTTTCCTCTGATGGTCAGTTGACTGAGTGCATAGTATTGAATTATTTTTGCAACGTTTAAAATATTTTCTCTAGATTTGAATTATTCTAGGCCCCTCTAAACTTGCTTTGTGAGGTATTGATATGAAAAATTATACCTCATTTTCCCTTCTTTGATTTTTACAGACTGAAAATGCATCTATCATTGTAAAATCCACATGTTCAAATTTTCATGTGCAAAACTTCAGATTCTTGGGTATTTACTGTACGTATGACCTTTTTTTCACTTGCAATTCATGTTAACAGCATGTAGGTCTACTACTGGTACTCTTCCCCCATTACATTACAATACAGTGGCCTCATCCTGTCTGGAGTCCAAACTTTAAACAGTGTTCTACTTGGTCTCCTAACTATGAAGCCCACACCTCACCCGATCAGCATTGCAGTAAAAGTATTTCTAGGCTTTGCTGTATTTTCTGCCGAGTGATCAAAAGATTTCATCATCTCAGACTAATAGAAGTTACCAGGATGCTTTTCTTTGTTTTAATTTGGGATGGTAGATTTTGGATCGTTTTAATCTCTTGTTCTTTTCTTTTCTCCTATGGGTGCCAATAGCAAATAGATTATTAAAAAGATCTGGGTTACATAGATTTAAACGTGGTTTTATAATTTAAGCCATTCTCTTTTTTAAAATGTAGTTTTTTGTGCTTGCAAACATATCTTTATTTTCTGCATACCTGTCATTTTCTTAGTCTTGTTAGGAGCAGGAGTCTGGGAAGGCATTTAGATTTACATTCTCTCTCTCTTTTGAGCCTTGGTAAAACCATGGAGTTTATTTTATATGTAGTATATATAAAACCTAATTTATCACCTCACAGACTGTAAAGCCAACTCTTGGTTGGAGAGGAATGTCAAGCAGAAGAAAAATATTGCCTCTCAATACTAATATTTGAGCAGAAGGCAATGTAGTCCCAAAGATCTGACTGGGCTTCTTCAATTAATCATATAACAATGTAACCATCTCCAAATCAGCTGAAATGTCTTGGGTCAATCAAGGAAACTCCTACACTTTATTCTTCCTTAAATAATCCAGACACAACTTCAATATGGGAAATTTTTAAGTAAGTAAGCTCCCCGTTAGGAGAGCGAGTGCGCAGAGAAGCGTAATGAGAGTGATATGGAAGAACACGGATCAAACTAGCATACAGAGACACCGAATAGTATAAATAAGAGTAGTTTACTATGTGGAAATATAGAGGTATTCAGAGTTCAATTTACAGTCCAAGTCATACACGGTTCAGTCAGTCAGTTATCAATGTTCTCAGTTAAGGAATGATCCTTCAAACACAGTCCAGTATCAATTAAGCAGTTTAGCATTAATAGTAACAAAAAACAGTACCTCACAATACACCAATCAGCAACTAACAAACAGAGAGCTAATAGTCGTCTGGCTCCCTCTTATGGCTGCTTGAGGTAACAGCAACCAATCACATTACAGCAGTACTTAAAGCTACAGTACTACCATCCTGGTTTATATATTGCTAACCCAACTGTTAGCTTACATTCCTAACAGAAATCATTGCCCAACCTTTTTTATATCCCTTAGGAGAAGGAATCCATGTGGAATATATGCCTCCATTACCCTGTGTCCTTTTAGAAAAGCCAATGTTTCCTTCAACTCCGGGTTGACTCATCATGTTTACATGAGCAAGTCTATGTAGTTATCTTGGCAAATATGTAAAAGTGGCTACACATTATCTGTTCTAGGACGTATTTCTAATTTCACAGATTAGTCTTCCTCAAAATTCTGTTGTTGTTAGTTGCAAAGTCATGTCAAAGCATCACGACCCCATGGACAAGTTTCCTCCAGGCCTTCCTGTCCTCTACCATTTTCTGGAGTCCATTTAAGCTCATGACTACTGCTTCAGTTACTCCATCCAGCAACCACATTCTCTGTCATCCTCTTCTTCTTTTGCCCTCAGTAGTTCCCAGCATTAGGCTCTTCTCCAGTGAGTCCTGACTTTTCATTAGGTGGCCAAAGTATTTGAGCTTCATCTTCAGGATCTGGCCTTCTAAAGAGCAGTCAGGGTTGAACTCTTCTAGGACTGATCGCTTTGATCGCCTTGCTGTACAAGGGACTCGCAGGAGTCTATTCCAGCACCATAGTTCAAAGGCCTAAATTCTTTGGTGCTCAGCTTTTCCTATGATCCAACTTTCACAGCCATACATTGCAACTGGGAAAACCATAGCCTTGGTTATACACACTTTGTTGGCATGGTCAGACAGCCAATAACATCACTCAGATCTACATTCAGAAAGAGTTGGAAAAGTTCACAGAGTGCCTATGAATCTGACCTGCATCCTGTAAATAGTTATAGAACATTTAAAAAGCAGAAGCAAAATGAGTTTGGGGCAACATTGGCAAAATTGTACCAAAGCTGTTAGGGATTCAACATATCCTTCAAAGGTTTTGAATGAATTATCTATTCCTGGACTGACTTCTGCCAAATTCTTAGTTCTCTCTCCTCTGTAAACAGGTTGTGCTTATGAAAACAATGGAAGTGAAAAGCAACCAAACAGCCATTACTGATTTTGTCTTGATTGGATTTACAACAGACCCATTTCTACGAACAATCTTCTTTGTGCTGTTCTTGGTCTCCTACAACCTAACACTAACACTGGAGAGGAGGAGGAGCTTCCGAGGCAAATGGCGGCTGCCGTGTGAGCTCCGCAAAATTGCGGAGGGGTTTTCCATCTGGGAGAGGTGCTGCCGACCCCTAATGCTACTCTGAGGGTCGTGCTTTGTCGACGACCACCCCCCGATTCTGCCCTGGCCAGGAGGGGCCGGGTAGGGCGTTTGGGGCGGTCAGCTGGCTAGCGAGAAGCTGAAACACCGAAGGACGCCGAGGACGCCGAACGCGCCAGCGCTTAGGCGGAGAATGGAATGGAGAATGGAATGGAGTGGAGAAGGAGAACGGAATGGAGTGGAGAAGGAGTTATGGAATGGTTTGCTGGCTGTGGCTTCCCATCTGGCTAGTGAGAGCACCAGATGGGGAGCGTGGAGCGCGGAGCTGATCGTGGAGCGTGGAGCGCGGAGTTGAGTGTGGAGTGTGGAGTGTGGAGTGTGGAGCTGAGCTGAGTGTCAGGCGGCTAGAGAGGAACGGAGGAACGGAGAAGAACGGAGATACGAAGTGGGTCTCGTTTGGCTGTGGTTGCCCGTCTAGCTGGTGAGAGCGCCAGACGTGGAGCATGGAACGGATCATCTGGCACCAAACAGAGAACGGAGTGTGGGAGGCGTGAGGGAGAAGCGCGGAGAGGCTGGAGAGACAGGAAGATGATGAGAAAGATTGCAAGTATGTCGGTCTGTTGGTGTGCTGGCGTGTTGGCGTGTGGGCGTGCTAGCCGGGGCGTTGGCCAGAAACCTGGAGGACTGCCTCGTTGTGTGAGAGGCGAGAAGGGAGATGGAGGAAGATCTGAACGAAGCAGCTATAGGAGGGGTGAGCCGGTTAAAGTCTCTCAGAGCAGAGCAGACACAACTAAAGGGCAAACCTAGAACCTAGGCTTGAATCCTTGATACTATTCTGATTGTGACCTTGGCGTTTGCTTTTAACATCTTTTTAAACATCTTTTAAATATCTGCTTTTTAACATCGTTTTAACATCTGCTTTGCCGGTTCCTACACCATCTTGAAACTCTCCTGAATGAAACCCGGGGAGGCGACTAGCCCATCAACTCACCCTTTTCATCTTGGGTCAGGAAAACCTTCTCGACAAACAAATGATTTTACATCTATTTCTTCAGCACCAGTTACCAACTAACTGTACCCCATGATTCCATTTCTATGTACACGAAGCCGGAATTACTGCGGCTGCGGGAATCCCCTTTCTCGCAGGTCTGGCCTTCAGCCCTTTCGAGGGCCCACCTTGAGGACGGGTTTATTAACCCTGAGAGGTGGAGGAAGCGCAAATTAAGGGGTTTTTTAATAAAATATTTTTTAAGAATTTGTAGGGATCCTGGGGTTGGGGGGTGGGAGGAGGGGGGGGGACAGGTCAGGAGGGATGGTAGAGCCAGGCATCTAGGTGTGGTCGAAGGAGGAGGGAGCGGAGTGGGGGAGGAGAAGGAAGATAGCATTCCTGTGCAGGGCACTTTAATACCAACGGTCGTAGGGAGGGGCAGGTGCGAGGACAGTTTAAGAGCACGTAGTCGGTTGGGAGACCGGGGTTTTTGGTCATTCCCGGTCGTTTGTACCAACCCCTGCATACTAGGTGGTCAGGATCTACAGACCCAAGGCCTGAGACTGCTGTTATGCAATGCGAGGTCCGTTGTCAATAAGGCCCCCCTCATCCACGATCTAATTTTGGAGGGGGACCCGGACCTCGCCGGAATAACCGAGACCTGGTTGGGCCACGAGGGAGGTCTACCCCTTGTGGAAATGTGCCCTCCAGGTTATCGAGCATTTCACCAGCCTCGGGCCCAGGGAAGGGGCGGTGGGGTAGCAGTGATTATCCGGGAAGACTTAGAGCCGAGAGAGTTCACTGTGCCGCAGACATCCGGGTGTGAGTCCCTCGTCGTGAGATGGGGCCCAGGGAGGCAGTTGGGCCTGCTGATAGTATACCTGGCTCCTCGCTATACTTCAGCGGCCCTGCCCGAACTCCTTGAGCTGATCTCATCGGTGGCGGTTGAGACCCCCAAACTTTTAGTGATGGGGGATTTTAATCTGCCGTCGATGGGAGAAGCGTCTGAGGGGGTTCGGGAGTTCATGGCTTCCATGACAGCCATGGACCTGACCCAGTTAATTCAGGGCCCTACTCACGAGGGAGGCCACACCCTGGACCTTGTTTTTGTCTCTGGCCAGTGGACGAGTGATCTGGGAATAGGGGATCTAGACACTATTCCCCTGTCATGGTCGGATCACTCACTTCTCCGGCTGGACTTCCCTGGTGCCACCCCCCGCCGCGAGGAGGCGGAACTGGAAGGTATTAGATGGTTCCGCCCCAAGCGCCTGATGGAACCGGATAGGTTCCAGACGGAACTTGGGCCACCTACTGTGGACCTGACCCGCCCCCGAGTGGAGGACCTGGTAGACGCATGGAATAGTGCGACTACCGGGGCCCTAGACCGGGTGGCGCCTTTGCGGCCTCTCTTGCGGCGACGAACCACCCTGGCACCTTGGTTTACCGAGGAGCTAAGGGTGATGAAACGCCACAAGAGACGCCTAGAGAGTCGTTGGAGATCCTCCCGTTCCGAATTTGACCGAGCACAGGCACGAGCATATTTGAAGACGTACCTTGTGGCATTAAGAGCGGCCAAACGTCAACATTGTGCCGCTCTTATTGCGTCTGCAGATAACCGCCCTGCTGCCCTGTTTCGGGTAACCCGTTCCCTCTTGTTTGAGAGACCACGGGAAGCCCCATTACAGGGCAGAGCAGAGGAGTTTGGGAATTATCTACAGGATAAAGTCGCTCAAATCCGGATGGGATGGACCCCTTTCAGTGATTCAGTAGAGACGCCCGTTGCGAGTCTTGAGGGACCGCTTTGGGAGGAGTTCGACTCGGTTGCCATCGAGGATTTGGACAGGTTGCGTGGACGTCTGCGACCTACCACATGTTTATTGGACCCGTGTCCCTCCTGGCTTGTACTGGCATCCTGGGAGGTTACGCGCGACTGGCTCCTGGGCCTGGTGAACGCCTCGCTGGGTGAGGGTTCTCTACCGGCCGCCTTGAAAGAGGCGGTGGTGAGGCCCCTGCTCAAGAAGCCTTCCCTGGACCCAACGGACCTAGTCAATTATCGTCCAGTCTCCAACCTTCCTTTTTTAGCGAAGGTTGTAGAGAGTGTGGTAGCACAGCAGTTCCCACGTCACCTGGAGGAAAATGATTATCTAGACCCGCGCCAGTCCGGCTTCCGACCCGGGCACAGCACAGAGACGGCCTTGGTCGCATTGGTTGATGATCTCTGGAGGGCCAGAGATAGGGGTTGTTCCTCTATCCTGGTCCTATTAGATCTCTCGGCGGCGTTCGATACCATCGACCATGGTATCCTGTTGCACCGGCTAGAGGGGCTGGGAGTCAGGGGCACCGTCTTACGGTGGTTTGGCTCCTACCTCTCTGATCGGACGCAACGTGTGTTGACAGGGGAGCAGAGTTCGACCCGGAGGCCACTCACATGTGGAGTGCCACAGGGATCGGTACTCTCGCCTCTCCTGTTCAACACATATATGAAACCGCTGGGCGAGATCATCCGTGGTTTTGGGGTGGGATATCATCTGTATGCTGATGATACTCAGCTATACATTTCCACCCCGAACCACCCCAATGAGGCCGTCGAAATGATGTCCCGGTGTCTGGAGGCCGTACGGGTCTGGATGGATGGCAACCGACTAAAACTCAACCCTTCCAAGACGGAGTGGCTGTGGCTTCCGGCCTCCCGGTTCAACCAGGTGTTTCCATCTCTGGCCATCGGGGGCGTCCAACTAGCCCCCATGGAACAGGTGCGCAATTTGGGCGTCCTCCTGGATGCCCGGCTGTCCATGGATAACCATGTAACAGCCGTGGCAAGGGGGGCGTTCCATCAGGTCCGCCTGATGCGCCAATTGCGCCCCTTATTGGACCGGGATGCCCTACGCACAGTCACCCATGCGCTAGTGACGTCTCGCCTGGATTACTGCAATGCTCTCTACATGGGGCTTCCCTTGAGATGCACTCGGAGACTACAGTTGGTCCAGAACGCGGCCGCGCGGGTGATTATGGGGAGGACTAGGTACTCCCCTGTAACACCTCTCCTGCGCGAGCTGCACTGGCTTCCTGTGGTCTACCGAGTGCGTTTCAAGGTTTTGATTATGATCTTTAAAGCGCTTCATGGCACAGGGCCTAGTTATATGCAGGATCGCATCCTGCCCCACACATCCCTACGACCAATTCGCTCACACAGAGAGGGACTTCTCCGGGTGCCGTCCGCCAAACAGTGCCGGGGGGCGACACCCAGGAGCAGAGCCTTCTCTGTGGTGGGCCCAGCCCTGTGGAATGACCTCCCCCGTGACATCAGGATTACTTCCGATCTCCGCTCCTTCCGTGTTCAGCTGAAGACCCACCTCTTTCAATTATCTGGCCTGGCTCAATCGTAATTATTCTTATTCCTCCTAACTGTTTTTAAATTGTATTTTAAACGTTAAATCTTAATTTTTATATTGGGTTTTTACAATTGGGGTATTTTAATGCGGGTTTTTTAACTGTCTATATGATGTAAATTGTTTACCTCCTCCGAGTCCGTGTTTGTGTATCTGTATGTATGTTCTGTATGTACGCCTATGTGTTTTATATATTTTCTATGTTTTATATGCCCCATTGTACGCCGCCCCGAGTCCTACTTGGAAAGGGAGCGGCTAATAAATTCAAACTTATTATTATTATTATTATGATTGGGAATCTGGGTCTCATGGCCCTGATCTACCTGGACTTCCACTTGCACACACCCATGTACTTCTTTGTGGGCAGCCTTTCCTTCCTGGATATTTGGTATTCAACAGTCTACACTCCTCGGATCTTGTCTGACTGTGTGTCCAAGAACAACCACATGTCCCTAGCAGGTTGTGCAGCCCAGTTCTTCTTCTCTGCTGGATTAACCTTCAGTGAATGCTTTTTACTGGCCGTCATGGCCTATGACCGCTTTGTGGCCATCTGCAACCCACTCCTTTATGCCATTGCCATGCCTAAGAAGCTCTGTATCCAGCTGGTGGTAGGTTCCTACGTAGTTGGTTTTGCCAATGCCATTGCCCACGCTGGTAACACCTTCCGGCTACGCTTCTGTGGGGACAATGTCATCAACCACTACTTGTGTGATGTGGTGCCACTTGTGAAGATGGCCTGCAATGACACACAAGTATATGAATTCATTCTGGCTACTCTTATTGGTAGTAACATGTTAGCAACCACAGTTGTGATCCTGAGTTCCTATATTGGTATTGGGGCAGCCATAGTGCGTATCCGCTCGGCTGCAGGGAGACGCAAAGCCTTCTTCACTTGCTCTGCTCACTTGGTTTCAGTCAGTCTCTTCTACGGTTCCATCCTAATTATGTATTGCAGACCCCACTCTCAACATACTCCAAATTCAGACAAGGCAAATGCATTGTTCTATACTGTAATCAACCCTCTGGTCAACCCTTTCATTTACAGCTTACGCAACAAAGATGTGAAGGCAGCCTTCAAGAACGTCTGGAGGAGATTTCTAGCACACAAATGAATGTCACCAATACTATATTTCTCCAGACTGGATTGTAAGCCCTTCGTTCCTTCTGTCAGACCTGGAAGCCATCTTTTACGTTTGGGCCTTCAGGCCTGCCACATTTTCTACTGTGGGAAAATGGGAGGGGGGGTTATATAGAGTGTGGGTGTTATATAGTCAAAATATCATTTTCCCAGAATTTCTAATAAAATGGAACTTTGAGGAAATCCAAGCCTCGGAGTCTTCTTTCATTGACGGTGTTACTTGGAACCCTGACACCTTCCTTCCTTCCTTCCTCCCTCCCTCAATCACTCACCCCCTCACCTTCTTTCCTTCCTCTCATATAATACTGTGTTTCCCCAAAAATATGACATACCCCGAAAACAAGCCTTAGATTGATTTTCATGCCTGTGCATAAAATAAGTCCTGCCCCAAAAAGAAGCCCTAATTAATCCCCACCCTCCATCTGGTTGTATGAGATGGGATTGTGGCACAGTCTTAAAAATCAAGCTGTGGTGGAGGTAGGGGGAGGAGTTGCCCCATGCACCCCACACTCACTCACTTTAGGAATGTTGCAGCCAGGCCTCCCACACCCTGACACCTATCACACCTCTGCCCAACTTCTTCTGCAGCTGCTGGCAGTCACTCGATGCAAGTGGTCACTTCTTTCTGCTTTAGCTTTGCCCTCAATTAGGAGCGGGGTGGTTCATGGCGATATGGGTGAATTCACTTGCAAAGTATTCCTAAAGCCTCAGCAGGAGGGGAGGGTTGCTTGGGTAGTAGGCTGAGAAAGTGGGCTTAATACGCAAGATGTGGGTACGGGTTGAGCTTGGCATTTCACCTCACTGCCTTTTGTAAACTTTTGGCTGCATGCAAGGAAAGCAGAAGCAACAGGGACCCTGGCTTGTTCCCCCAAACTCCACCAGCAATAGGTCTTTGCAAGGCTCATCACACCTGTGCATCCTCTCGTAACAGGATGCTGCAAGACTTGTTAAAATCCTATTAAATCTTAAAATTAAATCCTATTAAAATATATGAAAATTTTGAATTTCATTGTAAGTGTATGATTGGATATAGTGAATGCAGCATTGTGAGCAAAAAAACCTACAATTTATTGTTATAGATTCTTGGGAAGAAGGATTTTTCATTTATAGTGATTTGATGAGTCAAAATGACAGTTTTGGCAAAAACTGCTGATGCTTGGGGGGAAATTATTTATTTAAATTTGTTATAGCTGTGCAATTCTATTGAACTCCAATGGGATGATGGTCAGGGGGGCCCTGGGGTTCCATAAATTGGGTTCTAAAGCACTCATGGGCCAAATCAACATATGTCAATAAAATTAATAAAATAAATGAAATGAAATGAAATGAAATAATAAAATAAAGTTGAACAATGGCAGAACTTTACAAACAGCAAGGTTTCATATTTAACAATTGCATAATACAATTCCTTCAGAATAATTGAATAGCATGATGCGATGAAAACACTATTGTAATCAACACCACAACACCACAAAAAAGAAGCAATGTGGCAAATAAGTTTCTTCATTTGCGTTATAGTGAAAAGTTTTCATTAGAAATATTTTGGCCATGTTCAATGTCTGTTTTTTCTGCAATAGCAATATATTAGTTTACTTAGCAACTTTGGACCATCTTCTCCAGGCCCAATCCATCTCACAGAGACTGGTGTCCATAGAGAGAAAGAGGAAGAACATTATTTATGCTGTCTTGAGCTCCAGAATGAAAGGACAGCATAAATAAGTGAATCAATAGCCAGTGTAGACACAATGCTACTCTGTTTAGATCAAACTTCACTACAAAGACCAATGATGTCTATTGCTGGGCATCATTGCTTAGAAAGTTTTCAAAACTGGACTTAAGAGGAAATGTTGGAAAAAGTTGGACATATTTGCCTGGAGAATATGAGATACCAAAAGAAAACTGATAGCATCTTTAAACACATGAAGGATATACTGAAGAAGATGGCGCTAATTCTGAGTAGGTAAAGTTGGGGAGTTTTGAGATAGATCTTTATGCCCAAACATATGTATATCCAGATAGTTTTCTCATTACCTACAAAGATACACACATGTCCCTGCAAAGACAGAAAGATCTATAATCTAGTGGTCTTCACTGGAAGATAAGAGGGAGACACCTGTGCAGCAGCAGAGGGTGACAATTGTTCCATTTTTCTGCAATGACTTTTATCAGCTTCACTGGGAGGAAAAAAGATGCCATGAGTTTCCTTTTCCCTTCTGGTGAAAGATAAAAGAAAGCCTCCTGTGCCTGAATTGCATCTTTAATACCAGACATAGCACAAAATTGTGTCAAGCCATTTTCTCCCCAATATGGTATCTTACTTACGGTACTAATCGACCATCCATCCATTCCTTTCATTCATTTTACAAGGCTTATAAGCCACACCAACTGAAATTATTTGTGAGTGGCATATTTAAATATTATTTAAATATATAAACTCAGGTGGAAAGGGACCAACAAGTAAAAGATGCATAATGCTTGTGAGGAAAAGACAACTTAAAGAGGAAGAATCCAAGAATCTATGGCCTCAAATTATGAAAATGAAGGAATGGATTTGTTCTGAAATTTGCATTGCATGAATTATTTTTAAACTAGTTTATAGCCAACGAGCAACCAGAAGAACTTTGTCCTTTTTTCTTGAACCTATCTGGGGAATAAGGGAAGTGGTGGCTCAGTAGCTAAGATGCTGACCTTGTCAATCAGAAAGGTCAGCAATTTGGCAATTTGAATCCCTAGTGCTGCATAAACACTAAGTGAGCGTAAGTGAGCTCCTGTTACTTTTCCCACCTTCTGCCAACCTAGCAGTTTGAAAGCATATAAAAATGCAAGTAGAAAAATAGGAACCATCTTTGGTGGGAAGGTAACAGTGTTCCGTGCACCTTCAGCATTTAGTCATTCTGGCCACATGACCACAGAGACATCTTTGGACAGCATAGGCTCTTCAACTTTGAAATGGAGATGAGCACCACCCCCTAGAGTTGGGAACAACTAGCACATATGTGCAAGGTGATCATTTACCTTTAATTTTATTTGGGGAATATATAAATAGATGACTAATCCCAACAAATGAAATCATTGATTTTTCCATTGATTTAGATGGGCACCTTTCACTGTTCCTGGGAATGCTGACCTATGAGGCACAGTGGTGGAAATATTAAAGATGTGCAAGGGACACAGGAAACCTAACATTATATAACTCCCTGTGTGACTTGGATCCAGTCAATCTCAATCTAACCTATTATTTGGGGTGCTTGTTGTAGGGATAAAATGAGGGGAGACTTCCACATCCGTCACCATGGCTTCCTAGAACAAAAAATAAATACTAACAGGTAATGTAAGAAGAAGGACAATGTTGGTTTTATTCCTTGCTCTGTCTCTCAGTCAACACATGTAGTATCAATAAAGTAAAATTTTGAAAATTCTTTGGGTGATATGCCCATCTCTGTTATTGGAACAGCAAAGTCTTTGATATTTTTGAATGTACTTATAATAACTAAAAGCAAAAGACAACGGTATAACAATAACAATTTCAAAGCATCTATCTTGTTAGCAAATACTTGACAGAGTATGGTGACTGCAGTACACCTAAATTAATTGTAGCTAACTTGATTTATTGATTCCTTTTGTTGAAGCAGAAATCAAATAGACCCCAACACAAACTGTTATAGGTGCCCCTAATGAGAATCCTTGATTTTTGCATGAGAAAAGATCTGCTGGGATAGGTTTCCTGCATCTCCTGCTTGGTCATTAGTTTGGATGGTCCAGAATAATCTTGGAACATCATGGATATTTTTTTAATAAAATTTTTATTTTTATTTTTTTGTTTTCAAAACAAACACAACACATAAAATCTTCTTTTTCTGCATACTGTAGAAAGTGTATCAGTTGGTTACAAAAGACTTTCGTGCATCTCTTCCACAGTCATCAAATATAATTCATATTAACTCAAGTATTTTAACTCAAATATTTATACATATTTCCATCAGAAACCTGCTAGACCTGCTACAGCTACGAGAGTCCCCCCTCTCGCAGTTATGGCCTCCTGCCCTTTCGAGGGCCCACCTCGAGGACGGGTTCATTAACCCAGAGAGGTGGAAGAAGCGCACGTTGAGGGGTTTTTTAATTAATTGTTTTTTAAAAATTGTAAGGGGTTACAGGGATGGGGGGGGAACAGGTCAGGAGGGATGAGAGAGCCAGGCACCTAGGTGTGGTCGAAGGAGGAGGGAGCGGAGTGGGGGAGGAGAGGGAAGATAGCATTCCTGTGCAGGGCTCTTTGATACCAACGGTCGTGGGGAGGGGCAGGTGCGAGGACAGATCAAGATCGCGTAGTCGGTTGGGAGACCGGGGTTTTTGGTCATTCCCGGTCGTTTGTACCAACCCCTGCATACTAGGTGGTCCGGATCTACAGACCCAAGGCCTGAGACTGCTGTTATGCAACGCGAGGTCCGTTGTTAATAAGGCCCCCCTCATCCACGATCTAATTTTGGAGGGGGAGCCGGACCTCGCAGGAATAACCGAGACCTGGTTGGGCCACGAGGGAGGCTTACCCCTCGTGGAAATGTGCCCGCCAGGTTATCGAGCATTTCACCAGCCTCGGGCCCAGGGAAGGGGCGGTGGGGTAGCAGTGATTATTCGGGAAGACTTGGAGCCGAGAGAGTTCACCGTGCCACAGACATCCGGGTGTGAGTCCCTTGTCGTGAGATGGGGCCCAGGGAGGCAGTTGGGCCTGCTGATAGAATACCTGGCTCCTCGCTATACATCAGCGGCCCTGCCTGAACTCCTCAAGCTGATCTCATCGGTGGCGGTTGAGACCCCCAAACTTTTAGTGATGGGGGATTTTAATCTGCCGTCGATGGGAGAAGTGTCTGAGGGGGTTCGGGAGTTCATGGCTTCCATGACAGCCATGGACCTGACCCAGTTAATTCAGGGCCCTACTCACGAGGGAGGCCACACGCTGGACCTTGTCTTCGTCTCTGGCCAGTGGACGAGTGATCTGGGAATAGGGGATCCAACTATTATTCCCCTGTCATGGTCAGATCACTCACTTCTCCGGCTTGACTTCCCCGGTGCTACCCCCCGCTGCGGGGAGGCGGAACCGGAAGATATTAGATGGTTCCGCCCCAAGCGCCTGATGGAACCAGATAGGTTCCAGACGGAGCTTGGGCCACCTCCTGTGGACCTGACCCGCCCCCGAGTGGAGGACCTGGTAGACGCATGGAATAGTGCGACTACCGGGGCCCTAGACCGGGTGGCGCCTTTGCGGCCTCTCCTGCGGCGATGAACCACCCTGGCCCCTTGGTTCACCGAGGAGCTAAGGGTGATGAAACGCCACAAGAGACGCCTAGAGAGTCGTTGGAGATCCTCCTGTTCCGAATTTGACCGAGCACAGGCACGAGCCTACTTGAGGACGTACCTTGTGGCATTAAGAGCGGCCAAACGTCAATATTGCGCCGCTCTTATTGCGTCCGCAGATAACCGCCCTGCCGCCCTGTTTCGGGTGACTCGCTCCCTCTTGTTTGAGAGACCGCGGGAAGCCCCTTTACAGGGCAGAGCAGAGGAGTTTGGGAAATATCTACAGGACAAAGTCGCTCAAATCCGGATGGGATGGGCCCCTTTCAGTAGTCCAGTTGAGACGCCCATGGCGAGTCTTGAGGGACCGCTTTGGGAGGAGTTTGACGCGGTTGCCATCGAGGATTTGGACAGGTTACGTGGACGTCTGCGACCTACCACATGTTTATTGGACCCGTGTCCCTCCTGGCTTGTACTGGCATCCTGGGAGGTTACGCGCGACTGGCTCCTGGGCCTAGTGAACGCTTCGTTGGGTGAGGGGTTTCTACCGGCCGCCTTGAAGGAGGCGGTGGTGAGGCCCCTGCTCAAGAAGCCTTCCCTGGACCCAACGGATCTAGTCAATTATCGTCCAGTCTCCAACCTTCCTTTCTTAGCGAAGGTTGTAGAGAGTGTGGTAGCACAACAGTTCCCACGTCACCTGGAGGAGAATGATTATCTAGACCCGCGCCAGTCCGGCTTCCGACCCGGGCACAGCACGGAGACGGCCTTGGTCGCATTGGTTGATGATCTCTGGAGGGCCAGAGATAGGGGCTGTTCCTCTATCCTGGTCCTATTAGACCTCTCGGCGGCGTTCGATACCATCGACCATGGTATCCTGTTGCACCGGCTAGAGGGGTTGGGAGTCAGGGGCACCGTTTTACGGTGGTTTGGCTCCTACCTCTCTGACTGGACGCAACGTGTGTTGGCAGGGGAGCAGAAATAGACCCGGAGGCCACTCACATGTGGGGTGCCACAGGGGTCGGTGCTCTCGCCTCTCCTGTTCAACACATACATGAAACCGCTGGGCGAGATCATCCGTGGTTTTGGGGTGGGATATCATCTGTATGCTGATGATACTCAGCTATACATTTCCACCCCGAACCACCCCAATGAGGCCGTTGAAATGATGTCCCGGTGTTTGGAGGCCGTACGGGTCTGGATGGATGGCAACCGACTAAAACTCAACCCTTCCAAGACGGAGTGGCTGTGGCTTCCGGCCTCCCGGTTCAACCAGTTGCTTCCATCTCTGGCCATTGGGGGCGTGCAACTGGCCCCCATGGAACGGGTGCGCAATTTGGGCGTCCTCCTAGATGCCCGGCTGTCCATGGATGACCATGTAACAGCCGTGGCAAGGGGGGCATTCCATCAGGTTCGCCTGATGCGCCAATTGCGCCCCTTATTGGACCGGGATGCCCTACGCACAGTCACCCATGCGCTAGTGACGTCTCGCCTGGACTACTGCAATGCTCTCTACATGGGGCTTCCCTTGAGATGCACTCGGAGACTGCAGTTGGTCCAGAACGCGGCCGCGCGGGTGATTATGGGGAGGACTAGATACTCCCCTGTAACACCTCTCCTGCGCGAGCTGCACTGGCTTCCTGTAGTCTACCGAGTGCGTTTCAAGGTTTTGATTATGATCTTTAAAGCGCTTCATGGCACAGGACCTAGTTACATGCAGGATCGCATCCTGCCCCATACATCCCTACGACCAATCCGCTCACACAGAGAGGGACTTCTCCGGGTGCCGTCCGCTAAACAGTGTCGGGGGGCGACACCCAGGAGCAGAGCCTTCTCTGTGATGGGCCCAGCCCTGTGGAATGACCTCCCCCGTGACATCAGGATTACTTCCGATCTCCGCTCCTTCCGTGTACAGCTGAAGACCCACCTCTTTCAATTATCTGGCCTGGCTCAACCGTAAATTTTTCTTACTCCTCCTGACAGTTCTTTTAAATTTTTTAAATTTTAAATTGTGTTTGACAATTGGGGTATTTTAATGGTGATTTTTAACTGTCTAATGTGATATAATTTGTTACCTCCTCCATGCATGTATGTCTTTGTATATGTGTATGTTTATGTGTTTGCACATATGTTTTGTGTTTTATATGCTCCATTGTACGCCGCCCCGAGTCCTGTCTGGAAAGGGAGCGGCTAATAAATTCAAATTTATTATTATTATTATTATTATTATTATTATTATTATTATTATTATTATTATTATTATTATTATTATTATTATTATTATTATCATCATCATACCTCCATTTTCATTTGACTATAATTGTTTAAACGTCCTTCATCATAAAATATACCAAAATTTAGTACATAACCACATCTCATTTACTATTTCTAAAATCCCCCAATAACACTGAATCTTTATATCCTATTCTAGCTAAACATCCATAATATTCAATAACAAAATTTTCTAATCCTTCTTTCCAAATCATTTCCATATCATGGATATTTTTAAATGAAGGAGTTAATCAGTATGCAGATGAAGTATAAACAGGAAAATTGGGAATACTTTGGGAACTATAAAAAATGAAAAGCTATTTCTGAGAACGTTGTCTAGAAGATTACAGGGATTTGTTTGTGCAATATGAGTCAAATCTGATTCAAGAGGGGAAATCATGGTCAAAGAGGAAGCTAGGCAAGACTCTAGTAGCAATTTAATGCTCTTAACCTTTTGCACCAATGAAAAGGCATCCTGTAGGTAGAGACAATGAAGTCAACAGCCAAGGAACTGCTCCTATCACAACTGCTTGCTAGCTTATTTCTGGAAAATATCTCTGTAAAATGAAGAAAAAAATAGAGCCCTTGCTGTCCTGCAGCTCCCAATGGTGTCTTTGGGAAGAGATCTTCCCTCACAAGAGTGGGCACAATTTATTTTTAATTTTGAGTTTTAAATTGTTTTAGCAGTTTTAAATTACATCTTAAATACTTCTTCCTGTCATATTATACTTATTGCTATTTTAAGGGTTCTGTTGTTGTATAATTATTTAGAGATACTATATTAGATTAATGTTGGACACCATCTTGATTGGGCTGTTTGGAAATGCTGCTCAAAATATAGATAATGAGACCTCTGCTAAAAACATTTCGTATCCTCTGTTAGATAAATCTTAAACATACACATTTTCTATGTTGTGTTCATTACTCAACTTATTATTAAGTCCACCTTTCAGAGGTTTTTTTGTTTCCAGAGAGGTCCTTGAAACAAGTGATTGTAGTTGAACACTAAGTGCCCTCAAAGGTAGAAAGGTTTACTCAGAGAACTCAGGGTAAACCCTAGGGACCAGTGTTTTTCCCCCTCTTTTATTCTGTTGAGTCTCCCTTTCTGGGAATTAGAAAAAAACTTCTGGCATGATAGTAATATTACTATTTCGGATTATCAAAACAAACAGTTTAATCTAAATGGTTTCACAGGGAATTTAGATTGCCTCATTTGAGGGAATGATGTTGTCATCTTACTGAGGAAAACATTAAATTCCCATATAGGCTGATATATTGGCTGGTCCAAACATACTTAGTAGGAAAGGTAAGTTTCCTTCATTCAGGTAAATTTGATGTCTCTGGAGAAAAATTATGGAGATATTGCCTAAGCTTCTATTATTCTTACAACTAGGACTAGATCAATTTGTTACATGGTCCTTCTCACCTCTGATTGTTGAGGCTGTTGGAGGCAGGTGGACACTTGTTCATTCCCATCTCCTGTGAGAAGAAGTTCCAAGGTGATCAGAAGTGTTTCACTTTTCTGACTTCTGATTTCACACACATACACACACACACACCCAACATTGGGTCATACACAATGGGATTGATTACTTCCTGCTTCCATTCAAAGAAAGCAGGAATCAATCTCATCAGTGAAAAGGAAATTAGAATGTTAGAGACAATACAATGACCAGGTCTAGCCTGAGAAAGGAACAGGGAAAGCTTTTCAGAGTCCTTTTTTGAAATGTTTAATTAAATGTTTATTGCTACTACAGTGAGGTCCACAACCCTCATTCCGTTGACCTGGACCAGTCCATGGCATGCCAGAAACCGGGCCGCACAAACAAGCAAAGCCCCATCTGCAGGAAACAGGTAGCAAATAAAGCCATGCCGCTTCCAGTCAACGGAACCAGTCCGTGTTGGGGGCTGCTGTACTATAGCATATTTCTTTAGGTCAAATTCCATTGCTATATCTGTGCTAAAAAAAATTAATAGTGTTTGTCAATGACTGGGTTTTTATTTCTGATTTTCCATAAAGATTCAATTCATCCCTATAAAGCAAGTGTGATATCTAATTAGCCGTTTTGCTATTTGATAGTAGAAATCTGTTTTCTTCAAAACATTGGAAGTGGGATCATAGCAATGATAAGAAATAAGGGTAATAATGAATCACTGGGGAAGGCCTTCTCCTAGTTGACAAAATTATTATGTATTAAACTTATATACCCTCTGACCCTCAACAAGATTGATTTGATTGACTGATTTTCATATGCTGAAATCTGCTTTCGGAAAGGGTTTTCAAAACACAATAGATTCCAAAGCACTTAATACAAGGAAGTGCTAATGTTACTCTTTTCATATAAAACATATATCCAAGAAAAATTCACAGAATGTTCAAAAACCAGAAGCAAAACCAGTTGGGAGCAAAATTAGCAACAGCATATCAAATATGACACAGTATTTTCAAAACATCTTTTAAAATCATAGCAAGGGCCAAACTGTAACACTCCTATTTTTTTTTCTTCCTAAACACGTCATGTTTATGAAAATGATGGAAGATGAAGACAATTGGAAATTGGTTACTGATTTTGCCTTGGATGGAGTTACAATGAACCCACCTCTACACATAATCTTCTTTGTGCTGTTCTTGATCATCTACATCCTAACATTAATTTAGGACTTGGACCTCATAGCCCTGATCTGCCTAGACACCCATTTGCACACACCCATGTACTTTCTTGTGGACAGACTTTCCTTCCTGGATATGAGGAGGTCTACACTCCTCAGATTTTATATGATAGTGTATCTGAGCACAACCTCATGTCCCTTGTGGTTACACAGCCCAGTTTTTCTGCATTGCTAGAATGGGCTGGAGTCCATGCTTCCTATTGGCCTTCAGTGCCTATGACCACTTTGTAGCCATCTGCAACCCATTCCTTTATGCCATTGCCATGCCCAAAGAACTCTTGTCTCCAGCTGGTGATAGGACCCTATTGTGTTTTGCCAATGCTATTGCACACAGCAGTAACACCATATACTTATGCTTCTGTGGTAGTAATATCATCAATCACTACTTTTGTCATGTGTCATGCTTGTGAAGATGACCAGTGATGACACAAGAGTTCATGAACTCATCCTGAATATTGTCATTAGTTCCAATTTGCTGGCAGCCTCTGCTGCCATTGTGAAATCCTACATTGGTATTGTTGCAGTCATAATTTGCATCTGTTTGGCTTCAGGGATACGCAAAGCTTTTTCCACTTGCTCATCTGGTTTCTGTCTCCCTGTTCTATGGCTCCATGCTCATCATATACTCCACACCCAACTCTCATCACACTCCAAATTGGGACAAGGCAAATGCTTTGTTCTACACCAGTGGTTCTCAACCTTCCCAATGCCGCGACCCTTTAATACAGCTCCTCATGTTGTGATGACCCCCAACCATAAAATTGGTGTCTCACTTCCTAAGACCATCGAAAATATGTGTTTTCCGATGGTCTTAGGCGACCCATGTGAAAGGGTCGTTCGACCCCCAAAGGGGTCCCGACCCACAGGTTGAGAACCACTATTCTACACTGTAATCAATCCTCTGGGCAATCTTTTGGTTTATAGCTTAAGTAATAAAGAAGGCAGCCTCCAAGAATGTCTGGGGGAGATTCGAAGCACCCAAATGAATGGCAGTGATTCAGTATTTCTCTAGACTGGCTTATAGACAAACTAAGCCCCTATCTGTACTGTCAGCTTGTTTAGAGTAGATTGCAGATGAGGAAATTAACCTCTGGATTCCAGTGTCTGTCAACTAAACTTCCTTCCTTCTTTCCTGTGGAGAAAGTCTGGAAACCAAAGGTAACCAGAGGTGGCTTGCTGCCAGTTCACCCCGGTTTGGCTGAATTGGTAGTGGAATTCAGGCCTGGGTCGCAGAACCGACAGCGACCCAGGCCTGACACACACACGCCCCCAAACCAGTTTCCTCGGTGCCACTTGGGTGCTGCTATTTTGAATTTTAGTGACTGCATGTGTGCAGTTCACTGTAAATTGTTCTGCATATGCGCGCAGAACAATTTACATTGAACGGTGCACACATGCGCAGGGCGCATCTGGCGCAGCGTGCGCTGCGAACAGGCAGCAACCCACCCCTGGAGGTAACTTCAAAGATTAGTTATCATTTCCTATGTTCAAACAGTTCTACATTACCGGTATTTAAGCAAGAAGCATATGTTTAGGAGAAAACAAACCAAAGGATATGTTTGATGGCATAAATTACCATATTTTTCAGAATATAAGACGCACCAAGATTTTGAAGAGCTAATTTTTTTAAAAAGTTTTTGCATTCTGCAAGTCTCCCAAATCCTCTGCATGCCCCATTTTTTGTGAAAAATGGGGCATGCAGAGAGTTTGGGAGGCCTACAAAGTGCTCCTGGGGGCTGGGGTAGCAAAAATGAGCAAAAAATGGCCCGTTTTTCACGAAAACGGGCCCATTTCCCCCCCCAAAAACAGGGCATGCATAGGCTTTGGGAGACTTGTAGAATGCTCCTGAGGGCTGGGGGGCCAAAAACAAGCAAAAAACAGCCCGTTCTCCGAGGTTCTTTGCCTCCTCTTCATCAGCACTCCCTAAGCAGCAGTAGAGTCCTCTGGAGCTCAGTCTGAGTCATAGTCCTCGGTTTCTAGGAAAGGAAGGGAAGAGAAAGTCACATGGGGGGGGGGGGGGAATAACTGACAAACACTGCAAAAAACCCTGGTGTATTGGGGACACAATTAGGGAAGTAATAAATAGGCTACTACTTTTCATCATCGACCTTTTAAGCATCTCTCACAGAGTTCTCCAGTTTTGTGGCTCTGCTCAAGCTCAATGGGCCTTTGCACAGGCAAAGCAAGAATGCTTTCAAAAGTCACTTCCTGCTTGCCTGGGAAGGCATTAGCTGCTTTGCAAAAGGGTTTCCCAAGCACAGATTTTAGCAATGCTCCCCTTTTGCCTCTGCAAGTTTGGCCAACTTTATTGTTTCTTGTTTTAATGTGACTTTTCTCTAAATCCCCCTGGTGGGATCTGATCCACACAACATCCCAAAGTATGATGAGAAAGTAGCTGCTTAAGATCAACAGAGGGATAGAATCAAGATCACGTGAAGTGTTAATACCACTTTATAATGCCTTGGTAAGGCCACACTTGGAATACTGCATTCAGTTCTGGTCGCCACGATGTAAAAAAGATGTGGAGACTCTAGAAAGAGTGCAGAGAAGAGCAACAAAGATGATTAGGGGACTGGAGACTAAAAATATGAAGAACGGTTGCAGGAACTGGGTATGTTTAGCTTAAGAGAAAGAAGGACTAGGGGAGACATGATAGCAGTGTTCCAATATCTCAGGGGTTGCCACAAAGAAGAGGGAGTCAAACTATTTTCCAAGGCACCTGAGGGTAGAACAAGAAGCAATGGGTGGAAACTAATCAAGGAGAGAAGCAACTTAGAACTGAGGAGAAATTTCTTGACAGTTAGAACAATTAATCAGTGGAACAGCTTGCCTCCAGAAGTTGTGAATGCCCCAACACTGGAAGTCTTTAAGAAGATGTTGGATAGCCATTTGCCTGAAATGGTATAGGGTTTCCTGCCTAGGCAGGGGGTTGGACTAGAAGACCTCCAAGGTCCCTTCCAACTCTACTATTGTATTGTATTGTATAAGATTTAGTTAAGTTAGTTTAGCTAGTTGCTTACTTATGAAACTAATACATGGGGGGGGGGTCAACAAGCCATCTTCAAGCAAACCATGTCATAGTAAAATGTACAAACTCAATCTTAATATATGAGATTTTGAGGGCATTGTGTTGAGGTAGGCTTATATTATTTGGAGAAAGAAAGGAAATTCAGGATTAAAGAAAAGAAGTCTGTCATGTAGGGAGAAATCTTCCTGAAGACCTTCACAAGAGGGTAAATCGGACAGTAGCTTTACTTGATAATTTACTTGGATCCGTTTCAGAAAGAGGAATAGAAATCTGCTGATTTTTCCCTTCTTTTTTCTCACGCACTTCCATTGTTCGTGCAACCACTTAATCTCCCCACCCCCCTCAGAGATCTCTGCTGTTGAAAGAGGCAGCTTGGAGCTCTTGAGATTCCATTGGGGTCAACTCCCTTCACCCCCAACCTAACCAACCAGCAATAAGAAATGGCAGGTCTTTTCACCCAAGAATATAGTATTGGATCCAAGTTTTCATTGGAACTGTTTGCCTCTTTAAAGGGAAACATGTAGTATGAAAAGACAATTCAATGCATCAAGATTTTCTTGATTTTCTTCCTCCATTTCAGAGTCTGGGTTCTGTGGTACTCAGACAGTTCTGACAGGTTCTGAAGAACCGGTAGCAGAAATTTTGAGTAGTTTGGAGAACCGTCAAATAGGCTGGCCCCGCCCCCGCTGCCTCCCAGCTGATCTTCTTTTGTTGCCCTGAACAGGAGAACAGAGCTGGAAAGCAGGTTAGTGGGGTGGGGAGGGAATGGGGATTTTGCAGTAACCTTCCCCCAGGAATGGGGAGGGAATAGGGATTTTGAAGTATCATTCCCCTGCCACGCCCACAAAGCCATGTCCACAAAGCCACACCACGCCCACAAAGCCACTCCCACAGAACTGGTAAAAGTTTTTGAATCCCACCACTGTTCTTACGTATACTAAGACATTCTCTTATATGGATTGTATTGTATTGCAATACAATCTAGTATTGCAATATTGTAATATCTTGCAATACTTTGATGGTATTATTAAGATTCCCTGTAGCAGGGCAAACCATCCTTCAGTGACTAGGAGCTTTGGGTCATTCGCTGTTTTTTAACCTAATATTCCTCACACGGACTGTCTTCCAGAGATAATAAGCAGAAGGGTACATTGAATGCTTCTCAGGAAGGGAAGCATATCAGGACAATATAAATAAGGTTCATGCAATATTTAACGCTGTATAGTTGAGCCATATCTGAGTTCCTCATAATATTTAATAATGGAACAATGAAAGATGTCTCTGGAATGTCCTTAAACCAATTATTAGAAAGCACTTTCCGAGCAACTAGGGAGCCAGTCTGATCTAGTGATTAAGGCACCAGGCTAGAAAATGAGAGACTGTGAGTTCTAGTCCTGCCTCAGCCATGAAAACCAGGTGGGCAATTTTGGGCCAGTCATTCTCTCTCAGCCCAACTCACCTCACAGGGTGGTGGTTGTGGGAAAAATAGGAGAAGGAAAGTATGTTGGATATGTTCGCCATCTTTGAGTTATTTGTAAATATGATAAAGGTGGAATACAAATAAAAAAATAAATAAACAGCAGGGTTCACTTCTCAATAAATGCCTATTCCAAATTTCTTTAGCAGAACATTCTCCAGATCTTTTCAGACCTCAGTGGTTCAAATGGATAGATCAGGGGTGTCCAAACTTGGGAACTTTAAGACTTGTGGACTTTAACTCCCAGAATTCCCCAGCCAGCCTGGCTGGGGAATTCTGGGAGTTAAAGTCCACAAGTCTTAAAGTTCCCAAGTTTGGACACCCCTGGGCTAGATAATAAACATTTTCACCATTCTGGCTGGGAAGTGCCACATTTCGAGAATGGCAAGTTGCAGAAGGCTTATATCTAGGATGGGACTGTGAATCTTTTCATTCAAAAAATGTAAAGCCATATTAAATTTATTTACAGAATAAATACATTATTGGTTAATGTTTAAGGCCTTTCAAAGCTAATGGCCTAGTTCTCTGCAGGACTGCCTTGTTCAATGATGCCAAACATCTCATTAGATCTAGAAGCCTGATGGCGAACCTATGACACGTGTGCCACAGGTGGCACATGGAGCCATATCTTCCCGCAGGCAAGCTATCAGCTCCAGTGAAATTTTTTGCCAGCCAGCTGATTTTCGGGTGGTCCGGGGGGAAAGCCTCCGGAGCCTGGGGAGGGCGAAAAATGGGCTCAATGAGCCTACCGAAGTTTTTCATCCACCCCTGGCTCCAGAGGCTTTCCTGAAGCCTGGGGAGGGTGAAAACGGACTCTTCTGCCCCCACTCCCAAAGAAATACCAAGGTCAGTTTGGAAGCGAGCAGTGCAGCATGCATGGGAGGGGAAGGGGGGGTTGTCATGCAAATGTGGGATCGTGCTTTGCATGATGGGTGCCGGCATGCACCCGCGTTATTGGGCGCGTACTCTTGCATTTTTGGTACCCAACAACAAAAAGGTTAGCCATCCCTGATGGTCAGACTTATGGCAAGTCCTATGGTTCACATGTATCAGTTTCCCTAGGTAGTTAATGTAAGGCTACATAAACAGAATCTTGCAAGTCTAAAAGTACAGGTAGTCCTCGACTTACAACAGTTCATTTAGTGACTGTTCAAAGTTACAATAGCACTGAAAAAAGTGACTTATGACTATTTTTCACACTTATGATGGTTGCAGCATCCCCGTGGTTATTGGAGGAGATTCTACAAATGTTCATACCGGCTGTGAAGGAAATGGGGATTTTGCAGTATCCTTCCCCTGCCACGCCTACCAAGCCACGCCCACAGAACCAGTAGTAAAAAAAAAAAGAATCCCACCACTGCACAAGATGTAATTTTGAGAAGATAAACTTAACAGCATTTGTGGGGTGTATGATCAGGTGTGGCTTTCTCATATGAACTAAATGTGCAATTGCAAAAATAACAGATTTGAATTCTTGGTGTAAAAACACTTATTTTTAGAACCCCTCACCGGAAAAAAATGCAAAAATTAATTTTCACCCCATTAAATGACACAGTGGCTGAAGGGCCTTGCTTGAGGGATACAGAGACTCACACAACCCTGGGGCTGGCTAACCCCAGGAGAACTCCTCCCCTCTCCCCCATTAACAACTGCTAACACACACACACCCCTCCTTCTTGGAATTTCTCACCTTTTGTAATGTAATGTTATTTTTTGTAATTTTGAAACTTTTAAATCTTAAAGTAAGCCTGATTTTAATGTTAATCTTATTAATTATATTGTACACAATCCAGAGTGTACCCTAAGGAGAGGGTGGTTAAGAATTAGGAAATTAGGATATGGATGGATGGATGGATGGATGGATGGATGGATGGAGATGATAGATAGATAGATAGATAGATAGATAGATAGATAGATAGATAGATAGATAGATAGATAGATAGATAGATAGATAGATAGATAGATAGATAGATAGATAGATAGATAGATAGATGATAGATAGATGATAGATAGATAGATAGATAGATGATAGATAGATAGATAGATAGATAGATAGATAGATAGATAGATAGATAGATAGATAGATAGATAGATAGATAGATAGATAGATAGATAGATAGATAGATAGATAGATAGCTGATAGAATGCATTCATAAAAAGCAAATACATTTTAAAGCAACATTTCCCTAAAATAGCACATATACTTTTATTAGGAATAATCATTTCTCAATCGGGGCAGTTGCTTCCCGCATCATCTTATTCTATCGATATGTTACAATCTTTGGCGACGCTGCATGAGTAACCATTCTAAGAAGCGCCCCCAAATTAGCCGCTACGGAACAACTCGGGGAAGCAACAGCAACCTCTTTGCGCGCGCGCAGAGCCCAGATTCGACGTTTCGCCGCCCCTGCTGGCCTCCGTTCCGCTTTCTTTCCCGGAAAGGTGATGCGAGCGAAACTGCCAGCGAGGGGTACCGACCGCAGTTGCCTGTTCTCAGGGTTGGGAAGCGGACGCGGGGAACGAAAGAGGTTTGGGTCAGCGGCAACTGCCGGCCAAGGATCGCAAGCTTAGGAAAGGGAAGAAGCGGTGAGTGTCTCCCCGGCTCCTGTTGCATCGGCGTTGTGTTTTTCGGTGGGAGGAAGGAGCGGGCGTGGTGAAAACAAGAAACTACGCGGGGTCAAGGGACCGTGTTGCTTCCCTGGAGGCAAAGCCCAGTCAGAGCACGCACCTAAACTTTCAGTTGTGATCTTCTTTATTAGATTTTTTTTTTTATTAGCAAGAGTGTAGTAGAGAAGGAGTACGGATTTCAGTTGTCTTCGGAGGAGAGGAGGCAGCAAAAGCGCAGAGTGTATTGGCGTCAGAGTTGAACAGGGAAAGGCGCTTCGCCTGCTGCACACAAGTATCCAGGCAGGAATTGCAATTTTGGCAGTTTGTCCTCGAGGGTGGACTTTTGCAGCAAGGTCGTTGGTAGGTGGATTATTTTAAAAATCTGGTCATCATCGCTGTGCTTTGGAGGACAAAGGTAGATGAATAGAATAGGAATGGGAGTGGAATAGAAATAGAAATGAATAGAAATAGAAACAAATAGAAACAGAATAGAATTCTTTATTGGCCAAGTGTGATTGGACACACAAGGAATTTGTCTTTGCTCTCAGTGTACATAAAGAAAAATAAATTAGAATACTTTCTCTCAAGAATCATAAGATACAACCCTTAGTGATAATCATAGGTTATTCATAAGCAATCAAATTATACTAGGAAACAAACAAACAAAAACAATATAAACTTTAAAGATATCGCAGATGTGAGGTCCTAGCTCCACTTTGGAGCTCTGGTGGGTTCCTCTATTCCCCACCCAGGCTGTCCATCTGGATTGGGTCTTGCTATTTGCTTTGAAAAGTCCATTGATGTAATTGCTTTTTGTGTTAATAGCATCTCTTCCAGGCCGACCCTAGGATTCTGCCACATTTCCAGTCATATTTTTCATTTTCTTTCAGTTGTACAATGCAAGAATGAAGCAAGCAATTCACATACATGATTGAACAGGTTGACTGGAACATTTTTCTTTAATGCCAAAAAAACAAAACATGAAATGTCTGTGGAGATGGTGAAATAAACTCCTAAAGAGGAAGAAATGGAAAATGTTCTTTCTAAAACTTGTTTTGCTTTATCATTAATAAGAAGGCTAGGAGACACACTGCAATTCTCCTAAACTTCCAGATGGAGGCCTTCTGAATATGATATGAAGGATGTGGATCAGTTACGCATGAAAAATAATTAACTATGGAAACCTCCTGGATTCCTATGAATGCAGTAAGAACTTGCACAGTAAACCTTTGATTGGAAGCACCATAAATATAGGCTGGATTCCTACATTTCATTAAGCCAAAATGCTTAGTTTAACCTTAGCGTGCTGTCTGAACCCACAAAATTGCCCCTTATTCAATACAGGTAGTTCTTGACTTATGACCACAATTAGGACCGGAATGTCTTCACTAAATGATGTCATGAAGCGAGACACATTCTGTTTTACAACCTTTTACGCATGGTTGTTAAGCGATACATATAGTTATATGAAGGAGGTGGACCATGGAAAATAATGAAATATGGAAACCCTCTGGATTCCTATGAATGCAATAAGAAATTGCATAATAAAAACTTTTGATTGGAAGCACTAATCACTCCTAAAAGTAATCAACTGGTGATCAGCTTTGGAACTTGCTACTATGGTTTAATGAAGCTGGTGCTTCTTGTTTAGGTAGACACTTGGTTGCAAAACTCAAGTGGCTTATTCAGTTCTGGACCTACTACTCTTTCCACTCTGACAATGACTTTGGTAAACAAGTAGCAGAAATGCTTATCAAATTTGTAAATGATGCAAAAATTATATATCCCCCTCTCAAAAAAACCTGAAAATCATCTAGGTAAGGTTATATAAATGGGCTAAAAAACAATAAAATTGTATTTTCTGTAATGAAAACTAATATAACATTCTCAGAAATGGAAATCAAACAAACAGATATAGGATTTGGAGGGGGGTATTAAGCTTGGTAACAGTATTTGTGAAACATTTCTTGGAATAGAAGTTAATTGGAATCTGAGCCAGTTTGATATAGTCCAGCGGTCACCAACTGGTGTTCCATGAGAAAAGTTTGGTGGTCCGCAGAAAAATTATTTGCATTTTTTATATTGCATTAAATCAGGGGTCCTCAAACTACAGCCCCTGGGCCAAATACATGCAATGAATGCTTGTCTTGCTACAGAGACCCTTTGTGGTATTTTTGTGCAGGTCGGAGTGGGGCAGGAATTCCGACTTGAGGTCTCCTTCAGCCTCCTGGTATGGGGCTTTGGCCAAAGGATGGAGGGAAGCACCGCTGGTGGCAAAGAGCTTGGGGGCCTTGTTCCAGTGGGACTGTATCATGGCCTGAAACTGGCTGACCATCTCAGCCCACTGAGCCTCCAGGTGCCAGTACTTGGCCTTGCACTCCCACACGTCTTCCCTTTGAGTGAGGTGCTTCTTTTGAGTCTCCTTGGTCAGATCCAATTTGAACTGAGACAGCTATTTTGCCAACTCTTTCTCGTGGTGGCTGCTTAGCTCCACAACCTCCTATTGGGGCCCTAAGGAGCCTGGGCGGGCGGGCAAGGAATGGCTGGGAGGAAAGGGGTGAGTAGAGGCCAGTGAGGCACCCGTTGACATGAATGACATCAAGTTTGCCACGCCCATCCAGTCACATGGCCAGCTAGCCATGCCCACTCAGCCAGTCATTAGGCAGATCATATTAGTGGTCCACTGGATTTAAAGTTATGAATGTAATGGTCCCTGAGGTCCAAAAGGTTGGGGACCCCTGGTCTAGTCTAGTGGTTAAGGCACTAGGCTAGAAAGTGGTGTAATGTATCAAATGGGAAAACAATTCCACTATTTTTTGAATTGGTCAGATTCATTTCAAATATCGGTTCACCGGGATTCTTATCAACTGGAACACATTCATTTTGGCTCTTGCTAATTGTGCATTTGGTTTTCTTCAGAAATGGCCAGCACTGTGACAGAACATGGAAATGTGAGGATCCTGACTCAAACAGTCCCACAGACAGGTTCTATGCCAACACCGGCAGCTACTGTCAGATTCGTTGACTCTGCTTCTGCAACATCTCAGTTCCTACTAACCCATAACAAAAAGATCAAGAATACCCTGCTCAATGTGATTGGGGTAAGGCTCTCCAGATTTGTCCAATTAAGCCCAAATTCTGTGAAAGCTTCTGCATTTCTTTGTGAAACAACTCAGGTCCTCAAGACGACTCAAGAAAGACTGTTAACAAATTAAATTATAAGTAGAATCACAGACTTTCATTTTTATGTGATTATTCTAGCGACCAAAAGCTACACTAAATTTTTATTGGGAGTTCCTTATGTAGAGGGAGAACATGGCTTAATCCTTCCTCTCCCCATTCCCCAGTTCTATTCTAGTAGAATTTACTACCTGTACACCTACATTTTTTTTGCATAATCCCTAAATTAGAAGCTCATACCTCAAAGACATTACAGTTATTTTTGTGTTAATATGGTTTTAGCAGATATTTTTGCTGTTGTACTACTTCTATTGGGATTGTTGGTAATCAGATATATGAGAATAACCTTGGACTCCTTGCAAACCTAGAAAGCTTTTTGGTTTTGGAGGGCCTTGGAGACAAAGTTCTACTTTTTAGCATGGCATCCCCTAAAGGATTTAGTATTGCTAGACCCCTCTTAATGGCTTGGTTTTTCCTTAACCAATGCTCAAAGTTCACTCTACATTTCTTTTTTTTTAAAGTGAGGATGGCATTTTAAAAAGAAAGGCAAAGGAGGAGGAGGAGGAGGCAGCACAAGGAGGGAACCGAATGGTCTCTCTTCAGCTACAGCCCTTGCAAATCATCTGTGCTGAAATCCCAAAAACGTATTTAAGGAGTTAATCATTAACCATTTAGTTGAAATGATGGTACTGGTTTATTTATAATTCTGAGTGTGATTTTCATCTCCCCCCTCCCTTTTTTTAATATCACTGTCTTATCCGAAATACTCTTTCTAATAGAGAAAAAACTTGACGTTGTAGGAAACTTCGCATTAAAACTTTTGACATAGCACAAGGCACAGCACAAAATACTTTTTGGGTTTGTTAGGTGGTGATGTTAATGCTTTAGACATCTAAATATATTGCTCGCACCCTCTTTTCTTTTTTCCTTCAGATCTTGCAGATTGCTTTTGGAGTTACCCAGCTGAGCTTTGGCATTGCCCTGACAGCAGCTCAAGGAATCTACACTGTCACTGTGCTAAGTGGCATTTACTTCTGGACTGGGATCCTGGTAAGCAAACTTTTTGAGAGGCACAAAGGTTTACCCATCTTCAGTCTGTAGAAGCTTCTGCAGGGTTCTGTATAGTTTCAGAATCAGGAAGAGATCTAGAACCTCTCTATCCCCCAGTAGACAATATGTTTATTCAACAAAAAAATTGCCTTACACATTTTTTTCCAACTTGGTGCTTTCCAGATATCTTAGAATTCAGTTCCCATAATATCAGTGCTGGTTAGAAAGCAGTGAAGTTAAAATCCAATGCAAGCCAAAGACACCAGGTTAAGGGATACATTCTTTGATGTAGAGGATTTTTAAGTTTCTGAGCATTTTTCACACAAATTCAACCAGCATGTCTTGACCTACCCATAAGGGAAACTGGAATAGGCTTTTTCTCATCTTTTAGTTGCCTTCAGGACTTAGCGCTTGAGTAAGGAAGAAGGATGTAAATCGAGTTAATTAATAAATGTCTAGTAGGAACAGCCTGATTCTAGGAGCCCTGGTTGTGCAATGTAAAATAGGCTCATCCTTATACTTGCTGTTTGTTTTTCTTTGCTTTTGTAGCTCTTGATCACTGGGTCCTTGTTGTTAGAAGTTGAGAAAAGACAATCTGAGCAGCTAGTGAGTATGTTGCCAGATTTATCAGTCTGGCTTTGTTTTGTTTTTTTCTCCCTCGGGTAAAGCCACTTTAGCATGAAGTAATAAAGAAAGAGCTGGCTTCACTACTTCACTGCTCCCATCCACCCTTACAGCCCACTAAAAAATTCCTGTTTGGGCTGATTCAGGTCTCTGGGATGAGGATTGACTTAGAGATTTACTAAGTACTGAGGAAAGGCCACTTGAAAGAACTGGATCGTCCTGCAGCCCAAAGCAAAATAATATTGGAGGACAGTGCCTGAGAACAGAGGGAAAGACACTTGCCCACACTATTCAAGGAATTATCTGAATATGCCGCCAAGAGAAGGGTTAGCGCACATGTTAGATTGTATCTACAGGGAAATCTGCATTAAATTAAGGGAAGGAAGACTACTTTAATTTCAGTATAGTTAAAGAAAACTCAATGCTGCCTCACATCTGAGGTAGAGGTTATTTGAAAGCAATATCATGAGGGGTGGGGGGATTCACTGGTCCCTTTGTGCTGCAATTAGATTCAAATGGGAAAAGACTCACACTTGACCAAGATAACTAAAGGAACGTCTGCATGAAGAGTTTGCACCAGTTTAGAATCAGCTCTGGACATTTGATCATAGGCCAACCTGTTTTGGGGAACTAGGTCAATGTCTTCCTAGCTTTGCATTGTTTTAGTTGAAACTGGAGCAAAACTCTTTTCTCCCTTTAAATTATGGCTGCTCCAATGAGCTTATGGGTGGTGTAATTTCTTCCTGTTAGTAGAAATCAGAATTACTGACATGCTACATTTCACTATTTTAGCTTGTAAGAGGCAAGGAGAGCAGTGATATGATTTACGTATCTTCCCTACCGGTTCACAAATGTGCACAGAAGGTCAAGCATTACATTGGGGCGGGGGGGGGGGGGAGCCTCCCGCAGCAGCCACTACCGGTTTGCCCAAATCGGAGAGGACCAAATGAAAACCACCTCTGAAGGAGAGGCAATATGCAGGAGAAAAGGAGCCAAATGCCAGGTGGAGGAGGGAGAAGGATGGTGTAGGTCATGGAAGGTGTTGAGGGGGCAGCTCAGCTCAGGAAAAATACAGGTGGGCGGGCTGGGGAAGGGGTGTGTGTGGGGGTTTCTTCATCCCTCCCTTGCTGCCTTCCTTCCTTCCCCTTTCCCATCTCAGCAGACAAATGGCTGCCGGGAGGGGGAGGGGAGCAAAGGATTGCGAGTCTGTCTGGAAAACTGTTACAGAATGTTGAAAATAAAGATCATGTGACTGAAGCAGCAGCCCATCATTACAGTAGCAGCCATGAAGCAGCCACAACCTTCTCAAATGTCATCCGGGAGTCATGAGTCCTGTATTTTGGATTAATTCTGTAAGTTAGCCGGTTTGAGGTACCTTGGTTCAATAATTGTTGCCCTATGATGCACCATTTTGCCTGGTTAATTTATGATGCTCCATTTTGCCTGGTTATTTGGTATCCTATGGCTATCACCAAGTGTTGTATCTTATGATCCTTGATGGACGTATTTTTTATGTACACTGAGAGCTTATGCACCGAAGACAAATTACTTGTGTGTCCAATCACACTTGGCCAATAAATTATTCCATTCTATTCTATTTTTAAAGATCATGACAACAAAGAAATTTAGTTTTAGTAGTATATAGATAGATGCTTCTAAGAGTTAAACAAGATGTGCAACAACTAACCTTTATCTAATGTATTGATGTAGGTGAAATCTGCATATTTTGCCAACACGATATTTTGTGTAGCTGGACTGGTTGCTATAATCCTACATGGTATTGAGATTGCACAAACTGTTAAAGAAGGAAACCCATGTGACTCGAACCACAGTCAGTATTGCCGAAATTATCATCAGGTAAATTCCTGACCTTCCTTCATGTGTACATAGCAGCAGTTGAAATGATTCTGACATAGTAAGATTCAGACCTTACAAGACTCTTCAACTTGTCTAAATTTGGTATTGATATGAGCCCTGTTCTCTATTATGAGATTTTGTTTTGTACTGTTTTTGTGGCTCTTGCAGAACTATAATTACATTGTGTTACACAGGTATTTTTAATTGGAAACAAGGACATTGACTGAGTTAACATAGTACATTATGATTTCCTTAATGATTTACCATGATTTGATAAGTAAAATGCAAATATCCAAATACATACAACACCCCAAGACACAAATTAATGTTAACAATTCACAGTGGTTGGGTTCACAGTCAAAATTAAACATTATTTCTGAGTATAGTGTCTAAATCCAATTACTGTATTCTTTCTATATTGATTGAGAAACTTGAGATATCATTTCTTGAATTTTGACTTATTCAACCTTCCCATCTTAGCATTTATTTCTGTGCAACACTTCCCTGTTTATCATCTCCCTGAATGCAGCAGTAATTATTATGAGTATAACCGTGCATGTTCTATGCAACTCTTTGCACTGTTCAGTTGCTAGCTGACAGAAAAGATCTCATTTCTAGGGAGGGACATGCATCCTGATGGCTTACTGCTTTTTCAGTCTTCATATTCATCACAAAAATTTGCTCAATAAATTTGTAGCCACAAAAAAAATAGGAAAACTAGAAATACAAGGAAGAAGTTAACATAAGAGCTGGTAGTGGCGCAGTGGTTAGAATGCAGTACTGCAAGTTACTTCTGCCGCCTGCAGGCTGCCTACCTGTAATTTGGCAGGTTGAATCTCACCAGGCTCAAGGTTGACTCAGCCCTCCATCCTTCTGAAGTTGGTAAAATGGGGAGCCAAATTGTTTGGAGGCAATAGGCTGACTCTGTAAACTGCTTAAAGAGGGCTGTAAAGCACTGCAAAGCAGTATATAAGTCTAAGTGCTATTGCTATAAAAAGAAACTAAAAACATTGAAGATGCCATGAAGCCTAATGCGGTCATCACCTGCCTTTTTCCGCAAGGGAAGGATAAGGCCTGAGTGAATGAAACCATTATATTTACATTCCCATCTTGGCTAAGCAAGGTGGTACCCTAGGCAAAATTCTGGAAAAGCTCTTGTCTTGCATGGGAAGGATGAAGCTGAGACAAGAAGAAGCCCATCCCCTCCGACTTCCTAATTGAGGATCACAGTAGATGACTCCTGTAGTCTTCACCTGTACCCCGTTTTTTATTTCAGAGGGGCTCAGGCAATACTTCTGAGTTGAGGTGGTACAAAAAGAGCAAATAAGCTCCAAGTTAGCAACATATGCTAAAGTAAGCTACATTTATATCAAGTGTAACTAAATTTAATAATTGAGTAATATTTGGGTTTTACGTTAATTAATTGCTCTTCACTGAGATATGAATTCCTGTAGTTCCAAGCAACTATAAATGATAATTTTTCAGTTCTGTTGTTTATGTAACAGAGGAATTTACAATCAGATGGAGGGGTGGTAATTTGCATGTGATTTTGCCCACAGATTCTGTCATTTGGCCTGAACTCTGTGTTCCTCATCTTTGTGCTTCTTGAAGCATCCTTAGCTATCACGGCCATGATTAGGCTCAAGACTCAAAATCAACAGACCTATCATCCAATGGTGAGGATGAAAACTTTTCTCTGGGTTACCAATGTAGCAAATGTAGTCTTAAACCATGAGCTTTGAGGGCTATAAAGGAGGAGAGCCAAGTTAATCAATGAGCTAGATAAACTGTGTTATCAAGGAGAGATCCAACCTAACACTAAAGAGAAATTTCCTGACGGTGAGAATAACTAATTAGTGGAATAGCCTGCCTCCAGAAATTGTGGACACTCCAACTGGAGGTTATTAAGAAGAGGTTGGACAGCCACTTGTTTGAAATGGTATAATGGAATAAGTCAAAATGGCCGTGATGGTGAATGTGGCACGCAGAGCCATATCTGCCAGCATGTGGGCCGTTAGCTCCAGCGTGTATGCACATGTTGGCCAGTTGATATTCAGCCTTCTGGAGTGCCAGTGGAGGCTGTTTTCGCCCTCCCCAGGCTTCAGGAAAGTATCTGGAGCCTGGGGAGGGTGAAAAACGGGCCCAACAGGCCAACCACAACTTCGGAAACGATTAATTTCTGGCTTCCAGAGGGCCTCCCGAGAGGCCGGGAGAGGCAGTTTTCAACCTCCCCAGGCTTCAGGAAAACCTCCGGAGCCTGGGGAGGGTGAAAACGGGCTCAATGGGCAACCTGGAAGTTCCTTTCCATGTGTAGGGATGGCAGTTGCATGCACAGATGGGCGGGGTGCATTGCATTGTGGGTGTGAGGTTTTCTGCTTGAGCAGCAGGTTTTGATTAGAAGACCTCCAAGGTCCCTTCCAACTCTGTGGGATTCTGTATAATCCATTATAGCAAAAAAAAAAAAAACCAGAAAAGCCCGATAGTGTTTTTCATATCTAACAAATATTATTAAATCCACATCACTTTATACACATGACGAAATAAGCCACAGCTCATGAAAGCTTATGTCTTGTGATAAAATATATTAGTTGGAAAAGATGCACCAGAACTTCCTTCTGATTTTCAGGCTCTGAGGACTCTCAAATCCTGAACTTCTTTCTATTACCGTTATAGAGATTTCCAAATGTTCTCCAGGCATTTTGATTCTATTATTTTGAGAATTATGCAGAAAATCGAACTTGTTATTCCTGAGCAATTAAATGGTGAAAAACCTTTACAAATGCTAGACTAATCTTTTTTGTGTGTGTTTTCCAGGCATCATGAAGACAAGTGGTTTCTCTTGTCCTGTCACACAATGCTGAATATTTACACTACTATATATGCTTCCCTGGCTTGAAGCTCTATGAGTGTGAGCTTCCTATCTTTATCTTTCCAGTAAACCTTTCCTTCCCTTGCTAAATCCCAAACATCTGCCTCAACCAAGAAATGGAAAACAAGTTTTGTATTTGTTTATTATCAGCTTCTTCTTCTATACAGGGCAGCCACAAGTTTATCCTAAATGCAAGGCCTGTCACATTCCCTGTGTTATGAAACATCCTCTGTAGTTTCATCAGTGTTCATATCCTGAAAAGCACCAATCGTGATGTGTGCTGGCAGTTCTAAACTTTATAATACAAGGGCTCTACCATCATTCCCTTCCATTTGTAGCTCTTTGAGGTCTTAATGAAGAAGAGACAGATTATCTGCAAGTTAAGGGGCCATCTGTTTGGAATTGCCTTAAATTTGTATATTTTCCTCTGTGCGTTTGTATGAGAGAGAGCTTTTTCTAAGTAGGCTTTCTGAGATTTTTTCAAGTTCACTTTTCTTTTTTATGCGTAACTATTACAATATTAAGATGACAGAAACTATCAAGAACTAACGTTTAGAATAAAAGGGAAGAAAGAAAAGAAATAGGAAAAGCACAGAAAAATTGCAGAAAAGAAATATAAAGAAATTATTTCTGATTATAGAGTCGTGGTGGCGCAGTGGCTAGAATATAGTATTGCAGGTCTAACTCACTACCCACTCCAGGAGTTAGTATCAACGTCTAAAGCGTTTCCATGACTACTATCAACTTGAGAAGGGGGGGGAAATGCCATGCATACTTTTGGACAGAGTAAAAAGTCTCATATTTCTGTAACTGGGATGTGAATGCACACGTCCAGAACCCTGCCGTAACGTCCTGTTGGAGAATGTGATTGATGACTTCAGGCAGAGGGGACGGGACACGGGTAAAGTTCAGATGCCATTAAGTGGGATTTAGTTTCGGCTCCACAGAAGTCCGTGCCAAGATGTTAGTCCTAATAAATGAATGGGGTTTTTTTGAACTTTGTCTGGAGGCTCTAAATTAATTAGGTCAGCTCTTGGAAACTTCACAGTTAGATTCTGAGCAGCTCAAGGTTGACTCAGCCTTCCATCCTTCCGAGGTCAGTAAAATGAGGATCCAGATTGTTGGGGGCAATAGGCTGACTCTGTAAACTGCTTAGAGGGGGCTGTAAAGCACTGTGAAGCAGTTTATAAGTCTTAAGTGCTATTGCTATTTTTATAGCAGTTCTAAGCATAAATGTATATTAAGCTTTTAACGTATAGTTACAACACTGTTTACATTTTTTAAATGATTGTTTTATCTTCTAATCATCCAAACCATGTATGGCAGTGATGGCGAACCTATGGAGCCATTTGTCAGGGCACGCGAGGCGCTGCGCTGGCCAGCTGAGTTCACCTTTTAAAAAGCTATTTTTTGCCTTCCCCATGCTCCAGAGGCTTTATAGGAGCCTGGGGAGGGCGAAAGGAGCCCCCCCCGCCCCCCCGGAGGCTTCAGGGACCGTCCGGAGGCTTCCCTGAAGCCTTCAGAACGCTTAAAACGACCCTCCGAGCATGGTTTTAAGCGTTCCGAAGGCTTCAGGGACCGTCCGGAGGCTTCCCTGACGCCTTCGGAGCACTTAAAACGACCCTCCGAGCAAACTGGAAGTGACTTTCGAGGGCCTCCGGGGGGTGGGGGAGGCTCTTTTCGCCCTCCCCAGGCTCCTATAAAGCCTCTGGAGCCTGGGGAGGGCAAAAAAAGCATGTAAAAATGGGGGGGGGGCGTTGTGCGCGCATGCACACTGGAGGATTGGGCGTTGCATTATGGGTGCGGCACACCTGCACACAACCTCCCCGCGCTCCCCCCACTTTTGGCACGCGAGCCAAAAAAGGTTTGCCATCGCTGATGTATGGTAATTTCATTTTTTTTTTAGTTTCACATAAAAAGTCCATAAAGATTTCCAATCAGCACTGGGCTCTACTATAAGAAATGCATTGATTAGGAGTCAGAAAGGGGGCTTGTATTGAAAGCAGAGAGAGTTGTTCTGCCAAATCAGTTTATTTTTGTTGCCCAGGAGTTGAGTTTTACTTTATTTTATTAAAGACAGTAGAAGAGAATGGGAGATATGTTACCTATTAAGTATCGGGGATATGCTGCCTTTAGGAAAAAAGGAAACTACCCCGCCAAAGGAGGAATCGTTCAATTCATGACAGAGAAACAACCTATCAGGAAGTTGAACCAAATTTCTTAAACCCTGATCACACTGTGATATGATAAGAATTATTCCTAAAGCAAAAGAAACAAATGGTTATTGGCCAGTTTGTGCATTCAAAAAAAAAAATAGCGTAAACCTTAGTCCATCATATGCCATTTACAGTACTTCGGTATCTCCACTTTCTGTAGCAAAGGCTTTGCATTTAATTCTAATGAATACATTAAATGGTCCATAAATCCAATTTAACACAGATTATAATATCTACTTTTATCAGATCAATTTTTCTGCTGTTTCACGAGGTCTTGATCATTTTGCCTTCACAAATTATTTCCATATGAAATGCTTTTCATCTGTTTTAGAGAAACTTTTGTGCCCACTCTGCTTCTTAGAAGTGCCCGCCCATGATTAAATTTCACAGCTGATAAATACAGAGGTAATATTAGGCCCCAAACTAAGAATGACGTGTGGTGATCCTTCCAAGTTCAATTTGTTATTATTTTATACTTATAGACAGAATCTTGCCAGATTGAGGACGCTACTATCTGCATCTCCCATATACTCTGTGAACTATTTTAGGAAAGGGATGTTTTCACCCTCTTTCTCTCACACATAATATTTGGGCTGAGTTGCCTCGTAACACCTCTAGACTGCATCCTTTCCCTCCTAGATTTCATGACATCTATTACAAGCACTTTTAATGCAGATAAAATAACCTTATTATGTTTACAGCTTTACTTGCAAAGCTGTGTAAACAAAGAGCCATTTCACCAAGTAATCTGTGCTTCAACTCAGAAACATGAATTTTAGGGAGTTTATGTAGATCTCTTTTGTAATAAGACAGATTCCAGAGTGACTGCATGGCTGCATGTAATGCTTATGCCATCATTATGAGTACTTCCATTTCTAATGGTTTTTTTTTAATATAAGTAATGGGTGCTTATTGTAATGGGAAAAAATGAAACAAATGCCTTTAGATTTCGAAACTATGTAAATATAACTTGTCATGTACACATTGATATTTGCATTGAAATAACTATTCTTAACAGTTGCATTAATACTACTTTGGATATTGTATGTTAATATGTAATTATCAGAAATATCTCTTGTACTTAATGTAAGTCAATTTTCTAGTTTCTTACTAGGATTATGTAAAGATCCAGCTCTGAAAGGAAAGTGTGGCTTATTGAACGTGCCTGCTTTTGTAACAGTTGCTGGGAATACTATAAATTAAATAATCTTTTCCCAGGTTTGTGTATCAGTTATGGACAGGGGCAGCAGGACCCAACAAAGATACAGTTGCTGTACGATATTCCTAGTAGGAGCTCTGTACGTGCTACGTACAGTAATCTGGGAATTTTTGAATTAGGATCCCTGTACTGTAGAGTCCTATGTTTCTATATACTATTTCTGATTAATTATATTACATTAAGTGTTCACTTGAGTTTTTTGTATTCATATTACAAAACCAAATTTCTTGGTGTGAGTAAGTGTGCTAATAAATGTAAGGTAGAAACTTTTCCCCTCTATGCAAGCTCATGTTCCAATAATTCCTGTTATAGCCAGCAGATCCACCAATGAAATCTGGTGCTACAAAATTCAAACCATGTAATAAATCTTGAAATGCAACTCATATCGTCTTGTTTCTTCGTAGAGCAAGCAAAATACTATCCCAATCATATTAATCATAATGACTCAAATACAAAAGAGCATTTATAATGTAGATTGTAACTGCATGAGGGATTCTTGTAATGAATCAAATTGAATAGAAAATGGACCCTATTTTATGCCAGTTTAAAACCCCAACCCAGAGTAGTGCATGCAGAGCTTACTTACCTCCATAATATATAGACGAACAGGACACTGTTTTTTTCACACTGCACAACATCTCCAGCAAGATGTAAGGGGAAAGAGCTAGAACTTTCAGAGGCTAATTGTAAGCAATTTTCATCTTTATTTGCAAGCTAAATCAACTTGTGCAACTGGATTTAAATTTGCATTCCAGATCACAGGGAAATTCGACAACTCCTTGCCCAGTTCATATAGCTTGCAGCTTTTGAGGATATTGAGATAATATAGATAGATAGATAAGGTGCTCATCAATTTGCTTAACTCTTCCTTCCTAAGTGGCCACTTAGTTCAGACACCCTGATTAAGACAGGCAACCAATGTCTCAGAATGTGGAATGTGTTCCTAACTGCTCAAAAGAGGTAGCTATAAGAATATGAAAATATGTGAAAAGATTTTCTTATAATAATTATAGACCAATTTTAAATATTCTATCCTTGGGTAGGATAATTGAGACTGTGGGCGCCCCAATGTTCCAGATATATTTGAAACTTATTTTCATAGCAAATTCGGTTAAAGGGATATTTAGAGTATGTTCCTGAAACTGCTTCCTGCCCAGTCATGCCGCCAAGCTGCAAACGTTGGGGACAGCTGGCCTAGATGATTGATCCTTGGTTCTTCAGAGTTCTGTCTTGTCCACTACAGTGTTTTAACACCTTATGAAAGCATTCAGCATGTTGGAGAAAGTTCCTGCTTCCCTACCCCAAGAGTGCAATCTGTATCAATTAAATTAGCTTTAATGGGATGACACAGACACATTGTGTTAACCCAATCATTAACTTATATTAATGGAAAGAGAGACAAATAACTAAGGCAGAATAATAATAGATAGCCTAAATCTGCAAAGATGAAATCAGGAAAGCAAAGGCTCAAAATGAACAAAGATTTGTAACAAAAGTCTAAGATAATAAAAAAGTTTATTTCAACATATACCGGTAAATAATATGAAAAAAGTCAAGGAAACAGTTGGTCCACTAAAGCGAGAAGATTGCAAGGACAATACAGATAGTAGAGAGAAAGAGTTGCTTAACTCATTCTTTGCATCAGTTCACACACAAAAAGAAACTATAATCCAACCTATCAAAAACATAACCATAAAAGGCAGACTAGAAATAAAAATTTAAATAAGCAAGAAAATGGTAAGAGAATACCTGTCTGATCTTGATAAATATAAATCACCGGAACCTGACAGATTACATCACAGAGATCTGAAGAAGCTGGCAGATGTTATCTCAGAACCATTATACAATATCTTTCAAAAATCCTGGAGCATCAAGGAACTACCTGAGGATTGTAAAACAGCTTATGGGGTGGACTAGTGAAATGCTGTGGACTTAGTATACTTAGATTTTAGTAAAGCATTCAACAAAGTAGACCACAACCTACTTCTGAGAAAAATGTGGGGTAGACACCATCACCACTATATAGAATTGTAATTGGCTGACAAACCGTACTCAACAAGTAGGTCTTAATGATACTATGGTATATCTGGAGGAAAGTAGCAGTGGAGTACCACAAGGTTCCATCTTAGGCCCAGTACACTTCAATGGCTCGTTATTCAGGCAATTCCCTCTCCTGTTAATTAATCTGACCAATTACTTAAATCAATGAAAAACACATTTCTGAAGATTCCCTTTGCCAGAGCATAATTAAAGGTTCTAAATCACTATAACTATCACTGAATTTAGAGGTTATAGTGACATCAAATAACATATTTATATAAGTACAGCCAGTGTATCAGCAGACTCTAGTTGAGTCTGTTTTACTTAGCTTTGTTACAATACATCTCAACTACTATACCTTAAAAAGCATCCAGTAATTGCAGTTGATGTTAAAGCTTTGCCAGCAGGTGTCTAATGCATATATTTGCATACCAGGTACAGCTATCATACAATGCATAAACTAAATATATGCATGTATTCTATACTGCCTTATGGCTACAATTTTATTTATTTACTGAGCTGCATTTATAAACCATTCTAATGTACCAGAATGTGTTACAATAAACCAAAAATAGATCATCTCAAATAAGGAAAGAAATCTGATAATCTGACAAATCATAATTTGCTGTTCAATGGCTCATTATTTAGGCAATTGCTTCTGTTAATGAATCTGGTCAATTACGTACTTAAAACAATGAGAAACACATTTCTGAAAATTATGTTAGTCAGAAGCATGATTAAAGGTTCTCAAGGAAATAGTAATGATACATAACTTAGTTTTAGTTTTTATTTTGATTGCATTATTTTATATTCTATTTTTAATATGTAAAACAACTTTAGATTGCTATAAACAGAAAGATAGGTTAAAAATCAAAAATAAATTAAAAGATACTTCTAGTTACCTTAATAACTTTATTCCAGGGAATTAGACACAATATGTAACAATACAACAAATGCATACATCTCATAATGTGGACCATTGATCCATAGAAATGTATACAATTATCAGTTTATTCCTCTTTAGTCTCTCTGCTATTTTTAAGCACTGAGCATTTGAAATATTAGAATATCAAAATGATGTTAAATTCATTTTCTTTTCACAAGTTCACATATACATTTCTTATATTCAATACAAAAAACAGGATCTGTTTTATTAATACTATGTAGAACATTATATTAATACTATATAGAACATTAATACTATATTCTACTATATGGCTCTATCTGCTTTTAATTTATTTTAATCAGTGTTGTGTATTAACTTTGATAGTACTGTCACTGTTCAATTATTAGCTATTCACCAAAAATATTTCACCATATTTTTCGTCTAAAAAAGGGAGAAAATAAGCAATACCCTTATCAAAAGCCCTTTATACTAATTCTAGATAATTGTTTAAAATCCCTGGAAAACCGAAAACTTTCAACTATCAGCTTTAATTGAGTATCTTAATGGTATTTTTAATGGATCTTCCCCAACTAAGCGCTTTCCAGATGTATTTATACTGCAAAGCCCATAATGCGCAGCCAGCATGCATTTCGGAATTCTGGCCATACTGTTCCCAAAATATTTACAGGGTACTACATATCGAAGACCATTGTACTGAATTTTTACCACTCTTGCCCCGCATATGGATGCCACTAAAAGCAGAGGATACCGGAAGTTGTATTGAAGAACAAGTGAAACTTTCCCTCTTTCTAGCCAAGGAACCGTTCTAGCTTACATAACTTCCAATGAATACTGCATTCGCAGAGGGCTGCTACAAAAGAACGTTATGTCGCTCATAGTTCTACGCATCCGCGTCCGTCGCATATGGGACGTCATCCGAAAGGGCCCTACTGGAGTCTTCTTCGTGGGAGGGAGGGAGAGCACATGTTTTTTCGCTGGGAGTGTATAGCGAAGAGACCAAAGGGAAGGAAATGGCAGCGCTTATCCCCGAGGAGCAGCTGCAAGCCGACCGACTGTCTCCAGAGCCGGAACGGGGTGAGCAACTTCAGCAGCTGGGGAACGAGGAAGGGTCTGTCGCCTTAGTGGAAGCTGGATCTGGGAAGCTGCAAGTAACTGCTTTGGGTAAGAAGCGGAAGGAGGCACCACCTATCCCCAAAGGAAGGCCTAAATCTGGGCGGGTATGGAAAGACCCCGGCAAAAAGCGGTAAGAATGCGATCTTGTCGCCAGGTGATCGGACGCAGCATCTTGGGGAAAGTTTTCTCCACATCAGCAACTTTTAGGATATATGTGGGCTTCAACTCTCAGAAATTCCCAGCAAGGATTCTGGGAGTTGAAGTCCACGCATCTTAAAGCTGCTTTGAGTTAAAGAGAAATGGGCTGCCCTTTATGTGTATTTTATTCCCCTTTGTCAGACAGAAATACTGTATATTGGTTAGTTCTTCTAAAGGTAAGTACGGTAAAGGTAAAGGTTCCCCTCGCACACATGTTCTATTTGTTCCCGACTCTAGGGGGTGGTGCTCATCTCCATTTCAAAGCCGAAGAGCCAGCGCTGTCTGAAGACGTCTCCGTGGTCATGTGGCCAGCATGACTAAACGCCAAAGGCCCACGGAACATTGTTACCTTCCCACCTATTTTTTCTACTTGCATTTTTTATGTGCTTTCGAACTTCTAGGTTGGCAGAAGCTGGGACAAGTAACGGGAGCTCACTCTGTTATGTGGCACTAGGGATTCAAACTGCCCAACTGCTGATCTTTCTGATTGATAAGAGCAGAGTCTTAACCACTGAGCCACTGCGTCCCCTTCATAGTTTTCTTAGACACATTTTATTTTATGCACTTCATGCCTATCTAGTTAGTGTGCAATGTTACTCAAAAAAATGTTAATATTCATCTTCAGTTCAAGTTGAGTGTAAATTTTAGGGGGTTTGTATTGAATATAGTGTCACACCCGAATTAAACACATAGTGTGCTTTTAATATTCTTATTTGTTAAGGTAATGTTTTTGATGTGTAAAAGCATTTTGTTTCCTTGGGACTCATTGCCAATTAAGAGTACGCAGGACTCTTATCCTAGATCTGCTTCACACAATATGCTAAATGTTACTAAGATTGTTTGGTTTAATTGCAGTTTATGGCTCAGTGTATTGCACCAATTTGACTATTAGTTATTCAGTAAGGCTTTATTAAGGCAAACTATGGCGGTCTTGTAAGGTGATACCATCTAGTGCTGAAATTAAGCACTTATTTTTAGCTGAAGATATAAATTTCCCCATCTCCCCAGGTTTTCCCACATGATCCAGGATAAGCCTTTACATACTTCCTGGCAACAAAAAATGAAAATACGTCAGGAAAAGAAATTGATCAAAGATTTTGCCCAGGAGCTGAAGGAACAAAAACAAAGGGAGCGTGAGGTAAGTAAAATATGTTCGTCTCAATGGAAGCAATACGTCCATAATATTATCAAGTAACTCCACTGTATCCCTAAGCATCTCTTTCCAGACATCATCTTCACTGATATTTTTTGTCACTCTAATTAAACTGTGGACCAGTGATGGCTAATCTTTTTATTGTCATGTGCCAAAAGCATTATGCCCACATCCATAATGCAGTGCACATGCAACACCCCCCCCCATGCACCACATTTTGGGCCTAGCAGGCCTCCCTGAATCCTCCTGGGACCAAAAACGGACCGCCACCTCCCTACATGCGCCCCCAGCATATGTGTGCATGTCTTCTGCATGCCCTCCCCCCCCACACACACATGCATGGCAAAGACCCAAAAATTAGGTGGATGTCAGGAGGCGCATGCGCAATGGAGGTGAGGAGGGGCAACAACTCCAGTGTCCGCGGGTGGCACGCATGCCATAGGTTCGCCATCACGGTTATGGACTGGATTAGTAGGAATGAACTAGTGCTAAGTTTGTTCAACTCACACCCTCTGTTCTGATACTGCACAAGAATTGTGAATAGAATTCACAAAGGCATTCTGCTTTGGCCTGCAGATTGATATGTTGTAGCTATTTTGAATTTGGCATCTAAAAGGTTTTGTACTTATTTCTTCTATTGAAAGTTTAAAATAGGATTGCTACCCTTTTATTCTGGCATACATGCATAACTTTGCTGATGCTTCTATTTTGTAAAGCAGAATGTGAATTTCTGCATATCTTTGCTGTTAAATGTTAACGAAGATCCTACTTCATGAGGATCCTACTTATATATTAAGAAAGATTGAGTGAAGATGTAATACCATACCTTGATGCTTGTTTTATTTATGTCATAAACAAAATGACATAATAAACAACATGGCCACCTATGGGGAAAAGATAGACAAATGACGACACTTGTATTAGATGTCATGCCACAATTTCTGTATTTGATATTGCTGCTACTTAGATGTTGCTATGTGCCAGTGTGAAAAAATACCCCCTCCCGCCCAATTCAGTCAATTCAAATAAAATAATTAGCCAATTCACAAATACTTCATTCAAAAATTGTTGCTGGTTTCAGCTGCCTTTGTCTTATGCAAATCCCACAAATATTCCGTTTATTTCAGGGAAGGTCTCAACACATAGATTCTAAAGTCACATCATGTTCTGCTTAAAAGAAACTTTTGAGAGGACCTCGTAAAATAATAACTTTATTCCAGCTTATCAGTCTAGAAAGGTCCAATGAGTGAAAACTTTTAAAGTGATAAGCAACCCAATAAAACATTCTTCTGGTGATACATTCTTTGCTATTTATTTTTGAGAGTTATTAATACATTCAGCTTTTGGGTTCATAAAGCTGTTTGCATATGCTGTTTTTTCTGTTAGTATTTGTATTTTTGTATTTTTATGGAATTATTTGGTCATATTTTTGACTGGATTGTGATATATAGCATGCATAAAAGGTTTTTTTTTTCCTTTTAGGAGAAAAAGCAGCGAAGGAGGGATAACTTAAAAAGAAGGCTAGAAAATGAGAGGAAAGCAGAGGTTGTGCAAGTGGTGAGTTTTGGCTCAAGTTATTTTCATCTAGAAAGAAAATCTCTTTCCTTTGTTGGAGAAGAGTGGAGTGTATTTCATAATTAATGTTTTACTTAAATTGGTAGTACATTATAATAGGTTTGGATCAGCAGCAATATATAATAAGTTATGCTTCTTCGTTGCAATTAAGAAGGAGCATTTGAGAATTGGAGGCTGAATTATTCATCCAGTAACTATACAAATTTTATATTACTCTCTGTTGCCTCGGATGGGAAGTCCTTTGGTGTAATGGAACTGCATTTAATTTTTCTTGTTGAAGGACAGCACAAGTGCCTAGGTACAGACAATCCAAAACAAGTAAAATTATGCAATAGTTGTATGTAAATAGATTTCCTGGTCTGGAATCAAGATAGTGATGTGCTGCTGGGTTTTGGCAGCCATGATAGAAGAACTTTGCCTCTCGTTCCCAGCCTGAAACATTAGGAAGGTGGATAGGATCCTGGAGATAAGTTTGTTCCCTAGCCTGAGTTTAAATGGAAATGTGACTTGCTAACATTGTGTGTAAATGTGCTTGAACCAAGTTTCTACATTTTTGCCACAGAGATTCCTTTTGAGAATGAGCCAACATGAGAGATACATGCTAAGTTTTGGACCAAACCATGAATAAGGGAACTTCAAGGGCATTTGATAAGATCTATTATAGAGAACATCTGCTTCTCAAATTGAATTGAATTGATGATGATAGTGTGTCACTAGAGCTCATCTGGCTCTTTCTTTCAATTATCTGGGCTCTGATCCAAGTGAAAACTAGTTTCAGAGTCCAAGCTGACAGCTATGTTTCATTGTTAATACTTTACTACCAAGTGTATTCAGAGTTCCATACTATTGGGAGATCCTAACTATCAATTTTGCAACATGGAAAAAGTCAGAGGGACACAAACATGGGAAATCATATACCTGTAAAAGTGGATCGTCTTAGGCAGGCTGATACCATAGGAACGTGATTGTAAATCTCTATTTTAGTTTTTATTCAGGTTCTTATATATTTAAATGATTTTTCTCTGCTTTCTGCATAAAAAGTTAGAAGCAAAGAAAGAAGACATGCCGTATTTTTCGGAGTATAAGACGCACCTTTTTTCCTCAAAAAAGAGGCTAAAAATCTGGGTGCGTCTTATACATCGAATACAGCATATTTTTTTGCCTCCCGAAGCCCTGCCCCTTCACCAAAATGGCGGTGCATACACTTATGGAGGCTTTCAGAGAGCTGCTGGGGGCTGGAGAGGGCAGAAATGAGCAAAAAAATGGGCCTTTTTGCCCCCCCCTCCCCGAACTCCCAGTAGCACTCTATAAGCTTCCATAAGGCTGTGCGTGTGTGTTTTTTTTGACAAAAAATGGGCCCATTTTTGCGAAAAATGGACTGTTTTTTGCTCATTTTTGGGCCCCCACCCTGCTATTCATGCTTTTTTATTTGAAAAAAAACGAGCCCATTTTTATGAAAAATGGGACGCTTTGAGGAGGTTTGCAGAGTGCAAACTCTTTCTTTTTTGCCTTTCGGAAAGCTCTTTAGTTAGAGTGATAGATGAGAATTACATTGATCAAGTGCTGTGCCAGCAGAGACAAGTCTTAGGTGCTGCAGGTTGTCAGCAATTTCCTTCTCCAGCACATGGATAAATACACCTGGAAACATCTACCTATCTACCTACCTACTCACTCTCTCTCCCTACCTCCTTACTGTATTTCTCTTTCTCTCTCTCCCTCCCTCCCTCCCTCCATCTACCTACCTACCTACTTTCTCTCTCCCTACCTACCTACTGTATTTCTCTCTCTCTCTCTATCCCTCTATCTACCTACCTACCTAGCTAGCTTCTCTCTCCCTCTCCTCACCTACCTACTGTATTTCTTTCTTTCTCTCCCTTTCTATCCCTCTATCTATCTACCTACCTACTTTTTTTTTTAATTTGCCTCTTCAAAACCTTGGTGCATCTTATACTCCGAAAAATATGGTGTGCTATTTATTTACAATGTCTTATAGTAGCTGGTTGGGGGGGTACCTTTTATTTCAGGAAAAGAAAAAGTGTGGAGATGATGGGCTGGCTGTTTTTCTTGTTTTTCCATTTACTGTTGACAAATGTAATGTCTGTTGCCAGATGACAAAACGACGGAGCTTGTTTGTGGTGGTGCAGGCACGTGCCAATCCTACTTCCACATTTTCTTTTATCTTCCTCTTCCATGTGTAGAGTTTAATCTGTTGCTTTCTTTAGATTTAGGCACCTTTAACAAGGTTTAATAGTTCCTTTCTATGGAAAACCTGTGTTTGGTTCTGTTGTGGGAGTTTTGTAAACGATAGCAATAACATTCTGGAAGCGTCTAATTTGGTTGATTGCTATTCAAAAAGTTTTTAAGTCTTAGATGAGCATGAGATAAGATCATATTTCTCTCTCTTTTTTTTTTTAAGATTCGAAATCCCTTGAAACTGAAGCGTGCAAAGAAGAAACATTTGCGGCGCATTGAGAAGCGAGACACATTGGCCTTGCTGCAGAACTCCAAGGCACAAGTTAAAGTAGCCAAGCAATAAAAGAGCGGAAGTCCCTTTTGTAGCACATTGAAAGACTTCTTGAAATGCAAAAGTTGAGAGACGAGAGACAGAATCTAGTGTACGAAGAGACATTGCTGTATTACAACTTTTTATTTGGTTCCTCTTCCAATCAGCAATAGGACCTTCCCTGCAAAATATATTATTGTATCCCAATAATTTCTCATCTCATAGCTTTGGTATTAAAAGAACAAATGTGGGGAGGACAGCTGGAATATTTGTTTGAAAATGAGATAAAGCCCTAAAGGAGTTATTGCAAAATCTACAGCTTCTGGATGATTTGTAATTTCCAGAATTTATTTTTCTTCTTTAACCATGAAAAGAAAATAATGAAAAAAACTTACTTTGAGGAAAAATATATGGTCGAATGGATGTGTGGGGCAGGATACGATCCCGCAAATAACTAGGTCCTGTGCCATGGAGTGCTTTGAAGATGATAACCAGCACCTTGAAATGCACCCGAAAAGCTACAGGTAGCCAGTGCAGCCCGCGCAGGAGAGGTGTTACGTGGGAGTATCTAGCGACTCCCGAAACTGCCCGCGCGGCCGCATTCTGAACCAACTGCAGTCTTCGGGTGCATCTCAAGGGGAGCCCCATGTAGAGAACGTTACAGTAGTCTAGCCGGGATGTCACAAGCGCATGGGTGACTGTGTGAAGGGCGTTCCGGTCCAATAGGGGACGCAATTGGCGCACCAGGCGAACCTGGTGAAACGCCCCCCTTGCCACGGCTGTCACATGGTCTTCCATTGACAGCCGGGCATCTAGGAGGACGCCCAAATTGCGCACCCGATCCACAAGGGCTAGATGTTCGCCCCCAATGGCCAGTGATGGAATCAGCTGGTTGAACCGGGGTGCCGGTAGCCACAGCCACTCCGTCTTGGACGGGTTGAGCCTGAGTCTGTTACTTCCCATCCAGATCCGTACGGCTTCCAGACACCGGGACATCACTTTGACGGCATCGTTGGGGTGGTTTGGGGTAGAGATGTACAGCTGGGTATCATCCGCGTACAGATGGCAATCTACCCCAAACCCACGAATGATCTCGCCCAGCGGCTTAATTGTGTCAGTTTCAACTTGCAGCAAAGCACATTGGGAATCGGCGGGGGAGGGGGGGTAGAGGCTTTTGGCTGCGTTTATATCCAAATTTTAATGTTTTCAACATTTTCTGCTCTATAGCAGGTATAATGAAATATGAAGAATATACTTAATTAAGGGAAATCTGACATAGAGATAACATTTACAACTGACTCTTTTTCTAAGGACTAGACATTTGAGTATTCTGAGAAAATGTAATCCAAATCACATTCTTCATTTTCTTTTTAATCCTGCACTTCCTTATCAGCTATTTACCAAGGAAGTAGTTTTATAGCAAAAGGTTTACTGGGTTATAACCATTGCTGTATAAAGGTGGAGGTACACACCTGTTTTTATCAATTTTAAAAAACAAAACTAATTGTTATATTGCTTAATATTTACTTGAATCTATGTATATAAATCATACTATGATGTTTCTTCTGACTTTGCCTATGAGATATATACAGCATTTTAAATTTTCCTGCAAGTTCTTAAGCCAGAATACTAAAATAATTATCTTCAGGATCGTTCCTTTTAGAGGTAGTTCTCGGCTTACAGTCGTTCATTTAGTGACTGTTCAAAGCTACAACAGCATTGAAAAAAGTGCCGTATGACTGTTTTCCACACTTATGACCCATTGTAGCACCCCTATGGTCACATGATCAAAATTCATAAATTGGGAAATTGACATGTATTGCAATGTCCCGGGGTCATGTGGTTACCTTTAGTGATCTTCTCACAAGCAAAGCCAATGGGGAGGCCAGATTCACTTACCAACTCGGTTGCTAACTTAACAACGGCAGTGATTTACTTTGTGGCAAAAAAAAAAAGTACAATGAGACAAAAAACTGTTGCTTAGCAATAGAATTTTTAAATTCAATTGTTGTAAATCAAGGAATACAACATTATCTGGATTACAAGGATTACTATATTCTGAACATTATTCAGAATAAAAAGTTATATCTACTTGTGACAATGTTATCTGCTGGGCCATGCTAGATTGAACAAACACAAAGGTTTTACACAAACAGAAGGTGCAGTGCGAAGGTGATTTCCTTGAGTATCTGAAGATGTTGCACAAAGATTAGATTGTTGTCTGAGAATGGCCAAGCTATAAATGAATGAATTCATACATAACATTTTCTAGATAAGTGTGGCACTTTTTTTACTAAAAGGATGAAAGATAATGAGAATATCAAAACAAAATGCAAATTACTGAACTGTTTCCCTAATAAGAAATTATCCGTGCCTGGAAGCAGATGCTAGTTGTACCTTTCAGACTTTAAAAATGAGGTCTAGAAATCTGGTGCCAGTTCATACCAGCTATTAAATTCAAATGATAACCAGTTTAACTTGTTTCTTTTGGCTTGGTAAGGCACACCTGCAGAATTTCATATTCTGTTGTAATAACAAGAACAAGAATACCCCTTTCATTGGGAAAAAGAAATAATTGCTTCTTACACATTGCTTTTCACAGTTTGGCAACTCCCATGCTAAGATTTCTTTTGTCAGGGAATTATAGGTCCAGTTGATTGCCCATTTTTTTAAGCTACGGTAAATGAAAGTTGAGAACAAGGCCAGCAAGCCCACCTATTCCCCCACCCTCCGTGAAGTGGGTAGACTGACAGAGTGAGTAGCCCAAGTCATGCAGCTGGATTTCATACCTAAGGCAGGACTGGAGTAAACAGTCTCCCAGGCCAACAATTTCACCACTACACCCAATTGACTCTTATACAATAAGAATTATCTTTTATTTCAGCATTTCTCCCCTTGTATTTTATGTTGTAATGTATGAGTGAATGACTTTGAGGGAGGAGGGGAAGAAAAAACGGTATCAGATAAAAACTGCTTAACGGTCAGAGAAAGAAACTTAGGTAAGACCCACCCTAAATTCATCTGACTGTAAAGAAGAAAAAACAACCCAGTAAGGAGATTTGTACTTTCAGAATGGCAAGGTTTTGTTAATATAACTTTACAATAAACTAAGTGGCTTGCCTGATCAGGTTTCCGGTCTGGTTTACCGGGGGGGGGGGGGAGCTCCTGAGGGCATCCGGGGGGGGGAGGCTGTTTTCGCCCTCCCAAGGCTCCTAGAAAGCCTCTGGAGCCTGGGGAGGGCAAAAAAAAACCAACCCAAAAGCGGGGGGGAGGAGCTATTTGTGCACGCATGCGTTATGGGTGTGGCACAAGATCCTGCAACTCATAGCTGAGTTGGCTTGGGAAATTCTCCCAGCGGTTCGAAAGGGCTGGACTGAAATACTGATTATGCAGAGAGGCCGCAAAGACAATCCAACTAACAGAGTATAAGATAGGAACAGCATCAGAGAACATTCAACATGTTCTGACCAGTTCTGGAGAACCGGTACCAGAAATTTTGAGTAGTTCGGAGAACCGGTAAATACCACCTCTGACTGGCCCAGCCCCCATCTATTCTCTGCCTCCCAAGTCCCAGCTGATCAGGAGGAAATGGGGATTTTGCAGTATCCTTCCTGTGCCATGCCCACCAAGCCACACCCACAGAACCGATAGTAAAAAAAATTGAATCCTACCACTGAACAACATATGCTGAACAGTATGACTAAGTAGCTGGTATTCTATATAGGAACATCTGATTCTCCTCATTCTAGATGGGAGATTTCATAGAAAGTCATGGGGAATAAAAGGGCTAAGATACCGTGGGACTTCCAGATCCAGACCAGATATGCTAGATATTAGCCAATCAAAATGCAGTGTTTGCATATTATAATGATGTAATCAACATTATCTAGGATATATAGAGACACCTTTTCTTATTTCTCAGTTTGCTTTCTCATAAATACGATGACCTGGAAAAATAGTTCAAGTAGGGCTATAAAAAAGTGGGGATCTAGGAGTAGCTAAGTTTAAATGGTACATTTAAGAAGGAAAGGCCATTGTCCGCAGAATCATACTGGATTTTACAGTGGGTAGATTAGATATAGTTTATGTCTTTCAGTTAATGATTACCACTAGGCAGTTTTGATAAGCCAATATAAACAGGCCATGTTAATCAATTGCATGAACCAAGATCTCATTCTCGGATTTTTAATTTATAAAGTGGTGTTTAAAAGAGCCTGGATCCCAAGCAAACGAAGCAAGCAGAGAAACGTAAGAATTGTGGAAAAGTGCTGGAGAAAAGTGAGTTTGGGGCTCTTTTTCAAAACTTGCCTACCATTTGGGCAACTGCTTTTTCATGGCAAGAGCTTTTGTGGTGCAGATTGAGTGATTGATCTCATGTATGGTACAGCCAATAGCTACTCCGAGGAAAAGATAGTATCTCATGTTCCAGAATGAAAGAAACATCCAGTGCTTGTGTGGGAGGATGGCTGCTGAAGTATCTCAATCTCACTGGGGAGGTTTCACCACTAAGCAGACAAGAGAGTTCGTTGCTCCATTTTATTTACTTGATATTGTTTTGCAATCTGTATTGTTAATGTTAAACTGAAAGCCAGGTGACATATCCATTGCAAACAGAATGGCAGCATTAAAAAGTTTGAAGTGTTTAGGAAAAATATTTCTTCTCTTCTTATACTCCCCTGAACCTTCTGATAGGAAAGCAGCCCACAAGCTTTAAAAAATGTAATAAAAATCATGATAAAGTACAATAGAAAGAAGCGGTTTTGTACAAGCCATTCAGTATCTAGCTTGAGGTATCGTTCAAAACCAGAAACAGAAAAGGCATGCTTAGCCTTGATTTTAGAGGATTTGGGACATGTGAGGCCAGAGGATTTGGGACATTTGAGGCCATGGAAATTGAGAGATGAGATGCAATGTGGATGCAATATGGAGATGCAGTATAAAGATGCAATAATAGCAGGGTCAAGTGTCTTGGAGAATGGTCATGTCTGAGAATATTACCTCAAAAGGCAAGGAAATCTCTCTTTCCTCAGGGAGGTCCATAAGTAGAACAGAAATGATAGAAATCAAAGGGCCATAAAAGAAGCTATCTGGAAAAGAATGTTCAGCAGTAATAATGCCATTAATAATCTTTACTGCATAAAAAGCATGGGAGGGAATCTATTGAGAAAACTGTTACATAGCAGGGATACAGGATTCCTCATTTATACTACACTTATTTCCACACCCATTAAATATTAAAATTGGACCTCTAGGCCTATTTCTGGATTTTAGAAAACATGAAATTATGGGGTGCATCCCAATATTCCTTTCTCCTCAGGATGAGATTAAGAATGATCAAATGTCATGAATACTATAAAAATGGGAATAGATTCTCAGTTTTACATTAACTACAGAGATGAATTTAAACCTTTCCAGGTAAGACTAAGGGTGGTATTCAGCAGGTTCTGACCAGTTCTGGAGAACTAGTAGCGGAAATTTTGAGTAGTTCGGAGAACTGGTAAATATCACTTCTGACTGGCCCCACCCCCATCTATTGTCTGCCTCCCGAGTCCCAGCTGATCGGGAAGGAATGGGGATTTTGCAGTAACCTTCCCCGGGAGTGGGGTGGGATTAGAGATTTTACAGTGTCCTTCCCGTGCCATGGCCACCAAGCTGTGCCACACCCACACAACTGGTAGTAAAAAAAATTGATCCCACCACTGGATATGCAATTTCTGATTATGGATGATTTTTTGGGAAGCTAAAAAATTAGTCTAGAGATGTGGTGGCGAGAATTGATAATCCAGAACCATTTCTCCTCCAGTTAATCTGCTTGTCTATGGCTCTAAACTTCAAATGAAGCAGAAAGAGATGACATGGAAGCAAGCCTAAAAGCAAATTAAGCAGAAATAGATTGATGCTCTGGAATATATTGAAAATAAATGGGAACAAAATTGAACTTCATTAATCACTCCATTCTTTAAAATGTTGGAAACAAAGGAATTGTATGTCACAGCAACTGAAGCTCACCTAACATTAGGATCAAAATAACTAGAATTTCAATAGGAATATCATCTCAGTCAACATGAAATATTGATCACCTGGAAAAAAAATCCTGAAGTAGATCTTAAGATAAAAATTATCCAATTATCTCAACGCAAACCCTATTCCAAGCGAAATTTTGTTTAGAAAACTGTGCAAAATGCCAACTTCCTAATCAACCAAACTAACCAAAACTACCAGTTACAGAAAAATAGAAAGTACAAGTCGTATAAGATTGAAATTTGCTTCCCTCTCAGGTTCAAAGCAAAATGATGATTTCATAATTGCCCAAACTCAACAGTCATTAAGAGCACAGTACTGGAAGTAATATGACCAAAACATTCTGGAACAGCAGATTCTGTTTATGCATTATAGGCAAACTTTCGTATATAAAAAAAAAAAACCAAACAAACACACAAACCACCAAATCACGTTATCTTGTCTAGAATACATGTCAAAAACCAGGGTGCCCTGAACACTTTGGGTGATAGTTTAACATGGTCTCCTTCTTATCTAAAAAGTGAATTTGTTTTAGCTGAGTGGGATACTATTCCAAATAGTTTCTGTAGTTCCCCAGTTCCTCCTTTCTGACAGTATTTTTGTCCTTTAGTCATTTAGTATTTCACATATTCTCTGAGAGAATTTCAAAGATAATGACTTTCTGAAGGAATAGTTAGCACCCACACCTCTCCTAGAAAAATGAAATATTTTAGGAAATATTAAAAGGACAGAATTTTTCCCCTCAAAGGGAGGCAGAAACTCAGGCCCCCACCTTTGTCAATGGGCCATTAAGGCCTGAGCCAGTCTATTCTACATAAGAAACATGTACTTTTTTTAGGCAGAGCCATAATAGGAATCCCAAAGCCCTTTCATTACATCATCACCCAGCAAAGGCTCAACCAAGCCTGGGACTCCTGACAGCCTACAGAGTTGCCCAAATTCAAAAGCCCAAAGAGGGCATAAAACCAGGGCTCTCTCAGCATCTCTTCCCTTTTCCCCCAGGACTTCAAACCATCCTGTCCATCATCAATAAACCTTGTTTCCAAACAACTTCCATGAATTCAGTGTCTTTAACCCACTTGGAACTGAACCCATATGGGCATTTCTTCTAACATTTCCAAAATATAGAGTTTTCCAAAGAAGGTTTATGCGTTCTATTCCTGTGATTTACTGTTAAATTGTTTAGTTTGGTGGGTGGGGAAGTGGGTCATTCTCTGCCAATTTTGGAAATATAGGAGTTTGCCTGGAATATGTTGGGGAATTGTCAGCCTCTGCTTCTCTTACTATCGGCTGCCATAGAAACAGGGAGGGTGGGGGCATGGTATTTGGGATGGGAATAAATGGTACAGGAGTGATATGAAAAAGGGAGTTTTCTTCTCATCATCTTCTGCGCATGCTGGTGGCCGGTGTTTGGACTTGGTCAAGGCCTGCATACCAACATGATGATGCCTTTTGGAGATGCACCCCACATGACACCTAAGGGAGTTGCATGTTGGACACTGGGGTGGGGTTGTTGGAGGGAAGGGGCTGGGTTATCATTTGATATGTATTTGTTTGCGCCTTTCTGGCTCAGATCTTGCTTTACTTTCGCTGCTATCTTTTCATAACCAGTAAACGTATTTTATTTCCACAAACAATGGAGTTAGGAGTTTTCTTTCTTGGTTATTGATGGAGGCATGCCTGACAGGAATGTTGTTTTCATGGAATGTTTGAAACTTTTTTTCATCAATGGCATTTATTATATATGATGTAAATGTTGTTAGTTTGGCTAGATGGACCGTTTTTAGACAGTACAGATTTTTTTTAAACTGAGAATATACCGTAGTTACCTGATGTAAGCTCGATTCTTTTGGCATTAAAGGCTTCTGGTGCACTATGGGTCTGCTGAGATTCATTGGTGTGGCTGGATGGGAGGTAATATTTCTAACTGCTTCCTAAAATAGTGATTCTTGTGTGAAACCAGAACTGAAATGTGAGCTCTTTTGGAGTCATTGCTTTCTTGATCCACATAACTGCAGAGTTTTGTCTGTTTTACAGAAACAAGAAGGCAATGCCTTCTTGTTTTAAGTATTGTATATTTAAAGGCATTAAAAGATTAAAAGAAGGCATTATTTATTGAAACACTTTGTAAAGTGACTCTGGGAAAAAACAGTTACAAATAGAATACTGTACAGTATGTTCCCATTTCTTTCTCAAATTGCTTGTTCCAGTCTATTAAACTCCATTCCAACTTTTATATCACTCTGAGAATTAGTTCAAGTCACATGATGAGGATCCAGCTCCTTATTTTCCAAAATCTTCACTGGATCCTTTTTAAGCCACTGTTTGGTCAAGAGAAGAGTGCAGATAGGACTTCGGAGTTCTGTCGAAAGTCTATTTTTTCCTTAGCGGTCAGCTGACACAGCAAGCCTTTATTCTGAAGAAGTTTGGAGCTGAAAGGTATTGTATTTGAAGTGGGTGAGAGAGAGAGAATTGCACTGTGCCATTCCATTACGGCTGAGAGAAGAGAAAGTGGCTACATGGGGCTGGTTCTTCAATCTGGCAAATTCAGAGGCTCACTTTGAGGAGCAGGAACTTGAAGGTGAGGGGGGTGCAAAATGCTGGCAAGCTTTGCCTTGTCCTTCCCTTTTCTGCTTGATGGAAGGGAGTTAGCTTAAAGGAATGTTTGTTTAACTGTCTTGATGTATGCTTAGTGAACTGCAAAAATATCAAGTTAGGAATTGCCTTTGGAAAGATGATCGCACTCAGGTGTGTATCCAAAGCGGCTTAATGTTCCTTTTCCCTCCTGCTGGTTTTAACAACACTTTGATAATCTTGCAAACTGATCTGCAGCACAAATCTGTTGATGCCAATGATTTCAAAATAGGAAATTGTAGACGCAAGTTCACAAAAGATATCCAAAGTAGATTAAATTGAATGCATTTGAATTGATGTCATCCTACACAAAACTTAGGAGCATTTATAAAATCCTCCAATTGGTCCCAGAGTTGGGTTCTGAGATTATGAGCTGTCTGAACAAGTTAATGAAACAGAGACCTCTGGAATACTTTAGCATTATAACACAGGACTGGCAGAGCAATGTAGATGACATTTTGACCACAGATTGAGGACCAGCATGGTTTGAGAGGGAAGTGGTAAGGAGACTGAACAAGTCCCAAATTTATATCTTTAGGAACCTGACTTTCCCCAGATACCCTCAAGAACTGGCTGCTATGGTCCACCTCAGTGTCACTCCTGAAGTCTCCCTCGCTGACTTACCAGTGAAGATTCATGCCTCTGGCCTGGTGCCCTCCCAGCTTGTGACCTTACATGCATCACTGACAGATGAAAAGGGAATGAAATTTACAGCCAGAGCCTTTTACCAAGCAAATCAGAATGGAGAAGTGGATGTGGCAGAGGCTTCTGCTCTGGGTGGTAACTACACAGGTGTGTGGCCCATGGGCCTCTTTTACACTCTAAAGGCTGAGAAGATGTTCCACAGGCTGCTCAAACGTGATGTGACAGGCAGCCCCTTCTATGTTCAGATTAGCCTCTTCGATTCTACTGTGATTGTGCCCTTGCCAATGCATGAACCATTGGCTACTTGCACTGTGGAACGATGGTATGCAGCTCCTGGAGTGGAACGCACCTCCATTAAGTGCGGCCGGGTCCGGGGAGCCCTCTTCTTGCCTCCAGGTAAGGAAACTGAATTCTGTTTTCTCTCCCACTTCTCTTTATTGCCTCAATCTCTTGCTTGCAATGGATGGTGCCTCCAAATGTATTTAAGGTGGTAGTGCCTAGACTTTCTAGCCAGCATGGAAGCACTGTTGATTTGTGCTTGGATGAGCAATCCCATAATCTGTTATCCTTTTGAGATTAGCCAGACCAGGAAACCATCTTCACAAGTTTGTCTGGATCTATATTTTATTGATAATCGTCATATCTTCCAAAGTGTCTTGGTTTCTGGTACCCCTACCATTCCCATGTGGATTTCTACTATTAAAATTCCTGAAGTATTCATAATCTGTTAGCGAGATTGAAAAGCCTGATCTCCATCTCTGCCTCTCTCTAGATTGGCTGTTCTGTGGCTATGAGCACTTTTATCTAAATTGGATCATGATACTGATAAAAGAGACCATATGCCCATGCACAAAGCAAGTGAAGATCTGAACACTCTTTGAAAAAGGGGCACATAAAAATAGAAAGTCATGTCACAGGGAGGGGAATAAATACGTCACCCAGATATGCACAGATACTGTTGGGAAAGCTAAAGCTGTCAAAGTTAGTGAAAGTTGGTAAGGACAACAAAAAGTATTCATCATATATATCCAAAGAAAAAAACAATAATTGATATATGAGTTAGGCTCATTCATTGGCCCAGTCTTTTCTGAGAAGCACTCCATTGGACAGAAATATGGCCAGGGAACACTTACTGGCTTTAAAGAAATTCAGTCTTTTGGCCTAGATCAGTGATGGCAACCCTTTTTCGCCACAGGTGCCAAAAGCATGCATGTGCGCGCTATCGCCCGAGTGCCCACCCCCAGAATTTCATGTTCCCCACACACTATGACACCTGCATATGCGCGTGGGACCCACCCACCCTTCCCCCAAATTTCTGGTTTGGGCATTGAGCACTTTTTCACCATCCAGAGGCTTCAGGAGGTTTCCCTGAAGTTCCCAAACTTCCGGTTTGCACGTTGGGTGGTTTTTCACCCTCCGGAGGCTTTAGGGGAAAAAAAATCAAGGCTGAAAATCAGCTGGCCAGCGTGCGCACGTGTGCTGGAGCTGACAGGGCAATGCCTTGTGTGCCCTCAGAAATGGCTCTGCATGCCTTCTGTGCCATGCGTGCCATAGGTTCGCCATCATGGGCCTAGATGATTCCTAGACCACTGAAAGAACCTGCTGCTGATCTGGTCAAATCATTATCTTTGAAATTCTCTCAGAGAATATGTGAAATACTAAATGTCTAAAGGACAAAAATACTGTCAGAAAGGAGGAACTAGGGAACTACAAATCAGACAATTTGGCATCAATATTTGGGAAGATTCTAGAGCAGATCATGAAATAATTGACTTGTAGCAACTTGGTTGGGCCACGAGGGTGGTTTACCCCTTGTGGAAATGTGCCCGCCAGGTTATCGAGCATTTCACCAGCCTCGGGCCCAGGGAAGGGGCGGTGGGGTAGCAGTGATTATCCGGGAAGACTTAGAGCCGAGAGAGTTCACTGTGCCACAGACATCCGGGTGTGAGTCCCTTGTCGTGAGATGGGGCCCAGGGAGGCAGTTGGGCCTGCTGATAGTATACCTGGCTCCTCGCTATACGTCAGCGGCCCTGCCTGAACTCCTCGAGCTGATCTCATCGGTGGCGATTGAGACCCCCAAACTGTTAGTGATGGGGGATTTTAATCTGCCGTCGATGGGAGAAGCGTCTGAGGGGGTTCGGGAGTTCATGGCTTCCATGACAGCCATGGACCTGACCCAGTTAATTCAGGGCCCTACTCACGAGGGAGGCCACACGCTGGACCTTGTCTTTGTCTCTGGCCAGTGGACGAGTGATCTGGGAATAGGGGATCTAGCCATTATTCCCCTGTCATGGTCGGATCACTCACTTCTCCGGCTTGACTTCCCTGGTGCTACCCCCCACCGCGAGGAGGCGGAACCGGAAGGCATTAGATGGTTCCGCCCCAAGCGCCTGATGGAACCAGATAGGTTCCAGACGGAGCTTGGGCCACCTCCTGTGGATCTGACCCGCCCTCGAGTAGAGGACCTGGTGGACGCATGGAATAGTGCGACTACCGGGGCCCTAGACCGGGTGGCGCCTTTGCGGCCTCTCCTGCGGCGACGAACCACCCTGGCCCCTTGGTTTACTGAGGAGCTAAGGGTGATGAAACGCCACAAGAGACGCCTAGAGAGTCGTTGGAGATCCTCCCGTTCCGAATTTGACCGAGCACAGGCACGAGCCTATTTGAGGACGTACCTTGTGGCACTAAGAGCGGCCAAACGTCAATATTGTGCCGCTCTTATTGCGTCCGCAGATAACCGCCCTGCCGCCCTGTTTCGGGTGACTCGCTCCCTCTTGTTTGAGAGACCGCGGGAAGCCCCTTTACAGGGCAGAGCAGAGGAGTTTGGGAAATATCTACAGGACAAAGTCGCTCAAATCCGGATGGGATGGGCCCCTTTCAGTGGTCCAGTAGAGACGCCCGTGGCGAGTCTTGAGGGACCGCTTTGGGAGGAGTTTGACTCGGTTGCCATCGAGGATTTGGACAGGTTGCGTGGACGTCTGCGACCCACCACATGTTTATTGGACCCGTGTCCCTCCTGGCTTGTACTGGCATCCTGGGAGGTTACGCGCGACTGGCTCCTGGGCCTAGTGAACGCCTCGTTGGGTGAGGGATCTCTACCGGCCGCCTTGAAAGAGGCGGTGGTGAGGCCCCTGCTCAAGAAGCCTTCCCTGGACCCAACGGACCTAGCCAATTATCGTCCTGTCTCCAACCTTCCTTTTTTAGCGAAGGTTGTAGAGAATGTGGTGGTACAGCAGTTCCCACGTCACCTGGAGGAAAATGATTATCTAGACCCGCACCAGTCCGGCTTCCGACCCGGGCACAGCACGGAGACGGCCTTGGTCGCATTGGTTGATGATCTCTGGAGGGCCAGAGATAGGGGTTGTTCCTCTATCCTGGTCCTATTAGATCTCTCGTCGGCGTTCGATACCATCGACCATGGTATCCTGTTGCACCGGCTAGAGGGGTTGGGAGTCAGGGGCACCGTTTTACGGTGGTTTGGCTCCTACCTCTCTGACCGGACACAACGTGTGTTGGCAGGGGAGCAGAGTTCGACCCGGAGGTCACTCACATGTGGAGTGCCACAGGGATCGGTGCTCTCGCCTCTCCTGTTCAACACATACATGAAACCGCTGGGCGAGATCATCCGTGGCTTTGGGGTGGGATATCATCTGTATGCTGATGATACTCAGCTATACATTTCCACCCCGAACCACCCCAATGAGGCCGTCGAAATGATGTCCCGGTGTTTGGAGGCCGTACGGGTCTGGATGGATGGCAACCGACTAAAACTCAACCCTTCCAAGACGGAGTGGCTGTGGCTTCCGGCCCCCCGGTTCAACCAGGTGCTTCCATCTCTGGCCATTGGGGGCGTGCAACTAGCCCCCATGGAACAGGTGCGCAATTTGGGAGTCCTCCTAGATGCCCGGCTGTCCATGGATGACCATGTAACAGCCGTGGCAAGGGGGGCGTTCCATCAGGTCCGCCTGATGCGCCAATTGCGCCCCTTATTGGACCGGGATGCCCTACGCACAGTCACCCATGCGCTAGTGACGTCTCGCCTGGACTACTGCAATGCTCTCTACATGGGGCTTCCCTTGAGATGCACTCGGAGACTACAGTTGGTCCAGAACGCGGCCGCGTGGGTGATTATGGGGAGGTCTAGATACTCCCCTGTAACACCTCTCCTGCGCGAGCTGCACTGGCTTCCTGTGGTCTACCGAGTGCGTTTCAAGGTTTTGATTATGATCTTTAAAGCGCTTCATGGCATAGGACCTAGTTACATGCAGGATCGCATCCTGCCCCACACATCCCTACGACCAATTCGCTCACACAGAGAGGGACTTCTCCGGGTGCCGTCCGCCAAACAGTGTCGGGGGGCGACATCCAGGAGCAGAGCCTTCTCTGTGATGGGCCCAGCCCTGTGGAATGACCTCCCCCGTGACATCAGGATTATTTCCGATCTCCGCTCCTTCCGTGTACAGTTGAAGACCCACCTCTTTCAATTATCCGGCCTGGCTCAACCGTAATTTTTTCATATTCCTCCTGACTGTCTTTTTTAAATTTTACATTTTTATTGTATATTGGGTTTTTATTAAACGGGGCATGTTAATGGTTTTAATTTGTCTAAATGTTTTAATCTATTACCTCCTCCGTGCATGTATGTTTTTGTATATATGTATGTTTATATATGTCTTAGTGTACGCCGCCCCGAGTCCTGCCCGGAAAGGGAGCGGCTAATAAATCCAAATTTATTATTATTATTATTGGAGAAATATTTAAACGTTATATATTTGTAGTAGTACTAATTTACAATATTTGTACACTGCCCCAGTTATGAGAGTCTGTTACTACCCATTACTATACATTAGCATGTATCAGACTAACCTTTACTTTCTATTAACGTCTTTCATAGATTATAAAAATATTGTAGATACAACACTGTATACCAATGCATTTGACAAATTATCTATGACGTTCTCATCAGCAGGCAGGATGATTGCGATTGAGTGACACGTCAGTTTGGATATATAGTACTTCAAAAATAATATTCAAATGCTCATTTAATCATGATTCTTTGTGAAACTAAAGTGAGATACTGAATTCAGTGCTGCAAACTTCATCCTGCATCAATATATTTTATTAATGTCTTTGATTTGATGAAGAGGTAGAAGGAATGCTCTTCACATCTGCAGATAACACAGAATTGGGTGAAATAGCTGATGCCTTAGAAGATATCGATAAAATTGAACATGGATGTACTAGTTTGACAAAAGGAACAAAAATGATAGAAAGAAACTTAATTGAGACAACGAAAAGTCTTTCATGCATCTCACAAATAAGATGTAGAATAACAGAGTTGGTAGGGACCTTGAAAGTCTTCTAATCCAACCTCTAGCCCTGCTTAGAAGGAAACCCTACACCACTTCAGACAAGTGGATATCCAACATCTTCTTAAAAACATCCAGTGTTGGGGCATTCACAACTTCTGGAGGCAAGTTGTTCCATGTGAGATGCAAAGCTTGCTAATGGTACCTATGAAAAAGATTTTGCAACAGTAGCTGAGTGAAAATTAAATTTGGCCCAGTAGTATGACATAGCTATAAAAAAACAGTTTTAGACATCATTAAAAACATTGTTCCCAAATCAGAGAAAATAAACAATGTATTTGATAAAAGGATATTACTCCGTTTTTCATTTCTTTACTTATCCTTGTTTTTTCTCCCTTTCTGCCTCACCAGGCCCTGGGCCATTTCTAGGACTGATCGACCTGTTTGGTGGAGCTGGAGGACTAATCGAATTTCGAGCTGGCTTATTGGCTAGCAAAGGCTTTGCAGTTCTGGCTTTGGCTTTCTTTGCATATGATGATTTGCCACCGACTCTGGAAGTAATAGATCTGGAGTATTTTGAAGAAGCATCCAGACTGCTCTTGAAAAATCCTAAGGTATGCCTGAGATTATATCTTTTCTTAAGGTTCTTGTTGAGACTCAGAAAGATCCTAGAGTTTATTCTCTATTTGCAGAATACTTCATACAAACTAGGCACCCATAAGATATGACAAGCTAAGGGCATTTTGGGCCTGTCATGAGCACAACATTATTCCTGAGGGCAGAATGATGAGAGCAGCATTGCATTGCCACCTTTTGTATGAGCATTGTGATTTCCCATGCATGTAGAAAAGGTGCAGGGCTGACTCCTCAATGCTGCAATGCTCATTTGTCATTTTGTAGACACCCATAACATCCACCCCACTTGGTTTTCATTAAAGCATACCATTTTTTCCCTTAGGCTTCCTTATGTGTAGCTGAAAAGCATGCAAAAACATGCGATTGAGAGTCATGCTAAAAGTGCACTGCTTTAAAGAGCTGATTCATAAAAGCAACAACATTTTTGTCAGGCTTCCTTGCTTCCTTCTCTCTGTCGTATTTTCTTCTCACATATTGGCTGGCTGACAGAAAGAGAAGGTGACCAACTTTTCATTTTGGAATGGTGTAGAACTGCAATAAAATAAAATGTGCACTAAAAGACTGTCATTTTTTAATAGTTTTGATATTGTTTGTTCTCATTGTTTTAAAGAAGAAACTGATTTAATTTTTTGTATGTCTCTCTGCTCTTCTAGGTAAGAGGTCCGGGACTTGGAGTTATTGGTTTATCCAAAGGAGCAGAAATTGCATTGGCCATGAGTACCTTCTTAAAGGAAGTAGTGGCTTCAGTGTGTATCAATGGTCCAACAAGAATGAGTGGTACACCACTCCACTTTCATGATGTCAGTATCCCTGGAACTTCCTACCCATCTGAGAAGGTTGTCATTAATGAAATGGGATTAGCATCCACTTTCTATTGCTTGGGACATCCTCTGGATCAAACAAATGAAGCATCTACCATCCCTGTGGAGAAGGCCCAGGGGCACATCCTCTTTGTGGTGGGAGAAGCTGACCAAAGCTTCAATAGCAAGGTGTTTGCTGAAGCAGCCATAGCTCGAGCAAAGAAACATGGAAACAACAATTGTAGCCTGTTGTCCTATCCAGGAGCTGGACATCTGATAGAACCCCCTGGATCACCAGTTTGCTATGCTTATCCACTTCGGTTTTCTCCCATCCCAATCCAGTGGGGAGGGGAAATGAAGCTTCATGCTAAAGCCCAGGAGCACTCTTGGAATGAGATCCTGAATGTTTTTAAGCTTCATCTTGGGCCACTTCAGAATAGCAGTTTATGATAAAAGAAAGGCCCGGTTGTTTAGTTTCCTTTGGAATTATGCAGTTGGGTGGATACATTGAGGCCATGAACTCCAGTCTTCTTACTCTGTTCAGGTTAAAGTTAAAACCTCCTTTAGATGAAGGGGAGCCCTGCAGTTCTCCGACTAATTAGATCCATTGTTGAACTGCTGTTGGTGTTAGGAAATTTTTCAGAATATTCAAATAGTCTGCCTCACATGTTTACATGTCCCACAGTCTGAGAAGAAAACAGACATTAGCATTCTCTGTGGGCTTCTTAATGCTCTTCCATCCTTCCATCCATCATTTGCTTTTCATAACGCTCCACGGGTCAACAGTCTTCATTTTACCTTCATAAAATTTACTTGCCATTCTCTGAAATTAAAACAGTTTGTGTGAATTCTTAAAGGGTGGAACATTTCCTCCTGAGATTTGGAACTTACATTTCTTCTGGTGCAAAGTAAATTACATTTGCCTTTTTTTAAAATAACGTCACAACGCTATGTCATAGTTTTCAATCAACAACTATTCTAAGCTGGGGGTTTGGTTGGTTTTTTTTTGGGGGGGGGGAGATATTAGTGTCAAATCAAATATCTTCCATCCCATAAGTATGCATCTGAATTCTGCTTTCTAAATCTTTAATTTCACCTTTGTTTCTCTTAAAAATATTTTTTTTTACCCACTGGTTTATTTGACTTGGATAATTCTGAATTTTATTTCTATTCAGTTCTCAACCAGGTTAATATCATCTGAAAATGTGATCATTTGGCAGTAATTGTAACCACAAAAAGACCATTCACAGGGTTTACTGATACATAGTTTGTTGGATAAGCCATTGCTGCCTGATTAGCATAAAATGCCAATGACCATAGAATGCAAACCATCAACCTTTTTAAAGACCACAGAATACAAACCATGATAAAACATAAAGTAATTTGCTTGGATTTGATTAGCGTGATGTGGGAACTCATTGTCAGCCCCAGGGAGCCAAGGATGACAGAAGGAGCTACTTCAGAGTATTCAGAGTACTTCACCATCTGGTCAGAACCTATCCTTCCATTCCCCCACAACTAACATCCAGTTTCAACTGTCAGTACCTATCCTTTAATCCCGCCCCCTGCTATCACATATAATGATGTTTCAGGAGAAATGAAATGTTTTGTTATTCTTCCTCAAGAAAAAAAAAACACCCAGTCCAGTTGCCTTTTCAAAAAGCACCTTTGAGACAAGTATGACCTGGATGACTGAGAATCTCCACAGACACTGAGTACACTACTTCAGAATACTTTCTTTACTGTGACTCACCAATAGACACAAATTTTGCCAGACTAAAGCACTTCTCTGGGTGACTGTTAGATTTATCCTGTGAACTGCTAGGGAAGGTTTGCCTTTGTCCTTTACCTACATACCAGAGATTCAAAGCTATTTTGTCTCTTTGCTCCTCAGGAAGGAGTTCATCCTCCTGCGATTCTGGACTACATCCCACCCCACTCAGTCTAGATGGGAATATCCTTATGACATGGTTTATTCTGTAAAGTACATATTAGAAATATTACTTTGTAGTAAAGGGCAAATAATATATATATAGAGAGATTTTTTGTCAAGGTACCTGGTATGACCCAAATATGGGAGGGGATGTACTGTTTCCCTTTTGCCTTTCAGCTCCACCCTAAGGAGCCTTCCAGGCCGAAACCATTTTTGTATTTTTTTTTTGCTGATAAATAAATGAAAGGAGACTGGTATAGATCTATTTGAAGCTATTTAGCTCTCATCAGCTAGCCATAGAACTCAGCTGATAAGGGAGGAGAGCTTGTGGCTCAGAGGTTATTATAACTGCCTAACATGTAAAATAGGCCAAGTTCAAATCTCAATAAGGGTATGGCTAGTTGATGAGAGCTAAATAGCTTGAAATAGATCTATATATAATCTATCTATCTATCTATCTATCTATCTATCTATCTATCTATCTATCTATCTATCTATCTATCTATCTATCTATCTATCTATCTATCTCCCAGGTTTCTATTTGTCTCATGCTTCCATAAGATTGGTATTTCTTTAATACATGTGCTCAACTGTAAAATGAAGTCAGTAATTTTCCCCTCCATATTCCTATCCAAAAGAAAGCCTCAAACATCGCTAGGCTAGCTCACTTACAGTATAAACAAAAAGGGCTTCTCAACTGAACCCAAAGCTAACTTCATATCTTATATGAGAATCTATTTCGTTGCGTGGATCAATTCCCATCTTAGCAAGTAGCAGCACCTAATTGTCCTTGGAAGCCAAGTATACTTTAGTACCCAAATGGAAATATCCAAGGAAGTTTTGAAGATGGGGTATACCTCTTTCTGAGGCAAACAGATGCCAATATCAGTCATACTAGGTGTCCAAAAAATAAACTGACCATTGTCACACAAATGTGGAGTGGAATATATGACTTCTGGAAATAGGCCTACACGTTCAAGGCTTCTTTCTCCCAGATTTACATATTTTAAAAATGGCATCAACAAAACCTGGGATTATCAATGAAATGTGGCCAGTTGCTGTAAATTATTCTGAAGGGTGTGATTCAGAACTGGATGTATCTAACTAACCCATCTAGATGACAGCACCTAGCGGACCTTGGCTGGTCTCAAAAAAAAGCTAAGTAGGGTAAGATGTTCGGTACTTAAATAGGATACAATCAGAAAAATTCAGGGCAACGCAGATAGTCCTCAACCTAGGATTGTGATTGAGCCCAAATTATGATTGTAAGTTGTGCCAATCGTTATGCAGGTCATCACATGAAAAACTTAGTTTTATAATTTTTTTTTGCAGTGATTAAGGAAACCCATTAGTTTAGTTCACTCTATTGTCATTGCACATGGAAAACAAAATTAAATGTGGTCTTCAGTGTACATTACAATTATAAATTTTTTTAAAAGTTAATACATTGCAAGTAAATCCTAGTTTTCGGCAAAAAAAAAATGTCATAAATTGTCCTCACGGGAGCACAGGTTGCTGTAAACAGGCATAAATAGTGGCCAGTTGTGAAGTACCCAAAATGCGATCACATAATCATGAGGAGGGGGGAGGGGTCATTGGAATTTAAAATTCAGGACATAAGTAGAGCTGGGAAGGCCTGGAAAAAATCCTGGAAAAATTGGGAGGGGATCATGGGGGGAGGGGGGTGTTCCCATTTTTTTCCAAACACCTTTCCCCCACAATTTTTCCATGTTTTTTCCAGGCCTTCCCATCTGTAGTCATAAGTACCTTTTGGGGAGGAAGGGTATGTTGTAACTTTGAATGGTCACTAAGCACCTATAGGCTAATCGGAAGTTGAAAAATACTAGATAATACAGCAATGGCGAATGCTTCTATTATTGCCAAGTAAATTAATCAACATGTCTTTTATGTCATTGGCAGCCAAGATAAACTCAAAGAAGTCTTTATTTTTATTTTTTATGGGCCAAATGTTTTTATTTTTTTCCCTGTCCTTTCCTTTCTCCCTTTGCACAATGAACTTTAAAATATCAAGTTAAGGCAGTCAGTTTTGAAAACAGGACTTTTAAGAATCATGATTAGGGGGGAAAAAAGACAAGAGTGGAGCATGTACAGGGCTATTTGGATAGATGTATTTTAAAAAAATAGAATTAAGATAATTATAGTTATTTTAAGGAATCATAGCATTATTATCTTAATTCTATAATTTATTTAGGTGCCCGGAAAGACAGATTACAGATAGTTATGAGGATAAACAATCTAAACGTAAAAGTTGCTGTAGGTACTATTTCAGTTATCTGAAAATTAAAAGTCATCCTATTGTTAGTTTGTTAAAGAGATAATGTACACAAATCTCAAAAGCTTTAGTACTTGCCTTAGAATGCAACAAAACCTCCGTGAAGTATTGAGGGTCAGCTCTATCACTCTCCCACGGTCCCTCAGAACTAAGTCAGTGGCTGCTTGGCTCTGGTCACTAATAATCTAGGAAAGTATACTCTAATGGAAAACATAATACAGTTTAGCTATAACTGGCTTGCTAGAGCAGCATCTCTTTCCACCAGTTGGCAGCATTGAGAATAAGGAGAGAGAAGCAACTTTGTTTAGATGGGTGAAAAAGATGTACTGCTAGTGAGTCAAGCAGAATCGAATTGCCTGGTAAAGGCAGATTGGGAACTTCAGGGAGCTCTTGTTGAGGGCACTTCAAGACTGAACAGTACTATAATAATAATAATAATAATAATAATAATAATAATAATAATAATAATAATAATAATAATAATAATAATAATAATAATAATAATAATAATAATAATAATAATTAATGCTTCTAGGCCGCCCCCTCTCCCGAAAGGGACTCGGGGCGGTGTACAGTTCATACAAAATATAACAAGATACAATAAAATTAAGTATGTACAGTTGACAAATTGCTATGGAGGAGGTTAAAAAGCAGTTAAAAGAACTGTACAAAGCAGATATAAAATAAATTCAAACCCCTAAAAACAAATACAGTTAATTAAAAAACCCCTAAAATAACCAGATATAATACATGGACAATGTCATAGCCACCACAGGACTAAACTGACCAGATTCAGACTGACAGAAGTGCGTCCATCTGATTGTCAATTCTTGAATATTTATCAATAATTACTCAACTATATTAAGCAGGAAATACTAAAAGGGATTAAATCTTCAAACAAGACCCAGTTATCTTCACAAGATTCTCAGGTAGTCTTATTTATGACTGCACAAGACAGGAGGATTTTTAATGGCAGAAAAGGCACATTAAATGCCACATTTTAAAACCAAACACTTGGCAGGTTTATATTTTGCCCGGTAAAATTCCATCACTTCCATTGACAAATTCATTCTGTGTATTTAGGCTTTTGTGATAAATGTTTGGATCAGGATTAAGAATTTCCATTTCCCCGGGTTATGTTTGCATAACCACTTTTCAAGCTTCCATGAACTATTTTTAACCTTGGCTATGTGTTTATTTCTCCCCTTATCCACCCAGGTAAAAGGCCCCAAAATTGGAGTTATTGGCTTGTCCAAAGGAGCTGAAGTTGCATTAGCCATGGGAACCTTCTTAGAGGAAATAGCAGCTGCAGTTTGCATCAATGGTGCCACAAGTATGAATGGTGCACCTCTCCATTTTCGCAATATCAACATCCCTGCTGTTCCCTACTCAACAGAGGCAATTCTTATCAATGAATTGGGATTGATGTCCAGTTTCAATGTCATGGGAGATCCTCTGGATTCAGTTCATGAAGTCTCTGCCATTCCCGTGGAAAAAGCCCAGGGTCACATTCTCCTTGTGGTAGGAGAAGCTGACCAAAGCTTGAACAGCAAGATATTTGCTGAAGTGTCTTTGGGCCGTGCAAAGAAGTATGGGAGAACTAACTGTAGCTTATTACCCTACCCTGGGGCTGGACATATGATAGAACCACCGGGATCCCCAACTTGTTTTATCTCTTCTATCCGGGGTAGTCCTATGCCGACAATATGGGGAGGGGAGATGAAGCCTCATGCCAAAGCTGAGGAACACTCCTGGAAGGAGATCCTGAAATTTTTTGAGCTCCATCTTGGCCCGGCTAAAAAGTTATGATATCAGAAAAAAGTGCAGATTTCATAGGTTCTTTGGGTGCACAAATATTATCAAAAAAGCCTACTCGGAAGATAGAAATTAGGTTCTCATAATGCAGATGTCATAAAGATAACGAGAGAGTAAGAATCATGTGCCATTGCAAGACTCTGGAAATGGAAAAAGATTAGCGGTACTTGTCTTGTTTGGTCTATTGTGAATTTCAGAGTATTTCTATAAATTTTTATTTCAAATAAAATGATGAGTTAATTATAATTATGTTGGCTTTGAAATGAATCCTTTGACCTCTTGTCTGTACAAAAATCTCCATAAATTCTCAATGTGTTGCATCTATTGTGGTAAATAGCTTGCTTCATAAGCAGCTATCATCTGCAGGATTCCTAATTAATCTCAGGGTAGGACATAAGTAAACCATGCTTGATTCTATTGGGATACTGATTTACATGCATTATAAAGTTATTCAATCACTTATTTC